>NW_020947390.1:5009016-5132905 GCF_900497805.2 Vombatus ursinus
ATACCACTTGTGGTATTCATATACCACTTGTGGTATTCATATACCACAAGTTATTCAGTCATTCCCCAATTGATGGGCATCCTCTCAATTTCCAATTCTTTGTCACCACAAAAATAGCTGTTATAAATATTTTTGTACATGTGGGTCTTTTTCCCCCTTTTTTATGATCTCTACTAGGATACAGACATAGTAGTGGTATTGCTGGATCAAAGGGTATGAATAGTTCTATAGCCCCTTGGGCATAGTTCCAAATTGTTCTCCAGAATGGTTGAATCAGTTCCTAACTCCACCAACAATACATTAGTGTTCCAATTTTCCCACATCTTCTCCAACATTGGTTTGTTAAGGCCCTTTTTTAGATCATGGTTTTCAGTAATCCAATAATTCTTAAATTATCACTCCTGGACTTATTTTCCAGGTTAGTTGTTTTTCCAAAGAAATATTTTACATTTTCTTTTATTTTTTCATTCTTTTGATTTTGTTGGACTGATTCTTGATGTCTCATAGAATCAAATTACTTTCTTCAATTAGCTGTACCTCTTTTTCTATTTGATCAATTCTACTTTTTAAGGAGTTGTTTTCTTCAGTGGATTTTTTTCTTCCAGTTGGCCAATTGTACTTTTTAAAGCAATTGTTTTCTTCAGTCAATTTTTGTCTTCTTTTCCAAGCTGTTGACTCTTGCATAACTCTCATTTCTTCTCCCAGTTTTTCTTCTACCTTTCTCATTTGATTTTTAAAATCTTTTTTGAGCACTTCCAGGGATTTTTGTTCTTGAGGCCCTTTGAGGTTTTGCATGTAGGCATTTTAACATTGTTGTCCTCTTCTCAGTTTGTGTTTTGACCTTCCCTGTCACCATAGTAGCTTTCTATGGTCAGGCCTCTTTTCTGTTTTTTACCCATATTTTAGCCTATTTCATGACTTTTAAAGTTGAGTTCTTCCCCCAAGGCACAGCGAGCATTGTCCCAGACTTCTTGTGCTGGGGGCCAAGGGTTTGGACACTGGTTTTCTGCACTGGGGCCTCAGATGCTGGCAGCTTACCCACTGCACTCAGGTGGCCTGACCTTATAACGCCTGTTGTGTCAGGGGTTCTGGGGCTGGCAGTTTGCCTTCTCTGCTGGGGCTGGAGGCCTCACAGCTAGCCTGCTGTGCCCTTAGCCTGCTAAGTCAGAACCAAGGGGCCTTATTTGCTGATCTGTGCTGTGGCTAAGACCCTCCAGCTGGCTTGCCCAGATACCAACTGTGCTGGGCTGTGCTCCCCTTTACCCAAGTGAGACAGACTTTCCTGAAGTTGTTCTAAGTTATCTTAAGCTGGAAAATTGTTTCACTTTTTTTTTTGTAGGTTCTGTTGCTCCAGAATCCATTTAGAAGCTTGATTTAATGTTGTTTCCAAGGGAAGCTGGGGAGAGCTCAAGCACTTCCTGGCTTTTCTCTGTCATCTTGGCTCTGCCTCTCCAAAATATTCTTTCTTGCAAGATTACTTTTTATCAGGGGAGGCAACAAAGACATATGTAAATATATAGTGAATAAATACTACTATGTACAAAGTAGTTAAATACACGATAGTTTAGGAGGGAGGGTACTAGCAGGTGGAGGAATCAGGGAGGGCTTTATATAGGATGGTATTTGAAGAGTATCTTAAAGGAGGAGACACTCCGTGAGGTAGAGATAAGAAGAAAGTGCATTCCAGGCATGTAGGATGACCAGTGCAAAGACAAAAAGAAGGGGAGGCAAGAAATGAGCCAGTAGAAAAATCCGTGCCTTCAGATGTGTATGCACAAAGTATGGCTAACAAGCAAGAAGAATTAGAAATCATATGCAAGAAGGGAATTTGATATAACTAACATGTGATGGGATAAAAATCCATGCCTGGAATATGAATTTGGCAATATATATTTTATTCAAAAGGAATGGAGTAGGTAAAAGAACAAGGAGTCAGGTAACTTCATAGATTAAAAAGAAAAACTTCCTATAAAGTCATCCAGAAATCAGAGGGAGAAAGTGTGGTAGTGAGCATTTGGGTGAAATCAGTGGAAAACAGAAAGAAATGCTAAGTTCTTTTAGTGATTCCAAATTTCTCCCAGAAACACAGGTTACTCTTTTTAATACCTTTATTTGACTGGTGGTGTTATATGACTATGAATCATGGAACACTATTCTCTAAAGAATTAGAAATGAGTCTCACTAAGAGGGAAATGGAGAAAGCTACATAGTAGTAAGCTGTAACACAGGGGTGGGGAACTTGCAGCCTTGAGGCCACATGTGACCCTCTAGGTCCTCAAGTGCGGTCCTTTGACTGGATCCAAACTTCACAGAACAAATCCCCTTAATAAAAGGATTTGTTCTATAAAACTTGGACTCAGTCAAAAGGTCACACCTGAGGATCTAGAAGGCCACATGTGGCCTTGAGGCTGCAGATTCCCCATGCCTGCTATAACACATACATAAGTTACTATGAAGGACCTTAATAGAGGATGACATCAAAGAAATGTAAGATGAAAAACAATAGCCTTGTTATGTGATAAGACAAAGAAGGTTAATGGATGCTACAGTAGTATCCTTTCAATATCAAAAGAATACAATGAAGGCCACCATTGCCCTCATTGGTGGTGGTGAACTTATGGGAGTAAGACCATGTGTTCAAGAGATTTATGGCATGGGCAGGTATGGTTAGGTCCTGATTATTATGTTTGGAAGGAACATTTATTTTGATGAGATTACAGATCATTTGAGTATGTGAGTTTCATTAGTGCTTCCTAACATGTTACCATGTAGAGTGGGTGCTGCACAAATTAGTTGATTTATCATTGAAGGAACCTGACATACCTATGGTATTGTCCATTTTAACATTTGCAACACAAATAATTTTGTTTATTTTTGTAGAGGAATTTTCATATTCCCTCTTTGTACTAAATTGTACTCTACCTTAAATAGTATTGTAATGAGGTGCCAGTTTATCTTAGGTGAGTTTTTATCTGCACCCAGAATAGCTTCTAATGAGCATTTGAACTTTTACTGTTTGACTGAAATCCTGGTGATTTCATGAATAGGCAGAATGACAAAATTGTGTTTGTAATTAAAATTAAAGATAATGTGAGCTCTGATAATCCTCTGAAATTATAACCTTAGTTTGTAATTTCTGAATCATAAATTCTAAAACAATATTTTAAAGGATAAAATTTATTTTTTCCGTGTCTTTGCAGAGCAAAATTGAGGAGAGGATTGATTTATTTAATAAATGTAGACTACTCTGTATTCTTTCAATCAAGTGGATTTTTTTTTGTTTGAAAATATTTCATTGGGGTTTGTATAAAATGTAAATTAGCACTCCCTGTCACATTTTGCTTTGTACAATCAGTCTAAGTGATGTTAAGTAGCTTTTTATAAAAATATAACCCAGACATTATAAAGGACGAAAAAGATAACTTTCCTGTTCAAGATTCTTCTGTTAATTTTGGTTTTGAATCTGTTTCTTTGGCTTGAAAATAGATATCAACTCATGGATAATCTGTGATGGTGATATTGATCCTGAGTGGATAGAATCTCTGAATTCTGTACTAGATGATAATCGACTACTCACTATGCCCAGTGGGGAAAGAATTCAGTTTGGCTCAAATGTTAACTTTGTATTTGAAACTCATGACTTAAGTTGTGCCTCTCCAGCCACGATATCTAGAATGGGAATGATATTTCTCAGGTAAGACATGAGAATATTTGAAATACAATGTGTGAATACATTCTTCAGTCTTTTTTTTAGACATGTAAGAAAAAAATGTAGCACTGAATAAATTAAATGAATCATCATTTTCACAATTTTATTTTAAATAAGATAGCTTATTATTTTGTTTCCTGTTTTGGTTTGTGGTATAAAAGCTTTTTTGTAAAACAGTGATTTTTGTAATTTAGCTGTTCATTTTATGGTGTTTGCTTGATGCACTTATTTAGAAAGTGAAAAACAAAACTTACATAATTACTGTAGAAGGGGATAATATCCTCACTTTTTCCTCTTGCAAGAATGTTCTTTTCTCTGCTAAAAATGTTATTTTAAAATACTAAGCCAGGAGATAGGGTAGCTAAGACAATACAAGTTTGAAGATCCCATTGTGTCTTTTTGCAGATTATAGGAAACCATTTGGCTCAGTGGAACAAAACAATTTTGAATGTTCAACAGACTGTTTTCACATATGTTAAGATCATAAAAGATTACCCGTTAGATGAAATCAGATCCATTGCATGACAATATTAAATGAAAGACAGAATAGGGAGAGATGCTCAACAAAGTTGTTCAACTTTGTTTGTAATGGCCTGCATTCTCCAGAGTCCAAATGGAAGAGGGATTTTTTGCTGGTTGTGAAGATGTACCTGATGCTATTGTACTTATTTGGGAATATAGAAGGACCTCCTGAGTGCATTCATAGTCACTCAAAACAAATAGATACCACCATCAGCATTACAAAAGCACATGGATGAAAAATACATGCTGTCCATTAAGGTAGTCCACCATATGTATTTTAGATAGGCTGTACAGGAAAGTAATGAACTGTGAATCCACATGTGATTAGGAGGAAGAGTTTGAATCACATTTGGATTGCTGTGAATGATCCCAAACTGCTCCCTTGCTACACAGACGCCTCTTCTATTTATTTATCTAAAAGCTTTATTGATGCTTTAAAATTTATTTTTAATTTTGTTTATTGTTCTTTACAGTTAAATCTTCCCATCACTCACAACAACAACAACAACAACAAAAAAAAAAAAACAGCCCAGCAAAACCAGCTGATACTCTGACTCTTCTTACAGTATACATAACATTACACAGTCTCTGACCATTCATTAAGATAAGGGAGATAACTAATTCATTACCTGTTCTCTTCAGCCAAGATTAGTCTTTACAGTTAGTCACAGTTTGTTAGTTTTTTTAAATCTTGTTTTCATTTACTTTTTTGTTGTCATTATCTATATTGTTCTAGTTCTGCTGACTTCACTGTGTATGGGTTCCTCCAAGTCTCCCCGGTTTTCTCTGAGTTTCTCATATTTATCCTTTCTTATAGCACAGTGCTATTCCATTACATTCACATATAACTGTTTAACTAATCTATAATCAGTGGTAATTAAGCTCATCTTCTTATTTAACATATTAAAATTATTTTTTCAATAAGTAGCATTAATTTTCTCTCCCTCTTATCTTCACACCCTCATCCCCTCCCAGATTGGTGAGAATTGAGGCGAAAAGATAAAATCATCATAACAAATGTGTATAATCAAAACATTCCCACTTTGGCCATATCCAAAAATCTATCTTATTCTGCATCTTCAGTCCATCATCTTTCTGTCAAGAGGTGCATGTGGCATCACCAGTCCTTGTATGCCCATCTTTTTAACAGCACTCATCTCCATCAAATTTTAGAAGAATAATAGTCCTTCTGCCAACAGATAAGATAAATTCCTAATGAGAGATTTACAGAAAAAAATAAAAAGGCTTTTGTTTTGCAACAGTGGAAGGAGTATCCATACTAATGAGATCACTGATGCACTGATCTCCTGACTTAAAAATAATAATGGCTGACATTTAGATGCTTTAAGGTTCACAAAGCAATTTCTTTACAAATGTTATTATCTCTATTTACTGATGAGGATTCTAGGTTCAGGGAAGTGGGGTGATGTACCAACAGTCATCCGGTTCTTACGTGTCAGAGCCAGGACTTAAATCTGTTTCTGCTGAGTCCCCAGTTCAGTGTTCCTTCCACTACCCTATCCTGCTGTCTTGTGTATTGTTCTCATTTTACAAATAAGGCTTAGAAACTAAGGCTTAGAGAAATCTTGGGCTAAAGTTACTTACTTGGCAAGGTCATGCAAAACTGGTAAGGGTCAGAACCAATAGGAGAGCTCAAACCTTCAAATCCACTGTAGCTTGATAAATGACATTGAAGATGTGTCTTAAATGTTATCACAGTAATGAATTCTAATTAAAGATATAGTTACGAGGCCTTTTTGACATAAACTGCTATATGAACAAAAACAAAATTTCAGAATTCTTTTTCTCCCCCAGTTCCATCCTATTATAGAGACAAAAATCTATAGTAATCCTCTTAAAATGGATACTGGAATATCTTTAATATTATCTCGAAGTGATTGGTACAGTGAACCCCTATTAATGATTTTCTTTTTTGAAAAATTGTCTGTTTTAAGATTATCTATCATGATTAAAATGTTTGAACATTTAATAATTTTTTTATTTGAATGATAATGGTATAGCATACCCTTTAAAATAGATTTAAAAGACAACATGATTCCCAGAATTAGCATGGATATTTATCAAAATTATCTACTCAAGAATTTGTTAAAATATAGATACTACATTTCCCTTATTATATAGTATTGCATAGTTAAGATTTTTATCAATGGAAAAGTCATTACTTTAGAAAAGGCTTCCAATTTCCATACTGTGAGTCTGGAGGTCATAGGGATATTGTAAGAATAGAAACAGAGGAAATATTAGGATATTTTAGCTGAGAGTACAGTACATTCAATGAGAAAACATACAATATGGAATTCACCTTTTTTCATTCATTCAAATAACAAACAGTCTTAGGAGTCAGGAAACTATTCTGCATTAGAGGTCTTTAAGCAAAGATTACTTTTGCTTTTAGTTCTTTAGTAATTGATATAATATATAAATAAAAGTAAGCTGAGGGAAAAAACTAAGATTTTAATGAAAACAAAAATGATTTTATTTTAAAAATATTTATAAATGCTGATTGTGTGGTCATTTTAATGTTTGTGTTTTATTTTTTTCTAGTGATGAAGAGACAGATCTTGATTCTCTGATAAAATCTTGGTTGAGGAACCAGCCTGATAAATATAGAACTAATCTTGAAAACTGGATTGGAGATTATTTTGAAAAGGCTTTACAGTGGGTTCTTAAACAGGTCAGTTAATTATATTATTCACTAGTTTGCTGACAGTTACTTAGATAATCATTTATCTTGATTTTTCCCTTTGGACTCTAGGGGTAATAAAATGCAACCTACTGGCTCACAGAAAGAGTTGCTCTACTTTACACATTATATTTATTTTGCAGCTCACATACAGTTTTGAAATTAGTCAATAGTTAGAGTCAATAAGTATTTATTAATCATCTACTGTATACCAGGTACTATGCTAAGCACTGGGGATTTAAAAAAAAAAGAAGTGTAAGACAGTTCCTGCCCTTAAGGATCTTACAATCTAATTAATTTGGTGACTGGATAGCTTTGAATAATTGCTTACATAACAGTGCATAGGCAATTCATAAAACTACTGGCTAAGTTGTATGCCAAGGTTCAGGGAATTTGTTGAACATTACTTATTCCTCCCTTGTTTTATTCAGACTTCATCTCTTTAGGAAAGAAGAGCCTTTGTATTCTGCCTTTTAAGTCAATGTTTGTCAGATACTATAATTATCTCCAAGTGTTGCCTCTTAGAAACAGAGATTAAAAAGGGTAGAGTTTTCCACTGTGTATTGAAAATTTGCCTAGACCATTTTGGTTTACTTTTTTTTCCTGTTTTTTTTTTATTTTTTAAAATTAAAATTGGTATTTTATTTTTGCCCGGTTACATGTAAAAACAGTTTTTAACATTTGTTTTTAAAACTTTGGGTTCCAAATTCTCTCCTTCCTTCCTCCTCACTCATCCGGAAGGCAAACAGTTCAGTATAGGTTATGCATGTGTGGTCATGGAAAACATATCTGTAACAATCATGTTGTGAAATAAAACAGACAAAAAGAAACTAAAAAAAAGTTTAAAAAAGTATGCTTCAATCTGTATTCAGATCCATCAGTTCTTTCACTGAGCATGAATAACATTGTTCATAAGTCCTTCAGAGTTGTCTTCGATTGTTGTGTTGTTGAGAATAGCTAAGTCATTCAGAGCAGATCATCTTTCAATATTGTTGTTACTTTGTACACAGTACTTTGGCTTACTTTTATATACTGACCATAAACAAAGACAAAATTCTACAGAGAGATAAAATAAAGATGCTAAATTCAATTTTAGGGTTTTTAAATTTGCTTAGAGAGAACAGTACTAATTTAAGTACCTAAGGCCCTTAGAGAACTCCACCCAGAAACTAAACCTCTATGGATAAAGAAAACCTCAGGACTGAACTCATTCCTCCACCTTTCTCGTCCCAGTGATTCTGCACTCCTGGCTGTTGTCCTTCAAACTCCATTCTCTGTCCCCCACTACCCAATCTCTTATTAGCATTCCTTTCAAACCTCCCCATTCCCCCTTCGCACACTTCCTCCTCCTTTTCCATCTTATGGGTTTCACTGTGACCTGGTTTTCTCTTGTCGACACAGCCTTACTGACTTCCTTTCCTAGCATTGGCTGCAACTTTCAATCATCCCTCCCTTCTGTGCCCCACATCCCCCTCCCCTTCCCACCTGGCTGAACTGGTCAAGGTGGGTGAGTTAGAATACTCATTGCTCCCTTTTGCACTTCCTTTACCACCATCACTAAAGAACCTCTCCTCCTTTTAGGTTCACTCAGTTCACATCTACGACCCAAACAAAGTTCTGGCAGTTATGTTTGCCTTCCTCCAGGACATTCCCTTCTTTCCTTAGTGGATACAGGGCCTTTCTTTCCTTTCTCCTCAACTTTCTTTCCTCCTCAACTCCTGTCCTCATATAAGGGGACTTCAACATGCATATTGATATTCCCTCAAACACCCTCACTTCACAGTTCCTTAGTTTGTTCATTGAGACAATCTGCTCCCTTTCACCTCAGTCACACACAAAGGGTATGATTGGTCATACACTTAATCTTACCAACATCCACAAATACCGCATTTTCATGCTCATGAACTCTGAAATTCCCCTTTCTGTTCCCAATCTTTGTTATTCTCCTTCTCCCTGTACCTTGTAACCTGAAACTCTGTTTTGTCCACTTTGTGATCTTTAATCCCCCAACCCCTTGGTTTTGCTGTCAAGCCATCTCCCCTGTCCTAACTACACTCTCCTCCCTTTCTTATTTTGACCCCTTAGTGAATCATTTCAATCCTGCACTATCCTCTTCTCTTAAATCCCTGGTCCCCTTATCCTGTTAAAGAATCTGCCCTTCCAAGTGTCAATTTTGGATCATTCCCGCCATCCACTGCCTTTGTTCCTATCTACCTGCTGTTAAATGAAGTTAGAGAAAACCACCAAACCATGCTGATGGGGTCCACTACGAATTTATGTTACATAACCTCAGGCAACGCAGTCCTTTTACTCTTCTCTAGTTAACTCCCTATTCCCTAACTGCAGCAGGTTTTTCATCCCTTCTCAAACCTCCCAGGGCTTCTCTTACTCCACTATTTAAGAAACCTTTCCCAGTCCTCTTTCATAATCTTAGTTGCTTCCTATTGAAAAAAGAAAAGTGAGTTATGTGACAAATCAGATGGGAGATTAGACGTTTTCTGTCATTCTTGGGACCTTTCAGACCTCTCCAAGATAGCAGTTAAGTACAAGAGATAACATAATTTCAGCTCTCTCCACAGTCCTTGACACCAGGAACCCTAATGAGGTAAAAACTTTAACTAAAAGCAGCGAAGGAGAATGTCCAATCCTGATGTGTTCACTCACTCAGCACCTTCCCTCCCTGTCTCTGCACAAGCCAACCCACCTGCTTGTAACAGAACTCAGTTCTATCCCAACTCCTTTTGAAGAGCAAAACTGAAAGGAAGAAGCTTGTTCTGGTTGGGACAACGGCATGGTGATGCTCAGAGCCACAGCAGAGTTCAACCAGAGCACTGAGGAACTAAAGAAACTGGTTTAGGACCTTTGAGTATGGTTGTATCCCACTCCACTAAGCTACCATCTAGGTAGAGCAGAGAGACTGGCCAGTAGCTTGGGAGGAGGCTGAAATGGCTTTGAGGTCTAGCACCTAAGGAAATTGCAATTAGAGGAGAAGGAGTCAAAATTGAACTATAGGGGAGTATTAAAAAAAAAAAAAGAAAGAAAATTACCAGAGATTTTAGGAGGAAGAAATCTTGATCAAAGACCTTAGTAACATCAACTGCCTATTTTGTAAGTCAGAGTGGACTGTTTGCATAAGAAAGCCAATGTATAGTCACATAATAAGGAAAAGGCAGAATATATCAACCACCAAAAGTCTTTTTGCCTTGGTGCTGCTTCTTTTTGGGTATGGAGAATACTAAGGCCTAACTTATCTGCCCCATCTAGTTTATTTATCCTCCTTTCCCCTTTCCTCGTGTTTCCGTTATTCTTATTCTGGGATACCAGTGAAGTAGGCTGCTAGGTATGGCTAGATATGCTGCAGGTCCCAGTGCTGCTGTTGCTGTCGTTTGGGGAATGAAGTGTTTCTGGGACACACTGGTCAGGAGAGAACATAAAAGAGATCTGTTTCATGGATCCTTGTTGGGCATAGGTGGTGTCTTTGCATACTGTAAGGGCATGGCTGCTGGAGAAATCCTCAATTTTCATATTTTCTCAAGTGGCTTCCTTTAAACTAGTGTGGTTCTCTTGGGGAATCATCCACTTTTGGCAGTACATTTGCTGCTAAGGGCTGCTATTGAAAGCTGGATTTGCTTTGGCAGAGTTTGAATGTGACCAGGCTCATAATGATTCAATTCTACTGACTGCTGAAAATGAATCAGACACATGTAGAACTCTTCCAATGATTTGGAGAGTGGGGAAGAATCTGTAGAATCTTCTGGTTTTAGTTGCTTGTGGTTCTTGGCTATTTTGCTGAGCACCCTGGTTCCTGGTGACTAGAACAGATAAACCAACAAGGACAATATTAATAATAGAAGAGATTATGACCTCCACGTCAGCTAAAAGAGTCCAGACATCTATGAATAAATATTGCCAAGCAAAAAAAAATATAATGAATTAACAACTGATGAGGCTGAGGGCCCTGTAGATCTCCAAAAGAGCTGGGACCACAGCAGAAATTTACAAGGTGGTTTAAAAGAGAAATAAGAATTGTGAAGGAAGAATTTATGATCTTCATAGCAGAAATAATTGACAGAATACAGAATTGGTGACAAATTTCACCAAAGAAATAATCTGTCTTTCTCTATCTAAAAATTAGTCTATCCATCACACTATCCTACCCTCTTATCCTCTTTCCCATAACTATCAACACAAGTACTGTTTTCAGCCCTTCACTTATTATGGAAGGAAACTAAGTTTTGTATGAACTTAATATTCAATGATTTGCCCATTTTTATAGATTCCTGAGTAGAATGTATCTCAATCCTTTTCAACCCTGTATCTGTTAGGTCCCTACAGTACAAATGAATAGACAGCCATGTAGCCAAGGTGATAGACATTTACTATTATTTCTGATTTTAATTTAGATATAAAACTATTCAAATGCAAAGAAAACTTGACTTCTGGATTTTATTTTTAATGGATAAAATTCTATTAAGTGAAAAGGGTTTAAAGGTGACTTGTGGAAGGATTTGGAAGCTTTTGCCTCTGATGTTTGTTGACTTATGAGCATTTGTTTTCTCTTGTTGCTACAAATTTTCTTCTGTAGAATGACTATGTAGTGGAAACAAGTTTGGTTGGAACCGTGATGAATGGTTTATCTCATCTGCATGGGTGCAAAAATCGAGAAGAATTTATTATTAGCTTGATAAGGGGACTTGGTGGAAATCTTAACATGAAATCAAGACTGGAACTCACCAAAGAGGTAATGATGACTTTTTCGTATTATATTCATCACAAAAGACCATTATTCTTGTCATTCATCATTTGTTTTTAACCCTCATGTCAGGGAAGAGAGTTTATGGAGAAACACTGAGTTATTGAATAGTAAAGTAATATGATCAAACATGTAATAGGAAGGTAGCAGTCTGAATGATGGTGTATAGAGGGGACAAACTGGAAGAAGGAAGATAGGTTAGTAGGCTTTTATAATAATTCATATCATCTCCAGGTAATGAAAGCATGGACTCCCATAGTTATAATTTTAGTTGAAAGCAGAGAATAAATAGAAATATTTCAGAGGCAGAATTGATAAGATTTGGCTACTGATTACATATGGAGGTAAGGAAAAGGATAGAATTAACATGAATCATAAAATTACTGTTAAGATTATATCTTTGATGTAAATTTTATTTTAATTAGAAAAGTCATTTAGTATTTTCACTAAGTAAATTAAATATTCTTTGTTAGAATTAGTAGTATTTTGTTAGTATTTAAGATAATAATTCCCTGCAACTGAAATTTGCTGCTGCTTATGTGGCAAATGTCATAACTTTTTTTTTTTCTTCTCTTAAGATTTTTAGTTGGGCACGAGAGTCACCACCAGATCCTCATAAACCAATGGACACGTATTATGACGTAGCTAGAGGACGTTTAGTGTCTTACTCATTGAAGAAACCAGAAAATCTGACTGCTGATGACTTCAGTAATAGTCAAATACTCCCAGTCATTCAGACTCCAGACATGCAGAGAGGCCTCGATTATTTCAAACCATGGTTAGGCTCTGATACTAAGCAACCTTTTATTCTTGTGGGACCGGAAGGATGTGGAAAAGGGTAAGAACTGAATAATATGGACTGAGATATATTTTTGTGGGCTTATACCAATAGTTTATGATATTTACTTATATATTTAAAAATTCTGTTGTGTTTCTTTTGAATAAATTATTGTATTCTGGTGTAAGTCTTTTGACATTTTATCCACTCAGAAAAGAAACATGATATGGAAAATAGATCCTTTTCTTTTTCTGTGGCTGAATTTTCTTTTTGCTAAATGACAGAATCTTGCTAATGATTAATTTTCAGATTTCTGGGAAGATTTTACTTTTAATAATGCACTTACAAAATCGTGGAGGATTCAAATAAACTTTCAAATGAATATGTGACATGCTTATAAAATGTAAATCTTTCAGTGACCCTTTAATTACTAATTATTTTGTAAAATAATGGAATTAGGAATTTTTATAGACAGACATTTGAAATGGTATTATAGGCTTTAACAATTGATTATTTTTATATAAGTCTATTTTCTCAAATATATATTTAGTTTCCTCTATATGTATTTGTATTGTTGTGGTTGTTGTTCAGTAGTATTCAGGTATGTCCGACTCTTTGTGACCCCATTTGGGGTTTTCTTGACAGAAATACTGGAGTGGTTTGCCATTTCCTTCTCCAGATCATTTTACAGATGAGGAAACTGAGGCCAACAGGATTAAGTGGCTTGCCCAGGGTCACACAGCTAGTGTCTGAGGCCAGATTCAAACTCAGAAAGATGAATCTTCTTGACTCCAGGCTTGGCACTGTACCCTCTGTACTACCTGGCTGCCATATATGTATGTGCATGTGTATTATATGTGTATATGCATATGCATATTACATACACACATACATACTTTTACACACACATGTACATATAAATATGATATACATATATATTTTGACAGATCTTTTCATGTTCCATTTATCTGTTTTGTCTGTTCTATACAGGTTATCCTTAAGTGCTCTTGAGATGATCTGCCTTTAATTGTATCTGTTGACATGCTTTCTGTAAACTTATTTTTCTCTGTCATTTATAAAGTGATATCCCTCATATTTTTGCTGCCATCTTCTTCTGTAAGATTTTTTTAAAGGACTTTATTTTAAACTAGGGCTTCCTTTGTAGGTTGAAGTGTTTTCTAGGTTCTTTTGACTTCTTTGTTGTAGTGAACCAATTACTTTGGCTAAACATCATTAGGAATTGGGAACAGTGTTGATGTCTGTTCTTTTATGCTTGTCTTATTTATTTTTTTTTTTGGTATCAACAGTTTATTTAAATAAGTCAGTTCAGAATCACCTTAACTTTATACTATACTAATTTTTCTTCTTCCAGTTTGGTATTTGCCCTAACAAATCAATGAATGTTAGACTGTGTAAAGCTGATGCAGAAATGATTTCTTTACTGGCAATCACCTTTTTCCTATCTGTTAGAATTTAATTAATTTTATTTCTTTCTGATATTATTTGGTATCAACCATATAAAGTACAGGTTAAGTTGTCTTTCAGAGATCACACTCATTCTGTTACTAGGACCATGTTTGAAGCTTTTTTACCATGCTAGAACCAGCCGTAGGTCATGTTCCATTGGCATAACCTTCAAAACTCTTTGAAAACGTTTACAGAATACAAACTCCCTTCTAGGATTAGGCATTGGAGTAGGACTGGAGAAAGAATGGAGGTTTCTTATTTTATTTAAATGGCCTTGTATTTTCATTGTTTTTAGCATTTCATTTGTATCAATCTTTTTTAGAATGCTGCTTCGATATGCCTTTTCTCAACTCCGTTCCACTCAAATTGCTACAGTTCATTGCAGTGCACAGACTACTTCTCAACATCTCCTGCTGAAACTGAGTCAAACTTGCATGGTAATCAGTACCAATACTGGCAGAGTATATAGGCCAAAAGACTGTGAAAGGCTAGTCCTATATTTAAAAGATATCAACCTACCTAAACTTGATAAATGGGGTACCAGCACACTTGTTGCTTTCCTACAGCAGGTGAGTATGTTCATTTGTTATATTTTAATAATAGAAAAGCATTTTTTAACTATTCTGGGACTATCTGGTTTTCTTTAATTCAACTTCCAGGCAATAATATTCTGATTTGTTATAGAATCTTCAGTTATTGGTTATTAGAATAAAAAGTAGGGAGTTTGAGGGCTAGGCTATTATAACAGGAAGATACATGTTTATCCTGTTTTCACCATTCATGACAGCTTTCCTTAGGAAGTAGTTAGCTCTCCTAAGACCCATCTAACAAAATGTTTCAGTTTCCATGACACATCCTTATAATAATACTGTTCCCTCCCCTTGCCTAGTTCCCCCTCCTCCAGAAAATAAAAGAAGAAAGAAAAAAGTCATTGAATTTAATACCTAGGTTTACTAGAACTAGAAGAATTCTTTCTTTGGTTCTGGGAAAGAGAACTATTCACTTAAATCCTCAGGTATTAATTCCTTTAGTAACAGGTGAGATTTCTGTTCATTCCTATTCCTTGCCTTTTGCTTCTTAGGTGATCTCTGACTCATACTTTCTCTTTCTGCCCATCTATTAATATGAGATTAGTTGTATTGTTTGCCCATTCCCCTACATAGTATTACTCACCACTGAGTAATTAATTTATCTTTTATGATTTATTTCAGATTGATGGGGTTGGAATCTGAGCCCCACAAAGGAAAAACTCTGGCCCCAAATCATTTCCCACCCTTGGTAATTCTGTTACCTCATGGACCCTGGACTTTCCCACTTGGTCAAATCTCTGGCATTCCCCTGAGGCTATGATCCCATCAACTGGCCTTTCATTGTGGCTACACCCAATCTCCCAATTCTGTTACCTTTAACCTAGCTTGGCCTTTCTTTGTTTTACTTCCCTATGGCCCCTGGCCATTTCCCACACTTAATCCTAGCTAGGCTCCATTGTCCAGGTCCCAGGAATTCTGTTCACCCCAGCTTACTGGCCACTCCCATCCAGATCTCCTTAGACCCCTCCTCCAGTCATCCCAAACTACTTGGCCACTCCTAGATCCCTCCCACAGTCTTTCTGTATATAAGGTCCATCTTGTCTCCATTAAGATGCTCAGATTTTTACAGTCTAGCCAATAGCGCATAGATGCTGAGACTCCTTAAGAGTCTAGCTAATATGGCTAATCTTAAGTAAACTTTGTTTTTGGCTGCAAGAAGGCTTGGGTTGAATTCTTTTGGGCAGGACCTGGGTATTGTGATTTTGGGGTCCCAGCACCCCTGAACCCCTAAACCACATCAAGATGATGAGTACCACAAAAAGAGAGGGTACAAGAGCAAAGTTGTTCAGATCAATTAAGGCCTTTTTAAGATGACTATGTCAGGGGCATGTTTGTATGCATCAAGGAATGATCTCTTAGACAGGAAGAGATTGAAGATTAAACAGGGAGTGGGAATGATTGGGGGACCAATGTACTAGAGAAGGAAGGGTCAGGAAAGTCCTGAGATAAGAGGGAGTCCTTGGGCAGAGTTTTGAAGGAAGTTAGGGATTCTGAGAGGGGGAGGTGGGGAGTTCATTATGGGCATTGTGGATTGCCAAGGTTCAGAAATGGGAGATGGGAGTATAGTGGATGCAGAATAGCAAGAAGATCAGTGTGTCTGGACCAGAGAGCATAGGAAAGAGAATATTCTGTTGTAAGATGTAAATGGTAGGCCATATTGTAAAGGACTTCAAATGCCAAGCATAAGAGTTCATCTTCCTTCTTTTTATTCATATTTCTTTTTTTTTAAATTTTTTTTTTTTGTTTTTTGGGCAATTGGGGTTAAGTGACTTGCCCAGGGTCATAGCTAGTAAGTGTCAAGTGTTTGGTCTGAGGTCGGATTTTAACTCAGGTCCTCTTGACTTCAGGGCTGGTACTTTATCCACTGTGCCACCTAGCTGCCCCCTTATTCATATTTCTTAAATGTGTACCTCACTACAATTATGTGGTTTCCTTCTTCTTCTTAATTTTTATTTCTTTTTTTTAAGCTAGGACAATTTACTTTTGTCCTTGATGGACATTTTTGATTTCTTGAAATATAGCTCTGGAAATATAGGTTTTTCAAAACCCCTTGTGTTTTAAATGGAGTTACTTGACTCCACCTTAAAACCCAAATCACTCTGGTTTTCACTGAATGGCCAATAATAGCCTCAACCTAAGCCTCTGTGGCTCATTGTTTAGGTTATGATGGCTTAGAATGAGGGTGAATAGCAATTGTTTTCTGTTCTGGGGTCTTCTTTTGAGTCATCTTTTGTTTCAAATCTTACACAGCTCTTTATCATTGTATAGGTGTGGCCTCAGATAAATTGAGACCTGGGAATGATGTTAATTTAGAAAGACCAAGATCAAAGTCACCCATGGCATCCTGGGCCATCACTAGTCATCTTGATGTTTACCTTGCCTCTGGACTTCATTGACTCTGGAGGAGAGAGTGTAGCTGATGACTTTGCCTAACTCTGCCCATTCACATCCAATTCATGTGCAAGTCAAGACACCACAACCTCTGATCCTTGGTTATTGTTGTTATTTAGTCAATTAATTCTGTCTGACTTCTTGACCACATTTGGGGTTTTCTTAGCAAAGATACTGGAGTGGTTTGCCATTTCCTTCTCCAACTCATTTTACAGATGAGGAAACTGAGGCAAACAGGGTTAAGCCCAGGGCCATTGTTGTTTGTCCTTTTTTCTCAAAAAGGACCATGACATCAGGAAGGTGATGTCATGACATGGAAGAGAATCAGATTTAAGTGAGGGAGGACTGTGCAAAGTCACCAGCTTCTCTCCTTCCTCCAGAGCTATCTGGGTTCAGTGGCAAGATATAGATCTGGATGACTAGAGCAGGCCCTCCATGCAGTGGGAGATGTTGGCCTTTTTAAATTAGGGTTGTTCCCAGGTCTCAGTTTGACTGAGGTAGTGCCCATTCAGTGATTAAGACTAGGTGTCACACAGCCAATAACTGTCTGAGTTGGAATTTAAACTTAGGTTTAAAACTTAGGTCATCCTTACTCCAGGACATTCTATTCACTGTGCCATCTAGTTGCTCCACTGATCTTTGGAGTGTATTTGTCCAGAAGGTTCAACTTTACCAAGGTACTCCTGAATTCAGTAATATATATTTTTAATAGTTAAATATGTTTTTATTACAATATCTTAAAATTCTTACATAACACAAAATGTGTAAACAAAATTCAAATTTGTCCATGTTAATTTCAAAGCTCAATTTTTTTTTTGCAAGGCAGGTGGGGTCAGGTGACTTGCCCAGGGTCGCACAGCTAGTAAGTGTCAAGTACTGAGGCCGGATTTGAACTCAGGTCCTTCTGACTCCAGGGCTGGTGCCCCATCCACTGTGCCACCTAGCCGCTCCCATCCGAAGCTCAGAATTCTCATAAGTGAATTTTAGGCACAGTGCTCTTGCCATTAAAATGATTTCACTTAAGAGAGAGTGACAATCTTGTGGTTAAAACATTTAAAATCCCCTGAAACAACCAGAATTCCAGTTCATATTTCCCCCACAGCCTAGGAAAAAGTTCATGGTCAGTACACAAGTAGAACATTTAGGGGTGCTACCTTTTTAGGATAGGGTCAATGGGGATTGCTGATACCTATTTTGCCTTCACTATTGGGAAGGTTTAGAATTACAAGAGGGTTGGATAGAGTTTGTCTCCACTGACCTCCTTGCAAGTTCTCTAAAATAGCTATAAGAATATCACAAGCCATTGGGTGTGTAACTAAGTGCCAAATGAGATTTAGAATCTAATACTAGAAATGACAAGTTGGAACAAGACGTGAAAACTACTACTCATATATTAAGTTACATTATAAGGAAAAAAAATTAATTATCTTTAGTCTCTGGCAACAAAGTTGTATGTACAGTTTAAGGTTCAGAGCCTTAAATTTAAAAAAAAATTATTCATTAACCTGGTAGTCTATTATCAGTATTAGAACCACTATGAGAATGGTCATATGATAGGAATTTATTTAAGAAAGAAAAAAGTGGTTTTATAGGTCTTGAAGAAAAGAAATGTTCAAAGTTTACAGATTTGTAACACTAAGTTTAGAAGAATCTTCTGTAGTTTTTAGTTCATTTAGAAATCTATTTTATGGAGGGAGCTCATATTTTGTGGATGATTTAATGAACATTCAGAAGGTGAGAATAAAATATGCTTATAGGTAATAACCTATACATATGTATCCTTAATTGGGTGTTCTAAAATATGACTGTTTAAAAGGGGAAGTACTTACCATAGGAACAATGCTGTAAATAAAAGATAGATTTCCAGGTGAGATTCAATATCAACAGTATGTAAAATGGAATTGCCTTAAACTGGTACAGAATCCTAAATGAGGAACACTGGGCAACTAAAAGGATGGGGGTGAGTGAAGACATTTACAGAAATGCAGTGACTACTGTACTAGCCATAGGCATAGTCCTTATTTTCCCAACATTTTACATAAATCTTGAATGTACCTATAACTGTTCACTCTTTTATCATGTTTTATGCAACTGAGTAACCCTTGAGGAAATCTTTAGCAGATAAAGTGTAATAGAAGACAAAATCCATTTCTGTTTTCGTTTATGTTCGTATTTTTCTGATTATATTACATTATATCACATTCATTTGTCTATTCAGCTTCTAGCAGAAGGCTTTCCAAGCCCTTCTTAATTCCAGTGCCTTCCCCCTATTAATTATATCCAATTTAACCTGTTTGTAACTTTTTATATATTTGTTGGAATGTTGTCTTCTATATTAGACTGTAAACTTCTTGAGAGAAGGGACTGTCTTTTACCTCTTTTTGTATTCCCAGCACTTAGCACAATGTCTGGCACACATTAGGCACTTAATAAATTTTCACTCTTTTCTTTTTTTTTCTTCTCCTGTGATTCATTTTGCATTTTGTTGTTAGATCAAGTGTTTTCCATCTTAATTAAGCCACTAATTTCTGTCATATCTTCTCTAAGACCTGTGGGGGAGAAGTCTCTGCCCTGACAGAGATGGAGTTCATGATGACTAAGGTTGGCTCAGTCAGTTTCTCCACCTGTTTTCCTGAGACAAAAGGCTTCTCTTCCTCTTCTTCCTCTTCTGTCTGCACGCAGCACCTCTGTTTCCGCTTGCTTCATCCTGCACACCAAGGGATGGGGCATGCTCCCACTATTAATAATGTGTATTGATGGAATTAAACTAAAGCCTTTGTTTGTGTCCTTGCCTTAGCACTTTAATATTCATTTTGGAATATGTGTGTTGAAAGAAACAGCTTTGGCTAGCGGCAAAGAAATTTCCTGTGTGTTGTGGTTTTTCATATTCAGGGTGAAAAGATTTTTTTAAACCTATATATTATTAGTGCAATGGTTTAAAAATATCCCCTTCGGGTGAAGTTAAAATATTTAAAGGATGAGTAAATAGCATGGTTTGTGGAGTACATAGAAAATTGTGATTAGCTATATGTTTAGAGTACTTTTGTATTATTTAAGAAAACATTTTAAAAGCTATATACTTATGGATGTTTATAGTATTTTAAATAAATTTCTTATTTTGTTTTAAAAAAGGTGCTGACATATCAAGGATTTTATGATGAAAATCTAGAATGGGTTGGTTTGGAAAACATCCAAGTGGTAGCTTCAATGTCAGTTGGAGGAAGATTAGGAAGGCATAAGCTTACCACCAGATTCACTTCCATTGTTCGTCTTTGTGCAATTGAGTAAGTTTCTGTTTATTTTTTCTTTATATTTTGAATTTTTGGAGAGGTTTTTAAAATGGATTTCCCTTTTAGGTAATATTATGATAGTAACCATTGACCGAAGATGTGAACAAATATAATTTAAAGTCAATCAATCAATATATGTTTATTAAGCCCCTACTATATTTTTTTAAATTAAAAAAAATATTTTTTGGCTAGGCAGTAGGGTTAAGTGGCTTTCCCAGGGTCACACAACTAGTAAATATCAAGTGTCTGAGGCCACATTTGAGCTCAGTCTTCCCGACCCCAGGGCCGGTACACTATCTACTGTGCCACCTACCAGCCCCTAAGCCCCTGATATAAGCCAGGCACTGTGTACTGTGGATCAGAATTATCTTGATGCTCTCTTGATTTCTTCTTTTGTTTCAGAAACCACTTATAGGTAGGAATTTAGAACAACAACAAAAAAAGATTGAAACTAATGTTTATTTATCAGAAGCACCTAGAGAATCAGAAGAAAGGCTCTTCCCCACTCAGAGAGAGAGAGAGAGAGAGTGTGTGTGTGTGTGTGTGTGTGTGTGTGTGTGTGTGTGTGTATGTGTGCATGTGTGTTTTGGGTGAGTGGGGGAATAATGTTCATTGAAGTGGGAAACATAGGTTTGTACTAGGTCATGAAGGGCTAAGCAGAGTAGTTGACATTTTATCCTAGAGACAATGGGAGTCTTCTGGAGTTATTGGAGTCAGAAGGTCACACTGTGAGACTTAAGGGAAATTACTTTGCCAGCATTGTGTAGGTTGGGCGGGAGTAAGGAAGAAAGACTTGAGGCAGGGACACCAGTTAGGAGGCTATTAAAATAATTTAGGTGAGAGGCCTGAATTTAAGTAGAAATAGAAAGATTTGGCTACTTAATTAGATATGGAATTGAGGGAGAATGAGAGATACAGAATTATGCTGATGTTACTTGGGAAACTTGAAGGATATTTCTTTCAACAGAAACAGAGACATTTAGAAAAGGGGATCTCTCTCTTTCACTTTGTGTGTATATATATGTGTTTGTATACAATATATAACACATATATAAATTAGTATAAATAGTGACAAATATATTCTAAGCAACTTGGATGTATGTACAGTTGTGTGCAAAATAAAATTCTGGCTTAAATAACCATTCTTCAAACAAGAAAAAAAAGTTAAAATAGAATGACTCAAAGCTGATTTTATCCAGAAAATTGTGGTATTGGAAGGGGACAAAGGGAGGGAGCAAGCAAATATTAAGTGCTTACTTAGTGCCAGGCACTGTGCTAAACACTTTATGTGTATTATCTCATTTGATCCTCACAACAACCCTGGAAGGTAGGTGTTATTATGATCCTCATTTTACAGATAAGGAACCTGGGGCAAATAGAGGTTAAGTGACTTACTGAGGCTCACACTTTTATTAAGTGTCTGAGGCTGGATTTGAAGTCAGGTCTTCCCAGTTTCTGGTCCAGTGCAGCATTTATGTCACTTTGCTGTTTGACATCTGTTAGCTTTATTTCTTATGTTATTTGGTCCAGGCAGAGCTGCCTTAGTCATTGTCAGTCAACAAGCATTAAGAACTTACTGTGTGCCAGACACTGTAAAATAAATAAACAAGCAGGAAGATTGTTCCTTTTCCCAACATTCTGATTGGAAAAGACACATCCAAGGAAGCTGAAAAGTGGTTTTGGTGGAAGGGGAAGATGAAAGTACTGGCTGAGGGGAGGTGGAGGGAATATTGTGGAGAAAGTCCAGAGAGTCAAGAAGGCAGCTGGGAGGTGTCCTCTTTAAAATGAAAATTCTAGCAACACCCAGTCAAGAAGAAGGAAAGATAGCAGAAACTGAGGAAACTTCCAATGTGAAGAAGTCCAGGAGTGGCATGAGCATTCCAGGTGAAGAGATACTGTAGCATTGCATTTTAGATAAAAGTTTAGAGAGGCAGTAGAGCCACATGGAGATGAATGAAGATCAGTTTCTTTGATGACTTCAATGGAGATTCTAATACCCATTAATAACTTGAATTCCATTGTTTAGACAGAAGATAGTCAGAAACTCATTTTATGACAAAATTTAATCTCTTATGTTATCCTGATTCTTCATCTTTTTTCATTAATAAGGAAACGTTTTAGTTCTTTTGTCTGTCTGCTATTTTGAATAGGGTGAATAATGAAATTGTTGTTTAACTTCTGCATTTTATGAATACTTTCATGTTTTGTTGGCAGCTCATTAACACCTACTGTTCTGTTGCTCTCTAATTTGTGCTTAATGGTTTTCTCTCAAGTTATTAGTTAGAATACTAAAATATCATTTCATTACAAATGTTCCTTGCTTATATAAGTAATAACTACATTCTGAAAATTAAACTCATAGTTCAAATGATATTTTTCTCTTCATGGTTTTAAATTTCAGAATATTTCAAAATTTTTTCACAGTAATGCTATTTATATTATCTCTTAATTTTTATGTTGTATGATTTTTGTTTTTCTTAAAGCAGGGAATAGCCAGCATATATTAAAATATTAATATATTTAAAGTTCCTTATTCTATCTTTTCCTCTAGTTTTATATAAAGGAAACCTAAAATTTGTAATGCTTATTCATTTAAGTTTTTTTCCCATTTTTATGTGTCTTCTTTTTAGTTATCCAGAAAGAGATCAATTACGAACAATTTATGGAGCATATCTGGAACCAGTTCTACACAAAAATCTAAAGAACCATTCCATCTGGGGTTCTTCATCAAAGATTTATCTCTTAGCAGGATCTATGGTACAAGTGTATGAACAGGTAGAAGCATTTTATTCTTTTATCTGAATTCTTTTATATTTGTTTTTTTTAAATTTATGAGCAGTATAAATGATAGGTTAATATATTTTATAGCAAATACTGACTCATCTTATTTAGCTCTGGCTTAAGGAAGTTTCTCATTAATAAAAGGAATAATCCAGTAACATGTATCAATATCTAATAATGTTTTAAATAGAATTTACAACATATTATTAACCATAATTTTCCTTTTTATTTAGTAAGTTGTTCTTTTTGAATTTAAAACAAAAATTTGTTCTGATCACACATGGTACATTTTAAACTTTCTAGGAGGTTATGTCACATTGTATGGATAGGTGCAGTAGATAGAGTGCTGGGACTAGAGGCCGGAAGATTCATCTTACTGAGTTCAAATCAGGCCTCAGAAAAATACAAGCTGTGTGATCACGGGCAAGTCACTTAGCCCTGCTTGCCTCAGTTTCCTAATCTGTAAAATGAGCTGGAGAGGGAAATGGCAAACCACTCCCATATCTTGGCCAAGCAAATCCCAAGTAGGATCACGGAAAGTTGGACACAACTGAAACAACTGAACAGAAACAACAGATGTTTTAATGGGGAGGGGAGCAATTGAAAGATGAGAACTATAACATAGGATGCATTAATTAATTTTTAAACATTGGTATAAATAAATTTAAATCCTTATGATATGGCAGATCTATAAACCGAATTTTCTTGCTTTTGCATACTGTCTTTATCAGACAATTTTCCTATAATTACATCAGTGATAAAGAGCAAAACATGCACAGGGAGGTGCTGATTACTAAACCCTCCTTCATGAAGCTGAAAAGGAGAGTTGTCTTTTACTTTCTGGTGTCTTCTTTAATTGTAAACTGTTGTCTTTCTTAAATTGTTTGTTACCTTGTAATCTCTGAACTTCTACTTACAGTCTTATTACTTTCTTAGCTTCCTAACTTCCATATCACTGTCAAGGATACCACCAACTTCCCAGTCACTCAGGCACACAACCTAGGCATTGGCCTTGACTCTTCACTCTCTCTCACCTTTAATATCCAATTACTTGTCAAGTCCTATTGTTTCCATCTTTGCAATATCATAGGCATGAGCATGCGTATGCATGCACGCATGCGCGCGCGCGCACACACACACACACACTCTCACAGACATACATTGCTCCCCTCTGACACTCCATCGACCTTGATGCAGGCCTTCGTCACCTCATGCTTGGCATATTGAAGTAACCTGCCAATTGGTCTCCCTACCTCAAGTCTCTCCTCTCTTTCATCCTCCATTCAGCTGTCAAAATGATTTTCCTAAAATGCATGTCTGACCATTTCATCTCCAATATTCAGTAAACACCAGTGACTTCCCATTACTTTCATGGTCAAATTTTAAATGCTTTTTAAAGTCTTTCATAACCTGCCTCCTTCCTACTTTTCCATTCTTCTTAAATCTTAGTCCTTTCCATGTACTCTGCAATCCTATGATACTGGCCTCCTTGTTATTCCTCATACAAGATACTCCATCTCATGACTCTGAGTGTCTTTACTGGCTGTCTCCCATACCTGCAAAGCTTTTTATCCTCATCTCTGCCTCTTAACTTCCCGGTCTTACTTCAAATTTCAGTTATAGTTTCACCTTCTAAAAAAAGGCCTTTCCCAGTTTTTATCTCTTTAATCTTTATCTCTTCCCCCTGAGCCTATACCCAATTTATTCTGTAAAATCTTGTTTGTAGGTAATTGTTTGCATATTGTTTTTTAGATTATGAGCCTCTTGAGCAAGAACTGAGGATACCAAGAAAGGCAAAAAACAGTCCATGCTCTCAAGAAGCTCACAGTCTAAAAGGCAATATATCAGCAACATAGTAGGCACTTAACAAATGCTTGTTGGTTGACTAACTGACTGGCAGTATCATCCAAAGAATTTACATATTGGGACATAATTGATGATGCTGATTTTATTGCTATTTTGATATGATTTTATTTGTTCATATATCACAAGAATTATCATTTCATGATAGCAATTCATATGTTCATATAAGTATTGAATTCATAAGATCTCTGGTTTTGCTTTCATAAATGAAGTATATGTCAGAGCAAACAAACTTAACCATAAGTTCACTTGTGTTTATTTTCTCATTTCTTTTATAATGAAAAGACTGCAGCATCACAGATACATTAGTTAGTGATCTTACATCAATAATTACACTATCAGTTCTCATACAGTACTGGTGGGGTACATGGTTTTCAAGAAGAAGTAGTTTAGAATAGCTTCTGTGGAGAGTGAGATAGAGAATCAATTAAGGAGGAATAAAAGCACTGTAGTGAGAGCCCAGTTAAAATTGAGAACTTGAAGGTATTATGTTCTTAAATGCTTGTGAGATTTCTTCTAGTACCATTTAGAAGCCCTTAAGGAGGATGGGAGAGTTGAGTGTTGAGAATAATGTAGGGCTGAGGTCTGGGAAGAGATGACACAGGATAGGGTTGAGAGGATTTGTGGGCAGAGGAGAGTGTGGAATTGAAATAGAGTCCAGATAGGAGAAAGAGGAAAGTGAAGTCAGCAGGCATAATGTCCTGAGGAAGTATTGATGGGTGAAGGGATTGGAGGTCTTAGTAAGGGTGAAAAATAAGTTTAGGAGCTATTAGTCTTAGGTGCTTTCTTTTGCCTCTTTTTGTATCTGTATCATTTAGAACAGTGCCTAGCACATAATAAGCGCTATACTATGTTAACTATTATCATCATTATTATTATTTTTATTATAGTAGTAGTAGTAGTAGTAGTAGTAGTAGTAGTAGCAGTAGCAGCAGCAGCAGCAGCAGCAGCAGCAGTAGGCACTTAATAAATGTTGATTTGTCGATTGCATAATAGCTAACATTTATGTAGTGCTTGTAATGTGGCAGGCATTGTGCTAAGCACTTAACAATTATTATTTCATTTGATCCTCATTACAACCCTGAGAGGTAGGCTTATTTTCATTTTACAGATGAGGAAACTGAGACAGAGGCTAAGTGACTTGCCCAGGGTCACATATGCAGTAAGTGTCTGAGGTAGCATTTGAACTCAGGTCTATCTGACCCCAGGCCCAGTGCTGTGTCCATTGCACCACCTAGCTGCCTCATAAGCACATACATGTATATATGTAAATGTATACGTATACACACATATACATATAAATACCATCATGTATTATGTGTACCTTTTTCTTTGGTACACAATTGTGGCTTCATTGCTGTAGGGGACACCTGGTGTGGAAAATCTCAGCACCAATGTGTTGGTGGCTGGCACGTCTCTGAACCTTATACTCCTTGAGACTCGAAAGGTGTCTCAGGCACTGAGAGTTTAAATGATTTGCTCATGATTATACAACTAATAGGAACTTGAACTCTGGGCTTCCTGACTTAAACTAGTCTACAATCAATCTCTCTCTTTCTCTCTCTCTCTCTCTCTCTCTCTCTCTCACACACACACACACACACACACACACCCCCACACATTGTATATACATATGTAAGTAAGGAGATTTTGTTACTCCTTTTTAGATAATAGGACCCAGGCCAGAATAGATAATAATTTCTCCTGATCATGTTTGTAAACTGTTTCCACTGTGACTGCACAATAGAGATATAGGGGTGACATAATAGTTACTATGCCTGCGCTGTACTCAGTCATAATGATATTGCTAAAGTTAACCTGTGAGCTTAATGTTGGCAAATTGCCTTCTTTGTGTGCTTCTCTATAAATCAAGAGAGCACTGGTCAGTGAGGGTGGTTTTGGGGAATGCATGAGGAGATGCATGTGTGTGTCTGCCTCAACCAACCCCCATTGAGGCTTGGGGGATTTAGGGGAATGCACAAGCTGGAATGCTGTGCCTGTCTCAACTGACCCCATTAAGATGTAGAGGTTATTGCCCACCCCTCCCCCCTTGCCCGCCCCTGTGAGAAGGGTGATTAGGGAATGCTATAGGAGTTGGTGCTCCCATTATCAGCAACCCTTTAAGAAGACTAGACTAGAATAAAGTAAGCTTATTTAACCCCTCCAAAGCTGTCTTTCTGTCCTTCTGCCTGCCCAGATCAAGAGTGAATCTGTTAGAGGCTGGAGTCCCCAAAACTCCAGTACCTCCTATATTGTTACTTGTTTTACAATATATATGTCTGTATGTGTGGACACGTATATATTTATGTGTATATGTGTATATACGTATATATTTATGTATATATACACATATGTATACAAACATACTTTCATCATACACACTTCCCTCTATTAAATAATATAAAGTGCAAAGTTGGTAACATTGAAAGAGGAAAAAGTTAGGAGGTTAGGAATATAGTTGTTTGAGAGCCTTAAAACTCATGTTGAAGAATTTAAATTTGTCCTTAATTAAGGTAAGAACAAATCACTCTAGGTTTTTGGGCAGAGGAATAGCATGATTGAGATGGCATTTATGGTTGACGGTTCCTATAATATTGTGTGAAATTGAGTGGAGAGAGGAAAGACTGGAGAATAATAAGTCCCACTGTAGGATTTTTACAACAATTCTGTTCAGGACCAGAATAAGAGTAGTGACTCTTGAAACAGATAGACAGACATATGTGCTTTATTGGCAATATAATCAGAGAAGAGGTTCGGTTAAACCAAATTTTTATGACATTCTAAGGAAATTTGAAATACTTCAAACCTAATGTCCCAAAAAATTGATACCAATTCGGGCACTTGAATCCTTTAGAGATGTAGCCTAGTAAATAAGTTTTGTAAAACTTGACAGTGATTCTTTGTGGGCATAGGTCTGATATTACTGCTAAATTTCATAGTACTCTTATTATATATTCAAAAGAATAAATTATTTTTTCAGGTACGAGCCAAATTTACGGTTGATGATTATAGCCATTACTTGTTTACTCCTTGCATTCTTACCCAGTGGGTTCTTGGATTATTCAGATATGATTTAGCAGGAGGTAAGTTTTTCTTTCCTGCTATGAAATCATACTTTTTTCTGTAGGTATCAAAGTATTTCATATTTTGTTTTCACAAATACATATTAAATAAGGCTTTCAAGCTTATGTTTACTTGTATTTTGTTTGTCAAGGTATTTTCTGT
Source organism: Vombatus ursinus (assembly GCF_900497805.2). Taxonomy (NCBI): domain Eukaryota; kingdom Metazoa; phylum Chordata; class Mammalia; order Diprotodontia; family Vombatidae; genus Vombatus; species Vombatus ursinus. Next base: position 5,037,090 of record NW_020947390.1, read on the forward strand.
GACTATTAAGAACATGATTGAAAACTATGAAGTTATTATTTTGCATATGTACCCTATAGCTAAGGTTTGATTGTATTTTTTGCATAATGAATAACTTTTAATTGCTATTTATTTTAAGCACATTTAAATGATGACTTATAATACGGTAAAAAAAAAATTGTGCCAAATATTTTCCATTTTTCCAGTTTTCCATTTCTTTGAGCACATGTGGGTTTTGGGGAGGCATTCAGGAATATAATGAAAAATAGTTGTAGTGAAAATTGAAGGTAAAGAATATAGGAAATATTATTTGCTACTATCTTCATAGAATAGTTCGTAGTGTTTTTGGTGACCTTAAAAAGGTCATATTTTTCTGTTTTCCTGCCTTTAGTCCTGTTCTATACATAAGTAATCCTTGAAAGGTAGCTGACCCTATGGAAATGATTAAGTGAATAATAATGTTACAGCTAACATATGATAAGTGAATGTGCGCACCCTTACTTTCATAGAAAATGGAAAATAATGACTTTTTTCCCTTTTATTGTATCTCTCTGATGCTACATTTCTGGTATGTAGACTTTATTTCTCTGATTATTTCTAACATTATTTTGAGATTCAAAGTATTTGTTAAAATGCAGCTGAAAAACTCTTTTGCACTTTTTAGTATCATCAAATCATCCACTAGATTATGTTCTGGAAATTGTGGCATATGAAGGTCGTCGTTTGTTTCGTGACAAAATTGTTGGTGCAAAGGAACTCCATTTATTCGATGGTATTTTAACATCTGTCTTCCAAGGAGATTGGGGTTCAGATATATTGGATAATATGGCAGGTGTGTATGCTAAAAATACATACTGTAACATATAGTTACTACCAAAAATTTATCAATGAAGTTTGAGAGAGATCTTAATATTTTTTCCTTTTTCTGGTTGAATCAGCTCATATTTCTATTAAATTTCCTTCATTTTCTAAATATGGTAAAACTTCATATAATTTTAATACTCAGAATTAAGATTGGTCAACACTCAGTAAACAAGAAAGTCATTCTTGCCTATAATTGTGCAAAAAAAAAAAATAGCAAAAGTTATCTTTAAGGGGGCAGCTAGGTGGTGCAGTTAATAGAGCACTGGCCCTGGATTCAGTAGGACCTGAGTTCAAATCTGGTCTCAGACACATAACATTCACTAGCTGTGTGATTCTGGGCAAATCACTTAACCCCAATTGCCTCACAACAAAACAAAACAAAACAAAAACAAAAAAATGTTATCTTTAGTAGCAATGTCCTAAAAATCCAAAGGATGGAATTATTTTACCGTGAAATTACTCTCACACAGTTGGCACTCGGTAAATGTTTGTTGATTTCATTTGCATTGAAACATAAGATCCTCTTATCTTTTTTCTCTGCAAGAAGTAAGTTTGTTAATTTGACATTAAGTGAAAGATAAAATTCCGTGATTATTTCTAATTGTAATATCTGGATAGTATTTTTCTTCTATAACATTAAATCAGAAATATTGTTACCTGTTCTAATCTTGGCTTTATGCCAATCTCTGGACTTCAGCTAAACAAGATGAAAAACCCCCCAAAACAAAAACCTAACTTAGGCTTGATAACTAACAGGGCTGTATGGTAGGGTTTGTCCAGGTTTAATCCAAGATTTGGAGTTGAGGGGGTGAAGTCTAGCTAGGCTTTGGGACTTTCTTTACCAGTGGATTTGGAATAATCCGGTTGGAACTTGTGATTGAGAAAGTTAGAACTCTGAAAGACTTGTATTGTGTTAGCACTAGTTTGGAGCTTAATGACAGTTTAAATGTTACTAGCTCCTTCTACCTTAGTAATGAAAGACTTTTTGGATCTTAAATGACTGGTATTTTTAATTCTAAGTTCAGAATTAAGGTTCTGTTTTGCTTAGGGCAGTGGGGTCTCTTTAAGTATGCAATTAGAATCTGAAGTAATCAGTACTGCAAGATGAGTGTTGTATACTCTGGATAAGTAAACACCCTAATATTTGGTATGTTTTGAGGTCCCCTGAAGGGATCCATGATTATAATGTTTATCTCTTTGTTTTTTTTAATATAGAGAATTCCTTATTTTTTTTTGTTACTAGTTCATAAACAATATATATATATTGAATGTGACTTTTGTTTTCCTTCCAATAACATGGTTCACTATTGAGGCAAATCAAACTTTATGTTTTCTCCAAATTCTATTGCTATGGCTTCCGTTTGTTTTTTTTAATGGTACTTTACTGAACCCCAGTGTTTTCTTACCTTTCTTGTGAGTAGGTTATAATTAATTGGAAACTTTGAATTTATCTTAGCTTGCTTGACATTAGTTTCCTACTTATGGCGTGGAAATTAAATTCAAGATTGTGTGTCCTCTGAAAATGGTTTCTGATATGGTATGAAATTACCTTTAATTTGATGGCCATTAATAGTTATTACAAACAGTGTCTTTCAAAATGATTTCAGAAATACTTTTCTTTAGTTTTAAGGATTCATATAGCCAGAGCTGGAGTATAGAACTTAAGGACTTATCAGAGGATATGTCTTTTGATATGTCTTTTCTTCTTACCTGTATCTTAATGTTGAGCATTTTATTATACACAGTCTTTTAAAGTACCATTGATTTGTATTATTTAGAAAATTTAAATCAAATCTATTGCTTGAATTTTACTCTTAACATTTTTGGGATTAGTTTAGAATACTTATTAACTTGTTTTTTAAATAGTGTAGCAACTGGGTGGTGCAGTGGATAGAATACTGGGCCTAAAATCAGGAAGACTCATTTTTCTAAGCTCAAATCTGGCATCATACACTTACTACCTGTGTGACCCTGGGCAAATCACTTAACCTTGTTTGCCTCAGTTTCCTGTCTGTAAAATAAGCTTGAGAAGGAAATGGCAAACCACTCCAGTATCTTTGCCAAGAAAACCCCAAATGGAGTTATGAAGAGTTGGACATGACTGAAATCTACTGAAATGGCTTGGATCGTGATTATGTTATTAGTAATACATAATGAAGAGAAAATATGACACCACTGAGATCACAATAGCCAGTGATTTTAGATGTGTTTTCATATTGCTTTGGACATCTATATTTCTATAGATAGCTTTTATGTAACCTGGGGAGCACAACATGATGCAGGAGCGAGGACAGCACCAGGACAGCCATTACCTCGCCATGGAAAACCACTTGGAAAATTGAATTCTACAGATCTCAGAGATGTTATTAAAAAGGTATGGCAAGAATAGTTAATTTGATTTGTAATTTGGTCATCATCAGCAGCATTTAAAAATAATTATTGAGCACCCATTCAGTTATATGAAGTGCTTAAGGATAAAAGTACAAATAAACACAACCCATAACTTCACAGTTTATACTGTGGAGAAGGAGAAACCAAGTAGATTCAAGTAGAGTGAAAAAAAAAAGTATTTAGTTGTATAGCTATAAAAATATCATTTCATTGAAGATGAATGTTGAATGAGATGTGGGAATACTTCCTGCAGTTCTTTTTTCCCTTTTTAATTTAGTTTTAAAGGAGAAGGTGAGTGATGGTAAAACAAATGGCAAACCTTTTATATCAGTAGGGGTCAGCTTAAAAAAAAAACTGGAATCTATGTTGGTAAGAACTATGAAAACTGATTAGAACTGAAATTACAAGCTCTGTGGGTGATAGAATAATTCAATAAGGCTAACCCTCTTCTGTATCTTTTGATTTGTTTTTTTTCTCTCCATGTTCTTCATTCTTTGTACCCTTAACCTAGGGCAAGTATATGATTTAGGGAAACAACAGAGTACAGTGGGAAAAGCATTGGCTTTGGGGTCATAGATCCTGGGTTCCATTCCCAATTCTGACATTTGTGACCTTGGGCAAGTTACATACCCTTCCTTTGTCGTGGTTTGCATATTTATAAAATGTGGGGGTTGGAAAAATAGTCTGCAGTCTCTTACAGTGCCAACCATGAACCTATGATTTCCCATTCAACTTCAGTCTGGTTCTAAGAACCCTGCTATCCTGCTCAAGAGATTTAATAGGATATTGGAATTTTGGAAACATTGGCATAGACAGTGCACATAGAATTTTCAAGCCATTTAGGTGGTTTTTTAGGACATGTGTTATTTCACTAATTATGCATGTGCATAATTTAGATTTCTAAAAATTGATGGTAATTTGAGAGGATTTAATGCTACCTATTCTTCAAGATTCAGCCCAAATGCCACATCTTTGAGGAAGGCTATCCTGATTTAACTACATTGATCTCTCTTTCTCCTCAGTATTTTCATAGTACTTCATGTATGCTTCTTTCATATACTCACATTATAGTTTATATTGTGGTTACTCAGGTAAATGTCTTTTGTCCCAGTATCCTATATTAAGACTATGAATGCCTTGAGGGTAGGGAATATATCCTTAGACCTTGGTGCCTCCATCAATTCCTAGCACAGCACATAACTGGTATGAAATGTGTTGTTTTTTGGGGGGGTTATTTTTAACTGAATAACTTCTGTTACTTGGTACTGTTTTTAGTAGTTGTTCAGATAGTGCTCCATATCGCTAGATGTTGAAGGAGGCATCCGGAATTTTATTCTAGGGCACATTTCTGTGTTAAGCATATGAAACAGTAGTACCTGACAAAAAATAGGCTTGGGAGATGACAAAGTATCACTATTTCTGCTGGTTGCAAAAAATTAGAAATTGGTTTGTACTTGGACATAATTACATAAATATTCTCTTATGATTCTTCAAAGGGCATTATTCATTATGGACGAGATAACCAGGATTTAGACATTCTACTTTTCCAAGAAGTCCTGGAGTATATGTCTAGGATAGACAGGGTGCTGAGTTTCCCTGGAGGATCACTTCTCTTAGCTGGGCGCAGTGGTGTGGGACGTCGGACAATCACTTCATTAGTCAGTCACATGCATGGAGCTGTGCTGATTTCTCCCAAAATTTCTCGAGGGTATGAGCTGAAGCAATTTAAGAATGATCTCAAACATGTGAGTAACTTCTTATCTGTTGCTCTTTTATTTTATTTTTAATGCTAAAATGGATTTATATGATTTAACCTCTTAGAATATGTGGAAATGCTTTTTAGAGAACCTTTAAAAGTCTCTTACAAAGATAATTTTTATTTTAATTTTTACATTTCATTTTCTTATAAGTTTTAAATTATGATGTTTGAAACATGAAAAATACCCCATCTTTCCTTTGCTTTGTAAAATTGAAATGCAGAGAAATGATGAGCTATCAAGTAGGCATATGAAATAAATAAGAGGGTGGATATGTTAGTACAGTTTGGAACGGTGAGCAGAGCTAAAACTATAGGCACTGCTTTAATATCTGAAGCATAATATGACTTGTTTTCCACATTCATGAAATTTAGCCATAGACTGATTTGTTATAGAGTTAGTGCTGTCAGTATCTGGTTTTTAATTTTGTTAAATTAAAAAAAATAAAAATAACATAAATATGTGAATCCATCTGCTTATAATTATTAAGTATAATATCAGTTGATGGGGAACTTGACATAATGGACGGAGAGCTGGCTTCTGAGTTAGGAGGATCGGGATTCTAATCCTACCTCTGACATACTGACTGGGTGACCCAGACTGGTCATTTAACCTCTCTGTGTCCAGGGTAACTCCCTAAGAATATATGTTTGTGGTGCAACTGAGGATTGTCATTGGTAGGAGTATTCTTACTGGAAGCTTTCTATGCTTATGAAATCACAGATCTAAACTGAAAAAAATCAAATTTTGAAGTATGTTTCAGTATGTTTGACTTTTAAGAATTTTAAATTCCTGTATGTCTGTTATTTAAAACCCAGAATATACCACCAGCTCCTAGTATAGTGCCTGACAGATACTGAGTGCTTAGTCAAGATTGATTGATGGATTGATTGATTACTAAAATGTATCTCTTTATTGGCAGGTACTGCATCTTGCAGGCATTGAAGCTCAGCAAGTAGTTTTACTTCTTGAGGACTACCAGTTTGTCCATCCTACATTCTTAGAGATGATCAACAGTCTTTTATCTTCAGGTGGGTAGGAGATGTTTATTGTTCAAGAATGCATAATTCACAAGTGAAAATATATTGTGTGAAGTGTTCTGGATGTAATTCTTTTTTATTCTTTTCTTTCTTTTTTCCCCCTCGTCCTCTAGATGTAATTCTTAAATGCCTTTGAGTATAATTCTTCATTAAGTCAGTGTCGTTAAATATATTTGAGACATAAAATTTGGGGAAATATATTTAAGAAAAATATCAATTTGTACATTAAAGATATTTCTACATTTTGAGAAATGTCAGGACCAAGAAGAATAAAATCATATTGGTGATTTTCAACAACTTTTATTAATTACTGAACTTTATCTTTTAGGAAACATTTCACTGGATCTGTACCTTCTATGTACAAAGCATTATACCGAGTGCTGTGGAAAGCACACAGACAAGAAGCATTTTTACTCATGAAATAACAAACAATATAGATTGCAAGTGCCTTTATGTGTTGTAGATGTTTAATACATGTTAAATTAAATAATGAAGACAGCATGGTGTGGGGGAAAGAGAGCAAGGTTTTGAGTTTAACCTCTGCCATTAATAGTTTGCATGGCCTTGGAACAAACTACTTGATCTCTCTGGACCTCAGTTTCCTCATCTTTAGAAGTTCCCTTCCAGCTCTGATGTGCTATGATATTTAAGGGAATCACAGAAATTTGTTTTTCTGTTTTTGAGATTTGTTGTGGCCTTCTTAGAAATGGAAGAAAAGCCTCTCTTTTCTGCAGAAAGATTTAGAGAATATAGTGATATAAGCTTTAAGCCACAGTGTAAGCATATTAAACTCTTTATTATGATAAAAAAAAAGAAATGCAGCGTGGCATAGTGTGGTCTAACGATGCCAGCCTCAGGATCAGGAAGACCTAGGTTCTTGACCTTCCTTTGACCTGTCCTAGAGGTGTGGCCCTCAGAAGATAACCTAACTTCCCAATGTTCCTAGGGACTTCTCTTAGAACTGAAAAGCTTAGAACTGAAAAGAGCCACCAGTCTATAGTGATATGGGTAGTTTAACTTTACCAGTCAATTCAGGTCTGTCCAAAAATTTTCAACATATAATTTGCATTTACCATAATAGAACCTCAGCTATATAGAATTTAGACCTCAGAACCCAAATCTTCCAGATTATCTCTGACTGGAAAATAACCATTCTCGCTCCTCATCACAGAAGACCTTTCTGGCCCATAGAAGCAGCCTCTGAATATCCAACAACAAATATATACCTAGAGTACAATTATTGTAGGTATAGTCTGTAGATGGCACAACTTTTTATAAGAAGGCTGAGATATTTTGAAGAAGAAATGGTATATGGAAGAGATAAGAAGGAAAAGAGAGTTGAGAGGAGTTATTTGAAGTGATAAAGAGTGATATCACTAACAGGGGTGCTGCTCTGACTGAGGGAGAAGAGATCACCAACACAAAGATGGGAAACAAACTCATCCCTGCTGTAGCTATTGGAGTAATAGCCTTCTCTATAGTGTGTGTGTGTGCATGTGTGCAGATAGGTACCTGTGCTACACCTTTCCAGTCTGTAATCAGTACTCCAAATAGTAGAATTCAGAGCTCTTGGGCAGTATTCACTCTAGTTATCACAACATATTTCCCAAACATATTTGCAATAATGAAACTGAATTACTATGAGAAGATCAGATTATACTCAATGTACTCCACTTATGAAGGTAGGAGATTACAAAGGATGTATTAGAAAAAAATTAAATAATGGCTGGTATTTATAGAGAGCTTTAAAATTTGCAAAGGGGTTTACAGATATGGCAAACTACTTCTGTGAAAGAAGAAATGATGAAGAGAATGGTTTTGGAGAAACCTGGGATGATTTGTATGAACTGATACAGAGTTAGGTAAGCTGAACTAGGAGGACAGTTTATATAGGGATAATATATTTTAAAGACACAACTTTGAAAGATTTAGGAATTTTGATCAATTAAGTAGCCAACTGCTATTGCAGAAGATACATGAGGAAACATGCCTTCTACCTCTTGATAGAGAAGTGATACTTCATTTAAAATAGTAATACTAGTCCCAGATTGAGTTCGTTTTTATTCAAGTCAAGTCAGTTTTTATTAACATATCCTAAATTGATTAAAGATTCCAAAAATTTGTTCATATCCACTTTTTTTTTTTTTTTTTGGCAATTGGGATTAAATGACTTGCCCGGGGTCACACAGCTGGTAAGTGTCAAGTGTTTGGTCTGAGGTCAGATTTGAACTCAAGTCCTTCTGACTTCAGGGCCAGTGCTGTTTCTACTGCGCCACCTGGCTGCCTCCATATGCATTCTTAATGACCAAAACAAAAACCTAAAAGCATATTTTGAGTAATTAGTGTTGTTTTTAGTACCAAAATGAATGCTAAGTGAATAAATGCTAGCAGTAAGTGCTAGAGGAGTTCTGAGGAAGGAGACACCATTTTGAGATAGATGATAGAAACCAAGGTTTGATTGGTGGAAAGGCATTCTAGGTAATGGAAGCAGTGTAATTAATGGTGCACTAGCAAATGATTCATGTAAGAAAATCACAAGATATAAAGTTTAAAAAATATATTGGGGTCAGCCTATGGAGGGCCTTGAATGCCTTGCTATTTTACCTTGGAGAGAATGGGGAACCATTGAAGGTTTTTGAATTGTTGTTTTAAACTGGATGAAAGCCAATATTTTAGGTAAATTACTCTGGCCTTAAAACTCTACTAAAATACTTCTACTGAAATCTTACTTTGATGCCTCATTGTGGCATGTAAATAATTCTTTTTTGCCCCTTAAAGGCTTTGTGGTTAGAGTACAAAATTTGGTATGATTTGACCATTGGATGATATTAAAGAAAAGGCATCTCCTTTACCAATATACCCCAAGGACCATTGGACATTTTCATCTAATGATGCTGAAACCCTATATGTTTTCTCCCCCATTCATATGTGAGCTCCTTGAGAGCAGTTACTATCTTTTATGTTTATATATCCAGCATTTAACACAATGCTCTGTGCCTAGTAAGTGCTTAACAAATGCTTTTTCTTTTTCTTTTTATTTTTTTTTTTTGGTTTTTGGCTTTTTGTTTTTGTTTTTGTTTTTTTTTTGTTTTAGGCAATTGGGGTTAAGTGACTTGCCCAGGGTCACACAGCTAGTAAGCGTCAAGTGTTTGGTCTGAGGCCGGATTTGAACTCAGGTCCTCCTGATTTCAAGGCCGGTGCTCTATCTACTGCACCACCTACCTGTCCCAACAAATGCTTTTTCATTCATTCATTATATTCATTCCCTGCCAATCCAGAAAGACTTGAAATATGAATCATATTTATTTATTATACATCTATTGCCTAGTACCTAAGCAAATTCAGAGGCTCATTGTGAGGAAGTCTGCAGAATATAATTTTTTTCAGGCATGGTAGCCTATGAAGACAATATGCCAAAGAAGAAAGGAGTTGTGATCTACGTACAAAATCACGTCATTCTGAAGTCTTAAATAATCTGGAAATAGTTTCATGATATAATAGAGTGGTGAGAGATTGGAGGCAAAGAAATCATTTAGAAAGCTACTGTAATAATTCAGATGTGAGATGATTAAGATCTGAACCATGGTAATAGTGGTGATGGGAAGGTAGGGTTATCACTAATAACTTTCAGAATTCAGTGTTTAAAAAAAACACTATATGGATTAAATAATACACTTAAGTTTAATTAAAATGCACTGTACCATTCTTTTTGCAGGTGAAGTTCCTGGACTATATTCTCTTGAAGAGTTAGAACCCTTACTGTCTCCTTTAAAAGATCAGGCTTCACAGGATGGCTTTACTGGACCAGTCTTCAATTACTTTACCTACAGTAAGGAAAATGGATTAATAGTTCATTGAATAGTAAAAAATATAAATTATGTAAAATAAGTAAATTTTAGTTAAGCATTATTTTGTTCATTAGCTTTCATAAGTATCAAAAAGTTTATATAAATTTAATTATTTATACATTTTGCTCTCTTTTAGACATTTTACAAATATATAAAATGTCGGGGAATATGCTAGATGGAGTGTAGAGTTAAATAAGAACAAAATAAATATAATGTCCATTGAACCTTGACCTCCCCACTCACTTTCATGTAATAAATAAAATACTTACCTCACTTGAAAATTATTTGAATGCTTAGGTTGTAATGGATTTTTTGGAAAGCTTTGGTTATTGTTGTGTAGTTTATAAAAAGTTCCTAAACAATAATTTCAGTATATCCAAAATGTTTAGATACCTGTTTACCCTAAAATTTTTCTGTCATTTAAATTTTTAAATTTTAAATTCTTTAGAGATCCAGCAGAATTTGCATATAGTCTTGATAATGGATTCTGCCAGCTTAAATTTTACAATAAACTGTGAGAGTAATCCTGCCTTACATAAGAAATGCCAGGTATTGTGGATGGAGAGTTGGTCAGACAACAGTATGAAAAAGGTAAGTTTGCCATTTAATAAAATTGTGAAAAGTAGATGAGTATCTTCCTTGTACAAAATAATATTCTTTAAGGAGAGCAACAGGTTTGATAATGTTGATTTAGTTCTTCTTATAATAATTTAGCCACAACATAGATAACGTATAGATGTTCATATGGATAACAATTTTTTCATCTTCTCTCTTTGAATAACAAGAAGAATGTCTATAAAGACATGTCTTGCTTGTGTATGTATCTTAAGTATTTGTCACAGTACCTGGCAACTAGTAAGTGCTCAATAAGTTCTTTATCTATCTATTTGTGATGGCTACAGATAATGATAAACATGTCATAAAAATATAATAGAAAAATTAGAAGAAACTATGTCAAAATAATCATTTAATCTTTAGATTCTTTTAAAAATCAATCAAACAACAAATAGTAAATGCCTACTGTGTGCCAGGAGGCATAGTAGACACTGGAGATAAATATACAATGAGTAACATAATACGTACTCACAAGGAGCTGACATTCTAAGGGGGAGATGACAAGGAAATGTAACCTTGTATGCAGAATGAATAGAAAGAGAACAAATAGGAATAAATACAACATAGCTAAACACACAGTAGTTTGAGAACAAGGGAACTAGATGCTGGGGGATCAGGAAAAGCTTCAAGGGGCTGCTTGAACTATATTTTGAAGAAATAGGGGGTTTCTCTGAGACAGATGTGAGGAGGGAGTTCATTCCAGTGATGGGGGACAGATAGTACAAAGGCATGAACATGGGAGATGGGGTGTTTTGTGCAAGGAACAGAGAGAAGGACCAGTTTGGCTAGGTTGCAAAGTGAGGGAGGGGGAATATTGTCAAATGAAACTAAAAGATGGGGTGGAGCCAGGTTGTGAAAACTAAAAGGAAGAGTTTACATCTTATTCTAGGAAGCCACTTAGTAGTAGGTGACATATGATCTTATCTGTGCTTAAGAAAAATTATTTTCGCAGCAGCATGTAGGATAAACAGGAGTGTGGATAGACTTTTGAAGTACAGAGATCAATTAGGAAGCCACTGAATAATTGATGAGAGTCAATGAGAGTCTAAAGTAAAGTGTGAGTAGAGAAAAGTGATTGGATGAAAATAATGTTAGGAAGATAGAAATAATGTTAGGAAGATAGGAAGAAGCAAGATCTGGCAATCAATGGGGTATGAGCAGAGAAGAGGGTAGGATAATTTAAGGTTAGGAAGCTGGGAGATTGGAAGTCTTAATTACTAAGTGTGATGATCTTTTCTTAGATCTCATCCTTTATCCACCTAACTACTGCGTTTGGCACTGTTGACCTCTTTTAGTCAAGAAAATGAAATTCCCTATTTGATAGAAATAGGGAAGTTTGAAAGAGAAGTGAGTTTTGGGAACAAGATAAGGAACTTCTGTTTTGGATATCTTGAGTTTGAGATGTCTCTGGGGACAGCATTTTGAAGTGTCTAGTGGGCAGTTTGTAATGGGAGACTGACATTAGGAGAGACTGGGGTTTGATATAGAAAGTGTCCCAGACATCTTTGTCCCAAAGATTTTAAAACTGCAATAGGACTTTTGGAACATCTTTCTATCTGTACATCATTGGCAGAGAAAAGATGACTAAGCCCTTAGGAGCTGATGAGATCATCAGGAGAGAGAGTGTAAGTAGAAGATAGGAGGGCATAGGGCAGAGCCTTAGGAAATACCTATAGTTCAGGGGCATGATGTGAGTGATGAACTTGTACAGGAGACTGAGAATGCCAAACAGGCCAGCTAGACTGGTCTTCCTGCTATTCTGCACACATTTCTTGAGGCATCTGGTATTGTAGTACAGTCTATTTGTTCAAGGAATTCAAATTAGCCCCTGATGCTTAGTAGCTGTGTGACCTTGAGCAAGTCACTTAATCTCTTTTAGCCTCAGTTTCCTCATCTATAAAATGGGAATGATTATAGCACCTACCTCAGAGAGTGTTGTTCTGAGAATTAAATGAGATGTTTGTAAAGCGTTTAGCACAGTGCCTGGCACATATTAAAAAAAACATATAAATGTTGTTGTTGTTATTGTTGTTGTTGCTGTTATTTCCCAAATATGGGTAGATAGGAGGAGAACCAGAATGGGGCAGTGTCATGTACACCCAGAAATCCATGAAAGAGTATGCAGGAGGAAAAAGAGGAGGAGGTCAAAAGTGCTGAATGCAGTATTAGATTGAGAAGGGTGAGAACTGAGAGACCACCAGATTTTGAAATTGAGGATCATTAGTGACTTTGGTGAGAGCAGTTTCAGTCGAGTGATAAAATTGAAAACCAGATTGCCAACGATTAAGGAGTAAAAGGAGAGGAAGCATGAGCAGCAAATCTAAACAGTTTTCAGTTTGGTTGAAAAAGAGAAGAATGATGTAAGGCATTTATCTTGAGAGGTTGGTAGGATCTAGTGAAGGCTTTTTAAGATGTGGGCATATTTGAAAGGAACTAATAAATAGGGAGACATTGAAGATTAGAGGGTTGATGGAGTTGACAATTTGCTAAATAAATGAGAAGGCAGGAAAAGGGCCATCTCGTCAGAAACTGAGGAAAAGGATTAGAGTAGGGGATAATGTTGAAGGGTTTTGAGATAAAGAACACAGAGGAAGGAATAGGGAGCTCAAGTCTAATGGCCTCAGTTTTCTCAGTAAAGTAAGAAGTGTGGTTCTCAGCTGAGACAGAGAAATTAGGAAGAGTTGTGGAAAGCCTGAAGAGAGAAAATCATGTTTAGAAAATCATTTAAAAGTGTGCTATGACAAATTGGGGTCAGTTTCAGAAGTATGATAATGTCTGAATGTTTCACCTTTCAAAAGGAGGAAGGAGTGGTAATTGTTTCCTGTTTAACAATTTTTCCTTAGAGACCCTTATTATCATATAAGATAAATCCTGAAGAATGTTTTCCACAGAATTTAAAGGAACAAGATCTTACATATAATTCCAAAATGTCACACTGAAGCTTTAGTTAACTATTTACACTGATTTTGCTTTGAGAGTGTACCTAGAGATTTATAGTCAGTCAGTAGGAACCACCAGATTATTAAGGAAAGCTTACTACATTGTTTATTTGATTCAAGGACTAGCACAGCTGTGTTTTCAAAACACATTCAATTACTATGAAATAGCATTAATTAAGTTAAATTTCTTTGTTGTTATTTAAGGTGAAATAAGTTGAAGGTATCTGATCAAAGATCATTGAAGTTTGTATAGCTTGTCAAATTATTGATCACCAGAGCAAATCACTATTATTTTTACCTATAATAAATGAGTTTTTTGGTATCTTCTAAGGTAGAATATAAATCTCAGTCTCTTAAATTTTCTTGAAAAATGTAACTTTTAATAAACCTGCGGTGTTGGTGTCATTGTTTAAAAATAAAAATACATTATATACATTAATATGTAATAATCTCTTCTCAAATACGCCTCCCCCAATCACCTAATTATTTTACAATTAGAAATTTAAAAAAAAAATCATTGCACCCAGTTACTTTTATATTATAATTATTGTTTAATTGAAAGTTAAGAAATTCTGCTGTGTTCTTCCTTTTGTATTCTGTCTCTGCTTGTTATAAAGGGATTTCATTGACTGAATGCTATGTGAAACACTCCAATATTATTATTGTATCATTTTTATGACTTATTTGCAACAAATAATTTTTCACTGATAATTTTCTAATTAGGGCTAAATCACTTCCCAATTCCTTGGTTTTTTGTTTTTGCAGACTAATCATTTTCATACTGTATGTTACAGTGTACTATGGTGGATAGAGAGCCAGCCTTGAAGCCAGGAAGATCTAAACTCAAGTCCTCCCTTTGACACATTTTGGTTGTGTGACCCTGGACAAGTCACTTCATCTTTCAGAGTTCTAGGCAACTCTCTAAGATTATAAATTTCATAGAGATGTCAAATTTCATTGGAGGAAGGGGTTTCCTCACCTGAGAGTTCCCTATATCAGTGAAATCACAGATTTTGTCCCTGTACTTATATTGGAATTGTTTCCTAGTTGCCATTTCTTCATACAGCAGTTGTCTCACATCTTACCAAGGAAATTTTTCCTTTCAAAAATTGATGGGACCAGGTGTTCTGCTAGTAGATCATTTAAGTTCTGGATAAGTTGGTGGATCACATAAGTTCTGGTGGATAAATTAAGTTTTTAGCAACAGGGCTAAAAGGCATTGGATTGGGTGTTTTAGCTAAGTTTAATACCAGCACTGTGAACGCTGTTTAAGGTGGGGCAAATTGTCCCAGGTCAAAGATGGAGCAGATAAAAGCTTCTGTACTCATCGTGGTCCCAGGCACTATAATTCCACCTTCTAGCTTAGATATGATAGGGAGACACAGCCTTTAAAAAAAAAGAAAGAAAAAAATGTATTCAGTTTTTTTCTGTTAATCTGTGAGTTGTGGAAGAAAAATGTAATTAATTATACTGGGATATTTATGAAGGTTTTTAGCTTTGCTGAATATTGTTCATATTAATTTTGAATTTTCAGAAATCATCTTTTCAATTTTAGATACCTGAAATGTTATTCAGTGAAATTTCCAGTGAAGAAAAGTCTGGTCAAAAAAAAAGAAGAGAAGAAAAGAAAAAACCCACTGGTAATATTTCAGAGAAAGTTATCATAACTCTGATTTGTAGACTAGAATAAGTGAAAAATTAAAACAAAATAAGTAATCTCAAACTTAATAGTGTATCTTAAATATATAAATCAAAACTGCTTCTTCAGCTACATTTTAAAAACACTCATTTAAAAACTTAATAATTTTAGTTGTACATAAAACATAGAAGCAAAAAAAAATTGGTGTCTACAATATTTGCTTATTTTTGGTGTATTCTGGAGTACAGTTTAGCTCATACTCAGGCCTCATAGAAAAACTTAGCTACTTTTTACAGAATAGCCCGTTGACCATCCTGCTTTCTTGAGGAATGCTGGGAAAGGGAATCTAGGTATTCTCCCTGAGGAGGATTTCAAAGTCAGTTATTACTGTCTTTAATCAGAGAATTGACTACTTTTTCTTATGTCTCTTTTAAATTCTCACCTTTTCCTGTGTTGAGCAATTAGTCAAAATCATTTATTAGTATTTCCCACATTGCAGGCACTGTGCCTGTGTCTTCACCATGAGGATAAAGAGGCAAAAATGAAACAGTGCCTGATCTCAAGGAGCTTACATTCTATTGGGAGAGATACCATCCACATAAGTAGATACAAAATAAATGTAAGGTGATTTTGGAAGGTAAATGCTGGCAGTTAGAGAAATCATGGAAGGTTTCATGGAGGATGTGGTGTTTGAGTTGAGCACTGAAGGAAACTGGGTTTTAAGAGGTAGGGTTGCATGCATGAAAATAGGAGATGGAGAAACAAGTTGGCAGAATAGCAGAGAAGCCAACTTGATGTACTAAAGAGTGCAGTAATGGAATTAATACAAAAAAATTAGTCTGAAATAGGGTGGGAGGTAGGTTTTAGATCCTTGAAGTAACAGGCAGTCGCAGGAATTCACTGAGCAGGGGAAGTGACATGGTCACAGTTATGTTTTAGCACTGTCACTTATTATATAGAGGACAGATGGGAGAGAGGATAGATGAGGCAAGGAGAGAAATTAGAAGACTTAAAATAATCCAGGTGAGAAGTGATGAGGGCCTTAAATTAGGCAGAGACTGTATATTGGCAAGAAGGGAGTAGATAGAGATGTATAGAAGAATTAAGAAGATTTAGCAATTGATTGGATATTGTGGAGTGAGGGACTGTGTGTTCCTTCTTGGTACTGCATATCTGAAAAGCTATCATTATTTCCTTCCTTTCATGAAACTACACAAGGAAGTTAGAATTGAGACCACTTGTAATATTCTAATAATCTAATTTGAAGTTTGAAGATGAGAAAATAAGAGCCAAATATGTCCGTATCTGTATCTGTCTGTCTGTCTGTCTCTCTTTCTATCTGTTGAACCCATTATGTATTTATGTAAGTTAACAGTATGAGAATCTGGCTCCCAGTAAATAAATAATTGTAAATTAATTTATTTAATGCTTAACGAATCATGTGGGTATTAAATGTTTTCTTAACAATGCTCTTCTCTATTGAAAAATCATGCCATGTACTTTAAAGCAAAGAACAAAATCATGTATGTACAATGTTGAACATTTTGAACTAATTTATTTTTAATTAATGGTGTTAGTAGAAAGACATGGGTGTTTTAATCAGGAAATTTAGGTTCA
This sequence comes from Vombatus ursinus, assembly GCF_900497805.2. Classification (NCBI taxonomy): domain Eukaryota; kingdom Metazoa; phylum Chordata; class Mammalia; order Diprotodontia; family Vombatidae; genus Vombatus; species Vombatus ursinus. The sequence goes on from NW_020947390.1 coordinate 5,053,779, forward strand.
AATCAAAGGTTTGGTGCTTACTACTGGAGAGATCTTGAGCAAATCACTTCCTCATTTTTTTTTAAATCTATAAAATTAGGGGTTTGAACTGGATGTTTTTTTTTGTTCTCTTCCAGCTTTGGGTCATATAATCTTATGCTCCTACATTAGGAACTGAGAAAGATTTTTTAAGTGTTTTTTCTTTTGGTTCATGATGGTGCACTACATAGTATTCTTACCCAAATGAATTTTTGTGAAGAAAGCACTTTGTAAACTACAAAATGTTATATAAACATGAGCCATTATTATTTATTAATATAGTGTAGAACCAATCTAAAATGCAAACATCATAATTGCATTATTGCATTCAAAATGTCTCTTGATTTGTATGTGTTCATTGATAAAAGTTGTGTGAGCATAAGAAAGTGAGCGTAAGAAAAATGTAATAAGCTTATGGGAAAGACAGTATATGTACGGATTCATTTAGTGTATTTTCCTCTTTGGAAAAGAGGAAATTCTTGGTTTTAGCCTTAAAGTAGAAACTTTCATTATAACAGCAAATGTGCAATTCTTGGCAAATATGTTTTGATGGTATGGTAAGCCAACTGAAAATGCAATGGTTGTGTGCTGGTGTGTGATGTTGATTAAAAAAAAATTATTATTATTTTTTTTAACTTTAGGAGATCCTGATTTTCTAAAATCTTTTTTGGCTATTCATGAGACTTGTAAAGCATATGGAGCTACACCAAGCCGATATATGACTTTTTTGCGTGTATACTCTGCCATCAATAGTAGCAAGAAAACTGAGTTGTTAAAAAGACAAAGGCATTTGCAGGTGAAAAATTAGTAACTTTTTGTTGCACTTATTTTGGACACAAGAACTTTGAATATTTGAATATTTGTATTTATAGATAAAACAGAAGGATCAAATAAACTGCTTTGACAGTTGAGTCTTCAACGTTTTCGCAGTAGACATAATATTGCATGGAATAAATTATTTTTGAGTAGCTGGTATGCTGAATTACATATATATATTTATATGTATATATATATGTGTGTGTGTGTATGTATGTGTGTGTATATATATATGTATATATTTGTGTGTGTGTGTGTGTGTGTGTGTGTGTATATTTGCCGCTAGTTAATATTCAAACTTTTATACTTTTATACTTTTCTTAATGAAAGAACATTTACTCTATTTGGCCACTGTGTGGTGATCTTGGGCTTCAGTGATGGATATTTCTGAGGAACTCAAATGCCTACTTCTTGACTAATTATCATCTAGTTATCAACAAACAATGTTATGGGTGATGTTTACCAATAAACTTTTTATTTACAAACATTTAAATAATTTGGTAGTTTGTCCACAATCATTTGATATTCTTCTGGGTAATCTTTTCAAGAAAACAAACTTTCTTTGCTTAGATTGTTCTTATTTCTCAAATTGTGTAGATGCAAACAGAGCTGATATCTAGTGTCCTTTGAAACAGCTTAGGAGTTTCTTTCTTTTATACCCTTAGATAACATTTCTATCTCCAAAGCTCTAGATATGCTTGTTAGGGAAACAAGCCAGAGTGTATTTCTAGGCAAGTTAATACCTGATTTCCATACAAACTTAAGTCTTCTAGGTATAGAAGAGTTAATTTTATGATCTTAGCTCTCCAAGAGCTTACTTTCATTTTCTCCATCCATCAATCCATCAACAAGCATTTATTAAATTCCTGCTTTGTTATTGGCACTGGGAATTTCAAGACAAGAATGAAGCAATTTCTGTTACGTTCCTTTGTCTAAAAGTTTCTAAGTAAGTTCAAACCCTGTAGATCTTTTCTGCCTGATCACTGTTGAAATCAATCACATGCAACAGAAATATAGAAATGATTAGTTTTCCTTTAGTGTTGGGGATTGTAATCTGTTGCATCAACTAAAGGGCTTCTGTAGGGGAATTAGGTAGCCTAGTAAATCCTGAATGAAGTAAGTCCTTCATTTTGTAAAATTAAGGGAAGTCCACATGGTATAACTGGAGACATCAAAGGGAACCTGGAGGATAAAGTAAGAACAGACAACAAGAGAGGAATGCTGGGGCAGTAACTGCAGCCTCTCAACTATGGTAGCCCAACAGTACTCTTCACTTCAATGGGATTGAGCCCTCCAAGAGGGGCGTCAATGAATTTTGAGCACAGCAGGCTTAATGCTGTGACAAGAGGGGATGCTTTATGATCTTTGTGGTCATGTGCAAATCTACTTTTGTGACTTGGAGCATTGTTACTCCAAATTCTACTGGGTCCATCTTTACTACGTACTTCTGGGTAACTCTGTTAAGGAAGTTCAGACATCAGGGCAGATTCTGTTATTTTATAGGGAGGTTAGGAGCCCTGCTTAGGTGGGTCTAAATGTCCTCCTCCTTTTTCTCCCCCCTCCCTTTTTTCCTTTCCTCCTTCAAAGGACATAAGCAGGGAAGCACTGATAGAAAACTGATCATTTCTAGCTGGAATGGAAGATTCCAGATATTCAAACTTCTAGAGAAATGGCAGGACAGAAAGGAGGGATAACAGGTTGGGAGAATGGTGTGTGAATAGGGCATAGATAGATTTATTGGATGTAGAAAGACTAGGTTCCCCAGGGCAGAGGTTTTTCTTGGCTGACAGTATTTCCTCTCTTTTTCCGTTATCTTCTCCCTCCTATTCTTAGATTCAGTCAAGGTTGATTATTATAGATTGGCATGGATACTTCTCCCATTCTTCAAGAAATCCTAACCTATTAATTCCATTTTTGAAAAGGGATTTTTATTTCATGTCTGATTCTTTTAAAAACTCTTTGCATTCTTTCTGAAATTTTGTTTGTATACTTTTGAAAACATTAATTACCATAGTTTTATTAATGATTACAAATAGAAATGGAGTACAGATTTTCTTCAGAACAAGAGCTAATGCCGTAAGAAGATAGCTTCTAAAACTGAACCTATTAATTGAGCTTTATTTGTGTTTTGGTAAAATTCCTTTATTTCTTGGTATTCCCAATCAATATTTAGTTTTATTTTTATAGGCTGGTGTGTCTAAACTCAATGAAGCCAAAGCTCTTGTGGATGAACTGAATAAGAAAGCTGGAGAGCAAAGCATATTACTTAAAACAAAGCAAGATGAGGCAGATGCTGCCCTCCAAGAGATCACAGTATCAATGCAGGTAATACCTAGAGTGAATACAAAAGTTCAAAGAAAGAACATTCACTATGTGATTTTTAATGAATCATTCATTATAAGAATATTGTTTGAGTCAAAACTTTGGACCTTAAAAAACATCAAAACTTTTGGGGCACTCTACTGGAGAATTCCTTCTAAGCTGACATTGAGTCCTTAATAACTTCTCTTTGAGTACACTCACACAACTAGTGCTGAATCTAGCTAATTATCTGGTTCATATCTTTCCATCTTTTCTCCAAGAATATCACGAGAAGAACCTTTATTAATTGTTTTGCTAAAATTGTTTACTATATTCAAAGCATTCTCTTGACCTATCAGGTCCAAAAAGAGAAATAAGGTTAGTCTGGTATAGTCTATACTTAAAGAATGAGTGAATAAATAAATGCATGCAGGCATGAAATGAATGAATGAATGAATAAAGGAAAACATTTATTATTACTCTGTGCTAAGCACTAGGCTAGACCAACCCATTCTGATTCTTTGTGATTACCATTTCCTATTGTACTTTATAGTTTACATACCCTGATGAGTTTTATCCAATCAGTTAACAACTAGCATTTATTAAGGATTGGTTGTGTGCTGGACACTGTTATGTATTCTGGGTATACAAAAATACAAATGGAAGAGTGATCAAGGAGCTTATATATGGGGAGATAGAATATATATATATGTATATATATGTATGCACACATATATACAAATATATATTTATGTGTGTGTGTGTGTAGATGTGTATATCAATCCTTAAGTTAATCAGCAAATAAGTGCCAACTATGTGCCAGGCACTTTACAAGTGAAAAGAATGAAACTGTATACAGGGGGAAATAAAATAATGTATAATAAAGTTGGAAAGGTAGGTTGGTTGTTTCACCAGGTTGTGGAGGCCTTTAAATTCTAAACATTATATCTGAACCCAGAGGCACTAGAAAGCTGTTGGATTTGATTGTGAAGAAGAGTGACATGGTCAGACTTTAGAAAAAAAATCACTTGTTGTATTTCTTAATATTTAGTACTGTCCCTGCTTACCTGTTGTTTTTCTTTGGAATGAGATATACCCATCCAGATTCATCGTTCTATCTAGTCAATCCCTTGTCAAACTAGAAATTCATTGAAATGTAGGTATAATATAGTATCATGCAGGATACAAACATTTGTTATGGAAGTTTTTAGGAGATAGAAATTAATTTTGGTTGGGAAGATTAGAGTTTTCTTTATGAAGGAAGAGGCATTTGAACTAGGCCTGGATAGGTGGGTAGAATTTCAATAGGCAAAAGGAAGTAAATTCTGGCTGGAGAAAACATCACATGTACAGAAGCCAGAAACTAGGGCATATTCACAGAAGAGTCTGAATGAAACACAAGCTTTGTAAGCTTAAATAGTGGGAAATTCTAGAAATGATGGCGGGAGCCAGATTGTAGAAGGCTTTAAGTGGCACCCTGCAGACTTTTCCAAGAATTAATTTTTAAAAATATTTTCATTGATTCTCTGATTTAGTATGGAATAACATACAAATTCTTTAGGTATGCTAGTATTTTATACCCAGTGCCTCTTATATTTCTGTTTCTTATTAATCTATAGAGATATAGAACATGCAAATTAATCAATAAATCCCTTAATATATAATCTGTAAATGTATATTTGATTTGAAATTTTATTATTTATTTTTATTTGGAGTGACAGCATATTTTTGGTCTTTGTGATTTTAGCTAATATTTCTCTTAAAAATAGAATCTTCAGCTTTTTGACATAGGATACAAAATATAGTGTGTTCTCAAGGTCATCTTTTTTGTAGATGCTTTTGCAACTTATGGTGTAAGAATTTGAGTGTGGTAGGTTTGATTTTAACTCTGCATTAATTGCTAATCATAAAGTACAGCTGTTTAAAGGCAAATTTATCTTGAAGATTTCCTAAATACAGAAAATTAATACCCATCTTAAAATCTGATTGTTAATTCAGAATGGATTTTCCTGTAGGATGCCAGTGAGCAGAAGACAGAACTGGAAAGACTTAAGCACAAAATAGCAGAAGAAGTCATTAAGATTGAGGAAAGAAAAAGTAAAATTGATGATGAACTGAAAGAAGTGCAGGTAAGATGCTTTTCTCAAGAGTTCACTGAATTTTCTTACAACTGTGTATGTTAAATAAATGCCTTAATATATGCGCTACATGTATTTAGAGCACTGTCATAAAGTCTCAACATTTTATCAAAGGTACATTATCAAAGATGACTCTCTCCAAGTTGAGAAAATAATTTATGTGAAAGTGATATGAAGGAATATGGGCAAAAGAAATTATAATAGCTAGTAATTACATACTAGCTATTAGTATAAATACTAGCTAAATACTAGTATATATATATATTAGCTATATACAATATATACTAGCTATATATTACTGTATTTGTATATGTATACATACATATATATATACACACACACATATATATGTATATATATATATATTAGTTTATATACCAGCTAAATTTTACTTTAATGTTTGCAAATCACTACAGATATCTCACTTTAGCCTTACAACAACCCTGGGAGCTAGGTGTTGTTATTATCCCCATTTTACAGATGACAGAATTGAGGCAGACAAAGGTTAAGTTACTTGGCTAGGGTCATGTAAGCTTGTAAATGAGGCTGGATCTCGGGTTGAATTTGAGCACAGCTTTGTGCCACCTGTCAGTATTGTTACTGATAGTTCCAAAATTTAAAAACAAAATGAAATAAAACCTTTAGCTTACTTAAAAATCTTACTTAACTTAACACATATTAAAGATGGTGAATTTTTTTAATCATAGGAAAATTTTAAAGTCAAAATAAATTTGATGCTCTTGGCACCTCCAGATTTTGAGAAAAGCTTCACCTTTTATGTTTTTTTAGGAATCTTAAAATATTTTTTAAAAGGTAGTTATTATCTTATACCCAGGATACTTCATCTATCCTAAAGACAGTTAGTCAATCAAAAAGCATTTATTATGTGTCCACTGTGTACTACAGATACTGTAGTATCTGTGCTCTGTGCTGAGAATACAAGTACAAAAAAACGTAACTATCCCTACTCACAAAGAGCTTACATTCTAATAGGAAAGAGAAAAAAGTATATAAGTACATAGAATAAATGTGAAAAGAATAAATACAAATAATACAAATAATTTAAGACAGGATAGTGGGGGAAGGAGGATGCTAATAGTGGGGGGAGATTAAGAAAGTTTTCATGAAGAAGGTAGCACTTTTGAATATTTTCTTGAACCATTCTATGAGGTGGAGGTAAGGAAGGTATACATTCCAGGAGTGTGGGATGACAAATGAAAAGGCGTGGAGATGGGAGATAGAATCTTGTGTGTTAGGAGCAGAGAGAAAAACAGTTTGGCTGAATCACATGGGCATGGGATAAGGAGCATTGTCTATTGAGGCTATCAAGTTGGGGCCAAGTTGTAAAGGTATTTAAAAGCTAAACATAGGAACTTTTTTTTAATTCTAGAGATAATAGAAAACCACTGGAATTCATTAAGTAGGAGGGGTTACATTGTCAGATCTACACTTTGACATCAGTATGTAGGATGGAGTGGAGCAGGAAGAGCCTTGAGGCAGAGAGACCATATGAGTAGGCAGTTGGAGTAATTTAGGAGAGAGGTAACGAGGACCCGTATGTGTGAGTGGAGAAAAGGGATAACATGCGAGAGATATCGTGGAGGTAGAAATTTCAAGATTTGGCATTTGATTAGGTATGTGAGGTGAAAGAAGAGTGAAGAGTTGAGAATAATGACAAAGTTAATTATTAACTTGGGAGAATGGGAGACAATTAGAGGAGAGGTCTTAAATTACTTTATATTAGATTAAGTTGGTTCATTATTTGAATCTAGATTACCTCAAGAAATGTACATGCATCAAAATGACTTTTCCCATAGGTTATACAATTATATCATACAATTATAAATTATTAAGATGGTCCCAAAATGTAGTTTTCATTATTTGGCATGGACTTCCCTGAGTATTACAGGCTCACTTCAAGGCAATTAAAATTTCCTGACTAATGCAGTTGTAGTGATGATGATTTTTATAATATCCATTTGACCATTTTGTATTCTGTTTATGTAACAAATTTTCATTTTCATTTTATTCCTTTGTTCATAAAATACTTATTGTGCACCTGCTATGTGCAAGAAATTATACTAAATGCTGAAGGAAGATATAATTCAAAAAAGCAACTATGCCTCCTCTCAGGTAGTTCACAGTTGAGGAGGGAAACATGAAACAAGTTACAGAAGTGACTATAATATAAAAGAGAGTGTGATAGTTCACAAGATAAATATAAGCAAAATAGAGTTTAGAGGAAGAATGAAAAAAGTTGAGGCTGAGGTACTCTTTTATACTATCTTGGTAAAAATGAAAAAAAAAACCCATGAAATATAAATGAAAATTTTTATTGTCTAAAATGTACAATGTACTTTTTTTTAATCCTAATTTTATTAGCCACTGGTTAACGAAGCTAAATTAGCAGTTGGAAATATAAAACCAGAATCCCTTTCAGAGATCCGCTCATTAAGAATGCCACCTGATGTCATTAGAGACATTCTCGAAGGAGTCTTAAGGTTGATGGGAATCTTTGATACATCTTGGGTGAGCATGAAAAGGTAAGCTTTAGGATTTAGGGTGAGCATTATTAAATTAAATAAAAACATTTGCAAAGTGCTTTACAAATACTTTATCCTCACATCAACCCTGAGACACGGGTGCTATTATTTTCCTCATTTAGCAGATGAGGAAACATATACATATATATAGCTAGCTAGCTAGCTAGCTAGATAGATAGATACACACACACACACACACACACACATATATATATGTGAATGAATAGACATATATTCCTATATACATAGTCCTATATATATCCTCTACATATACATACATATGCATATACATAAACATGTACATATATATGTATACACACATGTGTATGTATATGAAAATGAAGCTCAGAGGTGTTAAGTGACTTGCCTAGAGTCACACAGGTCATATGGTAGCAGAGTGGGGATGATTTTTGTTCTATTAGCTGTATAGATATTGTGAAGGTTGCCTGTGTTTTAAAATAGTCTTTTCTACCTTTATTCTTACTGGAAAGGACAATAATAACAAAAAGGGCAAGAGACTTCTCAAATTTACATTTAGACTAGGCTAGTAATTTAGTGACTTTATTTATTGCTTTCACCATTTTAAGTCGAACTTTTTGTCAGAAAAGCAAAACTTTTATTTAACTTTCCTTCATTTATCTATTTTTTATGCAATTAAATTAATAAAATATAAATCAATTAAGTTAATTGATTTATTTATAATCATCTTTATAGTTTCCTTGCTAAAAGAGGTGTGAGAGAAGATATTGCAACTTTTGATGCTCGAAATATTCCAAGGGAAATAAGAGAAAGTGTTGAAGACCTTCTGTTTAAAAACAAAGCATCTTTTGACCCAAAGGTAATTTTTAAAAACGTTATTCTAAGATTTTTTCTATGTAATTATATTTTATTATTTGATTATTTTGGAAGACCACCCCTAAATCTGGGCATCCAGATTAAAGCCCCCAGTTACTGATACTCCAATAGATGATCACCAAAAGGTATCTCTGTTATCATTCTGTATTGCTGGCAGGCCCACCAGATCCCATGATTAAACAGAACCACCCCAAAAATTCATGCCATAGGCTGGCTGCCTTGCTGTGTCTCTAGAGGGCATGTTTTCCATAAAGCAGTCAACTGTATTTTGTTTTAAATGTCCTGGTGAAGTATGACAGTAAGCTGTTTTAAGTACCTGCCTTTACATCAAAAAGTCCTGAGCAATTCAACTCCCAACCCTTCATTTTCTGTCATTGCCTGGTTCTTGAAAGGTCAAGGAAATTGTAGGAGAGGAAACCCAACCTATGCCAATCATGGCTTACATTTGCATAGGGATGACAATTAAATCCTGGGAGTTTATTAGATCGCTGAGGAAGTGAATAAAAAGAGAGGTGAGTTAAGGGCAGTGCTTTGAGGTATGTCTATAAGCAATAGTGAGGGGGAGGAGAATGAACCAGGAAAGAAGATGGGAGAATAAAGAGTGAGACTGGTAGGGGGGGAACTAGGCCACTGAGGAAGAAGATAGGGTCATGTAGTTTTCTGCATGCCAATATGTAGTCTGTTTAACATAACCGAACCAAATACAAACAGAAAGCCAGAAGGGTTACCTGCACAGAAAACTTACTTAATCAGATACATACATTACATGATTAAACAAAAATTTAAAAGACACACTTAAGGCTAAGCCACTTCAGATATTAGTTGTAATTAAATTTGTAGGTAAATAAATTTTTGTATTAGCGAATTTATGTACATATGTGTGTATTATCCATAGAAATGATTTAAACACAAAGCATAGTCTATGCTTTCTTCTTTTAAAAATTTGTTTGGTTTAATTCTAGCCGGAGACCAAAAGAATTCATTGACATTGTTTAAATACTTAAGAAAATGATATGGCATTAAACTAGAATATAATGGATTTTTCAGAATGCTAAACGGGCAAGTACTGCAGCTGCTCCCCTGGCTGCTTGGGTCAAAGCCAATGTCCAGTATTCACATGTGTTAGAACGAATTCAGCCTTTGGAAACAGAACAAGCAGGATTAGAAGCGTAAGTAAAAAAAAAAATAGGTAACTTTTCAGATATTGTAACATTTGCTTTTTTCAGCATAATAGTGAGTCAGCAGTATGCCTTCTGTTTACTCTTGTATAGAGTTGAGCCATAGGCATTTTCAATATTGTAAAGAAATAGAAATCAAGTAAGGTATTTTGTGATGTACATATACATGTGTGTGTATATATATATATATCTATATATATATACACACACACACACACACATATAAAATATACACACATACATACACATATTACATCTCTCATCCAGTATATAGTATAGTATTTCTTCTTTTTCCATGGTGATGGGACATCAGGTCATCATGAAACTGTCATTGTAGGGGTGTAGCTAGGTGGCACAGTGGATAGAGCACCAGCCCTGAAGTCAGGAGGACCTGAGTTGAAATGCGACCTCAGACCAAACACTTGACACTTAATAGCTGTGTGACCCTGGGCAAGTCACTTAACCCCAATTACCTTTAAAAAAAAAAAGAAACTGTCATTGTAAGGATGTTGATGGTTTTCCTTTGTGACTTTGTGCTTTCCTCTTTGAGGATCAGGTTAGACTTGTGTATCATCCTAATTCTAAACTACTTAGATAGATAGAGACTCTGGTACATTAGGAGCCTGGTCCCTGGACATGTATTAATCTCAGTTTTCCATTTAATTAGTAATTCCTCTTTCCTTTCCATATCTATTTACAAATACTAACAAACTTCTAATATTGGCTAAATAACTGAGTAGGTATATGCAAAAATAAAGCAGACTTTTTATGATTAGCAGTTAGAATTTTGGAATTTCAGTTTTATTGTACAAAATGAAATTATATCACAGTAAAAGTAGTGAAAGTTTATAAAATGCTTGGTCTAGTATATACCTAGAAGTTCTGCAGATTAGAACAAAGTTGGTAATGTAGTAAATTGCAAATAGATCATTTTGTTTTTTATTGTAGACCACATAATGTAAGTTTATTTTTCAAGCTACTCATGCCTTGTTGACAGTATTTTAAGCAGAACTACTTGTATAAAATTAAGTTGTGTTTTAGGAATCTGAAGAAAACTGAAGACAGGAAAAAGAAACTGGAAGACTTACTTAACTCTGTTGGTCAGAAAGTGTCAGAGTTGAAAGATAAGTAAGTTAATATTTGGAAACACAGTTTTGAATATTGTTAACATATGCTATGAATGTTTAAGTAAAATCACATCAAAGCCTCTAATTATAACAGCTTTTTCCTGTGGATATTTTCATTCAAAACTGAGGTTGATGTGGAGAATTCCATCAGCATCTGGTTTCTCTTCTGTTCTATCATCACTCTTTGTTAAGAGCAAGTGAATAAATTAGTTTGGCTTTCATTTTATAAATGTGTGTATTCTGATGTGTTTTTGAGAGAGGGGAAGGGAGGAGAATTCAATATCAAATGATTAAATGGTAATATTAACATTGAGGATTCATTTTCCTTTGAGAATTCAGTTAGGGTTTAGGGTTTAAGTACTTTTGTTCCCAGTGAAAAAACCATGCTGTTACTGTAACTGCATCTGCTTCATTATCTCCCCAAAGTATTCTTAATGTCTTGTATCCTTAAAGAAGATGCCCAGATGCTGTTTGGTATTCATTTCATTTAACTTTGTCCATCCTAGCATAGAAAAACACTTTCTGTTTGTGGGAAAGGCTTTTCCTAATGGAAGAATAAATGACCGTTCTTCTAAAAGCTCAACATGTTTGTCTACCAAGGGCTGTGATTACTATTAAAACAAAAAATCATTGGGAACTATTAGAAATGTAGAAAATATTTTATTTCTAAAATTTAGGAAGGCGTGATTCCAGAATAAATTCAGTTTTATAAGTCCAATATTCCTTTCAAGGTTAGAGATATCTTTTGTGAAAGCCTAGGAAAGATTTGCTATAAGCTGCTATTTTTTTTTCCTAAGGGAAGGAAGAAAAATGAATTAGATTTTTGAAAGAAATCTGTTAAACCAAAGCTATACATTTCTTCATATTAAGATAATTTTGTTCAAAACATTTCCAGTAATATAACATTGGGTTTAAGAAGCAAAAAGAAATAATTGTTTATTATCTTAAGGTATTTTCTTTTTATGAATATGGAAAATCATTCATATCACTTTGCACTAAATATAGATTATATATTGCTATATCACTATGTATTGATGCATTAATACTGATATATGAGTATATCAAGAATATATCAATATGCATTTCCCCCTATTGTGGTATGAGCACATTTATTACCATGATTTTGGATGCCTGTCAGAAAAATAAATTCACTGTCATTTTCAGAGCAAAATTGTATAAGTCTTAGAAACAGAGATATTAACAGACATTTGATATCTAGTATACTGTTTCTTATCATAATCTTGAGTTAAGATTCAAGTTGAAGTTAATTGAATTGAGTTGTTTTTGGTGCTCTAGTTTTCTTATGCCTCTAGAAAGATATAAGAAAGCTAGATAATATTGTGGGAAAGGAAGTTAGCTTCTGAATTCTACAGAATTTAAGGGTGATATTATTATTCATTTTTTTCAGCAATATTCAGAGTACATCTGTTACCTTAATTTTTGATCACAAATTTTATCTAAAATTATATCTTAAAATATAGCTCAGTATACTAATGTATTTCCTATCTTATGCATATTTATCAGTGAAATAATCCATTACCAGTTCAGTTTTTAATTAAAGTCTAATCATTTTGCAGATTTCAGAGCAGAACTTCAGAAGCAGCTAAACTTGAATCAGAAGTAACCAAAGCACAGGAAACAATTAAAGCTGCTGAGGTCTTAATTAATCAACTTGATAGAGAACACAAGAGATGGAATGCACAGGTTTGTTTGAAATAAAATTTCATGGAACTTCTTTTTAAATATGGGGGTTATAACAATATTTGTTCCAAAGGAGGGGGAATATTAATCTACTTAGTTATTTATATAATAATACATAGCAGAGGCAAAAATATGTCTTTCCTAGGAATTTTTCTGAATCTGCATTCCCCACAGTAGCTCAAGTGGTGCTCTGATCATACCTCTGCTATTTTCCTTCTACTGCTATGTTCATAAGCTTTTTAAAGGCCTACCAACTTCTTAATAGTGGAGCATTCTCTGTTATGGAAATGTAGACCAGGGGAGTCTTGTATTAGTGCATTAGCAACTTCAAAACATTAGAAAACTGGTGTGGGAAATGGAGTATTTGGAACTTTGAGATTCCGTTAAATGATATAATTTTATCAAACATTTATTCACTGCTTACTCCAGTTAAAATACCCTGCTAGCTCTTGGGTATTCAAAGACAAACACAATAGTTTGTTTCCTCAAAGAGTTTATACTGTCTGTAAGGTGTGGATTGAATATATACATAGATAATTGTAGTACAGGCTTGCTGGGGCTAGAGAGAACTAGCAGTTTGGGGGTGGGAGGGTGAGGAAGGAAAAGCTTTATGGAGAAAGTGGAACCTGTTTTCATCTTGAAGGAAGACAAATATTCCTAAAGGCAGAGGTCATCAGAGAACACACAATGAGAATGGACACGTGAAAAGAAGTGGACAATGGAATGTGGACTTCAGAGAACAGCATGGAGGTGGGAGGGTGGGGTTAATTTTGCTGGAATGGAACATGTGAAAGTGAGTAAAAGTGAAATAAGACTGGGAAGGACAGGTTGCAGGTAGATTATGTAGATGTTTAAATTCCAACTTGAGTTGTTTATATTTCATCTTAGAGGAAATAGGGAGCCACAGAAAATTTTTGAGAAGGGAAGCAAAATGGTCAGATGTGAACTTAGGGTAGGTTATTTTGGCAGCTGGACTGGAGATGAGAGACTGGAGACAGGGAGACCAAGACCAATTAGGAGCTATTGTAATAGTTTGGGTCACAGGTGATGGGGGCCTGAAATGTGGCAGTGGTCATGAGCATGGAGGGATGGGGATAGATGTGAGAGAGGCTGTAAGTAGGGCTACAATAAAAAAGATTTGGGAATTTCCTAGGTAAGAGAGTAAGGAACAGGAAAGGGGGAAGATGACTTGTTGCCAATGGGTGACTGCGAATTAGCTGTTTGGGTAGACAGAATATCCATTTGCCAAAGCAAAGATAAAAATTAACACCAAACAAAAAGAGGTAACGTGTAATGAAGTGAAAACAGCTCTCACCTAACCTATTTAAAAAGCTAAGAGAAGGCATAAAAGAACACACATCAACATTTTTTTGTGACCCCCTCCCCACTCATCGCTCCTCCCCACCCCAGGCTCACTTAATTAACTCTTGTTTCTCTCTGTTATTTCTAGAGAGATAATATCACTTTCCCATTTGGTATTTAAAGATGTTCAAACTTGGCCTTTTCATATCTCTCCAGTCTTTTTACCCTTTACTCTTTTCTACACATTCTATGATCTAGCTATTCTGACATTCCATCTCTTTCTCTGTGCCCTACATTTGCTATCCTTCCTGCCTGAAATACTATCCCTTCTTACCTCCACCTCTTGGTTTTCCCTTTTCACCTCTGCCTGATTTCCTTGAGAATCGAGTTATTTAGAAGACTTTTCCTAGTCTCCCCAGCTGTTAGTGATTTCCCATCCAAGGTTGCTTTGTGTTTGCTTTGTTATGTGTCTTGTATATGCCTATATAGTTACGTGCTGTTTCCCTGTTAAAATACAAACTTCTTGAGCACAAAGATTGCTCTGCTTTTGTCTTTGTAGCTCTAGTCCTTATCACAGTGCTTGTCACATTGTTAGCACCATAAATTTTTGTTGATTGATTGATAATTATTTTCTTTAGAAGGTTAGCCAGTGTAAATCAGTCAATAGAAGAAGACCAAGAGCCTAGGAACCACCTCAGCCAAACAGCACTTGATCTTGCTAAGCAGAGCTATGGCATCCTACAATAGTGTTGTTCTGAATAAAAACTCATTTGTAAAATCTTTCAGAGGAGGGTGATAAGAGAATGCATGAACTGTGTTATCTCATAAAATAATGAAATGTGGTAGAGGAAGAACAAGTTTAAAGAAACTGATATGAAGACAAATGATAAAAACTAAGACTTCTCCAACGAAATATTTTGTTAATAAATGACAGTAGCAGCATTATATGTGGACTAACATTACAGTCTCCAGTATACTGCATGAGGTAGTAGAAATTGCCTTAAAGAAAATAGATAAGAAAAACAGCTGGATTAGACCAAATATGTACTAGAAGTCTGTGTTGTACACAGCACAATTTTAGGCCACTGAGGGATGCTGACTGTTAGAGGAAGCAGACTGGTCATGTCACAGTAGTGAGGGATTATTAATGGCCAATAATAGCTAAATAACATTATATAATGCCTACTAGGCACCAGGCACTATGCTAAATTTTTTATAATTATTATCTCTTTTAATCCTCACAACCACCCTGTGAGGTAGGTGCTATTGTTATCCCCATTTTCCAGACATGGAAAAGGAAGCAAATAGAGGTTAGATGATTTGCCCAGGGTCGTAGAACTAAGTAACTATCTGAGGCTGGATTTGAATTCAGATCTTCCTGACTCCAGGCCCAGCATATTCTATTCATTTCATCTCCTAGCTACCTTGGCCAACTGCATGCAGAACTGGTATCTACATAATGACGAGGTAGAGCCCCAGCACAGCAACTTGTGAAGGGTTTATGGGAGGACATGATTATTAGTCATTCTCAATGAGATGGTATGGGTTGATTGTGATTTGCTTCTTTGGAGAGATTAACCAGATTTATGAGATCAAGGAATTTTGGAAATGCTAAAGGGTCTCTCTCCCCACCCCTCTTTGGCATGTAGAAATGTCCATAATAACCTAAGGAGATTTCATTTTAAACAAGCATGTCTACCATAAACTGCAGATATGTAATCAGTTTTCTTATTTTCTGATACTAACTTGTATTTCAACTAAAATAGACAGAGTATGACATATGTAGTGTGAGCAAGCACATGTATGTGAACTGCATCTAGACATACAGCTATTTCTGAATTGTATTCATTAGCTTTTTCCAGTAGCTAGTCACACTAAGTCAATTTTATATAACACTTTTTAGCAAGATAGAGAATGTTACTTAAATTAATGAATATCTTTTCTAATAGAACTACAGACAGAACTGCAAGTACATTAGTACAGCAGACTAGACAGTAGCCAGTGATGAACCCTTTGGTTACTCATGAAAAATTACTAAAAATAGTTTTTCCATGCTTATGACTATTAGCCTAAATTTGTTTTTTATCCATAATACATCTTTTTTTTTTCAGGTTGCAGAAATAACAGAAGAATTAGCTACGCTTCCTAAAAGGGCTCAACTGGCTGCTGCTTTTATTACATATCTTTCTGCTGCTCCTGAGGGTCAGAGAAAAGCAAGTTTGGATGAATGGACAAAGGCAGCTGGTCTTGAAAGTGAGCTTTTGGTTATCTCTAATGTTGAAAAAAGATTACCTGTGAAAAAAAGTTGGTCTTTTGATAGCTTTTGTACTTTAAAAAATTTTATTACATTTTTTTCCCTTTCCATTATATATCTGAATCTACATTGTATGGCACATCATTATAATGAGATCCTATAATGCTGAATTGAGATTATTTAATTATTTTTGCCTTTACTTATCTGATCCATCCTTCTCAATCTCCTTTGCTGTTTAATCATCCATGTCTGTTCCCATCTGTGAGTAAATCAGAAGGCACTATCCTGAGTCCTCTTCTTGTGTCTTTCTCTTAATGAGCCATGGATCTAATTATCTCTATGGAGATGATTTCCAGATCTATATGTCCAGCCTTAGTCTCTGTTGAATATTATTCTTATATCATCAGCTACCTATTTGGCTTTTTAGCCTTGACATTATGTAGGTATATCAACCTCAACAACATCCAAAACAGAACTCATTAGTTTTCCTCCAAAATGCATTCTTCCAAACTTCCATATTTTTGTTGTGGGTTCCACTATCCTTATGTTTACTCATCCTAGAAATCATCTTTTATTCATCACTCTCGCTCAGCCCATGTGTCCAAAAAGTTCCTGAATCTTGTCAATCCTACTTCTATAACATAATTCACATTCCTTCCTTTCTTTCTATTTACATGGCCACCATATTGGTTTAGGCCCTTTCCATTTTTTGCCTGGACTTTTGCAGCCTCCTCCAAGTTTTTTTCCCTACCTCAAGTCTCTCTGCTCTTTAATACATCCTCCCAACAACTATCAATGTAACATTCTCAAGGAAAATGATCAAGTCACTCCCTTGCTCCATCCCATTGCACTATGCTAAGTGCTCTGCCTGAACCTCCTGGGGAAAGAAGAGAGACATCATTCTATTAGAAACCAGTTTCCTGCTTTTGAGTAAGGGGAGAAAATGCTATTCAATCATGCCAGTTCTTATTGCTGTCTAGTCTCTTGACTCCTTCTGGAGGAAGAGAAACACCACTCCATTGAGCACTAGACTCCTTCCTTTTAGGGGAGAGGAGGAAGGCCATTTCATCAAATCTTTAGCCTGGTCTCCAGTCTTGGGGGGGAAAGGGAATTACAGTATTCCTTGAGCTCCGAGCTCAGTATGTCCAAAACTGAACTCATTAGCTTTCCTCATAACCAGCCCCCTTCCTTCTCTCCCCCCCCCCCCCCCCCTCCCCGTTATGTAGAGGATAACACCATCCCTCAGGCTTGCAACCTAGGAGTCACTTTGAACTCCTCACTCTATCTTAACCACCTTATACTGGAAGCCTTCCCCAAACCCTCTTAATTCTAGTGCCTTTCCTCTGTTAATTACTTTCTATTTATCCAGCATGTATGTAACTTGCTTTGTTTATATTTGTTTGCACGTTATCTCCCCCATTAGATTGTAAGCTTCTTGTGGTCAGAGACTGTCTTTTGCCTCTTTTTTTATCCCTACATCTAAGCACAGTGCCCAGCACAAAGAAGGTGCTTAATCCAAGCACCCATCACCTTCTCAGTATTATGTAAGGCACTAAGAAGACTCTATTCTTAGGCCAAACTCCCATGGGCAATGAAAATCTATCTAAACTCATTGCTCAGTGATTAACAAACTCCCCCTTGGTCATACCTTTCCTATCCCAGTGACTTTGGACTCCTGATGGTTGTCATTCAAACCCCATTCTCTGTTCCCTATTGCCCAATCCCTTATTACCATTCCCCTTAACCCAATCTAACCCTACCTCTCAGCCCATGTCTCACTCTGAAGTTACCCATCCCTTCCACTGTGCTCTCTGGAATACCTGTTCTATGGTCAACACACTTACTTTCATGTTAAATCTTTTCTTTTCCCACTCCTTCCATTTCTTTTTTGACTTTCTCTTGATTATGCAGCCTCCTTGGCCTCAACTGACTGATTGAGGTAGGGGTGTTGTTCCCCATTGCTGCCTCCTGGTTCTGCCTCTACACCGATTCTCAGTAACCTTTTTTTCTTTGAGGTTCACTCAATCCATGTATATTTCCTCAGGTACCCTAATCTTACAGTTCCTTAATTTATTAATTTCACATTATTCACTCCTACACCTCACTTCAGCCAAATACAAAGATGGTCGTACCTTTGATCTTGCTGTTACCTACAAATGTACCACTTCCATATCCATGAACTCAGAAATATCCTTGTCTGATTACAATATTGTCATTCTACTTTTGCCTATGCCTTGCAACCCCATACCTTGTTCTTCATCCACACTGGGATTTCCAGTCTCTCAGCCTCTCAGTTCTTTCCCAAGCCATCACCCCTTCAGTAGCTACATTGTTCCCCTTCTTCATCTTGACCCTTTGGAGAACCACTTCAACTCTAGATTTTCCTCTTCTTTTGATTCCCTTTCTCTCTCATCCTATCAAAGAACTTGCCCTGCCCAACTTTACCCTTAGATGATTCCCACCATCTGTCTCCTTTGTTCATACTAAAATGCTGCTGAACAGAACTAGAGGAAAACAAAACTGTGCTGCCTGGGTCTGCTGCCTGTTTGTTATATAATCAGATGGGTCCTTGCTGCTGCAAAACTTTCTCGCTATCTCACTTTTTAAAAAATTTAGTAGCATATAATTTATTTTATTTTATTTTTTTTAATTTTTATTTTTAACATGTGTTTTTAAAACTTTGGGTTACAAATTTTCTCCCTTCCTCCCTCCCCACCCACCCTCATTGAAAAGGCAAGCATCTCGATACAGGTTATAGATGTTTAGTCATGCAAAACACTTCCATAGTAGTCCTGTTGTGAAAAACTAGGTATATTTCCCTTCATCCTCTCTTACCCCCCATTTATTCTATTCTCTCTTTTGACCCTGTCCCTCCTCAGAAGTGTTTGCTTTTGATTATCCCCTCCCTCAGTCTGCCCCCCCCATCAACCCTCTGCTCTCTTGTCCCCTTCCCCCCTTATTTTCCTGTAGGGTAAGATAGATTTCCATACCCCATTGTGTATGTTATTCCCTCCTTAAGCCAAATCCTATGAGAATAAAATTCACTCATTCCCTCTCACCTTCCCCCATTTCCCCTCCACTGTAAAAGCCTTTTCTTGTCTGTTTCATGTGAGATATTTTACCTCATTCTACTTCTCCCTTTCTCCTTCTCCCAGTATAATCTTCTCCCACTCCTTAATTTTATCTTCCAGATATCACCCCTTCATCTTCAACTCACTGTGACCTCTATCTATCAATCTATACAAACTTAAAATTTTTTTCCCTCCAACTACCCTACTACTGACAAAGGACTCATGAGTTACAAATATCATCTTTCCCTGCAGGAATGTAAACAGTTCAACCTTAATAAGTCTCTTATGATTTCTCTTTCCTGTTTACTTCTTCCATGTTTCACTTGAGTCTTGTATTTGAAGGTCAGATTTTCTGTTCAGCTCTGGTCTTTTCCACAGGAATGCTTGAAAGTCCCCTATTTCATTGAATGACCATTTTTTACCCTGAAGAATTATATTCAGTTTTGCTGGGTAGGTGATTGTAGGTTTTAGTCCTAACTCCTTTGCCCTCTGGAATACCATACTGCATGCCCTCTGGACCCTTAATGTAGAAGCTGCTGAATCTTGTGTTACCCTGATTGTGTTTCCACAATACTGGAATTGTTTCCTTCTGGCTGCTTGCACTATCTTCTCCTTGACCTGGGAATTCTGGAATTTGGCTATAACATTCCTAGGAGTTTTCCTTTGGGGATCTCTTTTAGGAGGTGATCGGTGGATTCTTTCAATTTCTATTTTGCCCTCTGTTTCTAAAATATTAGGGCAGTTTTCCTTGATAATTTCTTGAAAGATGATGTCTAGGCTCTTTTTTTGATCATGGCTTTCAGATAGTCCAATAATTTTAAAATTATCTCTCCTAAATCTATTTTCCAGGTCAGTTGTTTTTCCAGTGAGATATTTCACATTCTCTTCTATTTTTTCATTCTTTTGGATTTGTTTTACAGTGTCTTGATTTCTCACAAAGTCACTAGCTTCCAATTGCTCTATTCTAATTTTTAAGGAAGTATTTTCTTCAGTAATCTTTTGGACTTCCTTTTCCATTTGGCCAATTTTGCTTTTTAGGGCATTCTTCTCCTCATTGGCTTTTTGGACCTCTTTTGCCATTTGGGTTAGGCTATTTTTTAAGGTGTTATTTTCTTTAGTATTTTTTTGGGTCTCCTTTAGCATCACTCTCAGTTTTTCCTCTACTTTTCTTACTTGCTTCTCAGAATCCTTTTTGAGCTCTTCCATGGCTTGGTACCAATTCATATTTTTCTTGGAGGCTTTGGATGTAGGAGCTTTGGCTTCATTGTCTTCTTCTGGTTGTATGTTTTGGTCTTCTTTGTCATCAAAATAAGACAATATAGTCTAACTCTTTTTGTGCTGCTTGTTCATGATCCTGGCCAATTACTTGAGTTATAAACTCTTTGTTAAGGTAGGAGTCTGTTTACAGTGTGGAGAATGTACTGTCCCAAGCTTCAGGGGTTTTGTGCAGCTGTTTTCAGAGATACTTCTAGGGACCTGTAAATTTTCAGTTCTTCCAAAGTACTGTGATCAAGGATGAGGTGTTTACTCCTTTCCTGGCCAGTGCTCTGGTTTATGAGCATTCATTTCTATCTTGGAACTGTGAGGAGGGTTTCCTCTCCACAGCCACTAGAAGCTCCACCACGCCAGCGCTCCTCCTCGCCCCAGGACCACCACCTAGCACTGTGACCTAGATCCAAGCACGGGCAAAGCAAGAGAATCCTGCACCAGCAGAGAGATCCCTGCAATCTCTCTGTGATCAGCCACTCAATTCCCTCTTGTCTGTGGGCCGGAAGCTCAGGAGGCAGTTGCTGCCCCAGGCTGAGCTTGGGGACTGGAGCACAGACCTCTGGCTTCTCTCTCTCACCGCAGACTCAGACTTTTCCCACTGACCTTCTAAGTTGTCTTTGGCATTTGTGGGTTGAGAAGTCTGAAAACTGCCACAGCTGTGTGCAGTTCAGTACTCTGGGGCCTACTTCAGGGTCTCTGAGGCTTGCGCGCCCACACCAAACTGCACTCCTCTCCTTGCCTGGTGCGATGTACCTTTCCGATCAACCATCCAGGCTGTCTTGGACTGGAAATTTGTTTCACTCTGTCTTTTTGTGGGTTCTGCTGCTTTAGAATTTGTTTAGAGCCATTTTTTATAGGTATTTGGAGGAGTTTGGGGGAGAGCTCAAGCAAGTCACTGCTTTTCTCTGCCATCTTGGCTCCGCCCCTCACTATCTCTTCACAGCAGCTCTTACAAACCTTTACATCCCACCTCAAGTCCCCCATCCTTTTCCCTTTCCCCATTTTCAGTGGAGAACTTTATATTTTACTGGAAAATTGAGGCCATTCGTCAAGAACTCTCTCTTCTCCCTCCTCCTTGTCTCATATCACTCAGATGCCTTCTGCCACTTTCTCCTTCATTGCTATATGACGTGAAGAGGTAGCCCTTCTCTTTGCCAAGATAAACCACTCTATACATATCATTCTATCTTCTCTTCCCCAGCAGATTTCCCCCTCTATCAACCTCATTCTCTCATTTATCTTCAATCTCTCTCTACTAGCTTCTTCCCTACTGTCTATTACCATTTTTATATTTCCCAATCCTCAAAAAACTCTCACTTGATCCATCTGTCCCCTCCAGCTATTGTCCTCCCTTTGTGGCTAAACTCCCTGAGAAGGCCATTGAAAAGAGGTGCCTATACTTCCTTTCTTCTCACTCTTAACTTTTGTGGTCTGACTGTTGACCTCATCATAAAACCTGTATTGCTTTCCTTAAAGTTACCAATGATCTCTTAATTGCCAAATCTAATTGCATTTTCTTAGTCTTCTTCTTTCTTGACCTCTCTACAGCCTTTGACACTGTCAATCACTCTCTTCTTGATACTTTCTTCTTTCTAGGTTTTCATGCACAATTTTCTCCTGGTTCTCCTCTTACCTATCTGACCATTCCTTCTCAGCCTCCTTTGCTAGATCTTCATCCTGATCTCACCCAATAATCATGGTTGCCTCACTATTTCACTTGGTGATCTCATTGGCTCCTGTGGAATTAATAGTCATATGTATCATTATGATTATCAGATTTGTCTACCCCTAACCTTTCTGCCAACTTCCATTCTTGCATCTTCAACTGCCTGTTGGGCATTTTGAACAAATGTCTTATAGCATCTTAAACTCAGCATGGACAGAAAATTCTGGGAAGATGGTGGAGTAGGTCAGAAAATTTCAAGCTCTAAAGATTTTCTTCCACAAGAGATAAAATAGTGCCTTAGGGTGAACATAGAGCAGTGAAAATAAACAAGAATAGGGGAAGAACAGAGGTCCTCCTGGGACAATTGGAGAAGATTTGGAGAAAACTCCCAGGACCAGGTTTCCTCCCTGTGAAGAGTAAACACCTCTAGGCTAGGGACCACTTAAACAAGAGGCAAGCCCTCGGGTTAGCTGGGTTGGGAGGCTGCCTTAGCCTCAGCCACAGGAACTTTTACCTTTGAGACAAGTGAGGGAAGTTAGGCCTCTGAGCTGAGGAAGATCAAGGGAACTTCTGCTGACAAGGAATACCAGATCCAGCTGTGCTGTGGAGACATGGTGGTGGTGAGAAGGAATCAGCACACACCTGGTGAATGCAGAAGCAGTGGGGTGGGGATGCTGCTGGCTATGGGCACTTACAGGAGGCTAGAGATCATGGTTTGAGTTCAGGGTCATAGGGGAGAACTGAAGAGGATCTGAGGCCAGAGGTACCATCCCCCATACCCCAAGACTAGAAGTGATTATAAAAACTAAACTATTACAAAGAAATGCATAGGCAAAGGAGAAAGAATCCAACCATAAAGAGCTACTGTGGGAATAAAGAACACTGGGGTTCTCACTGGGGTGAGGGAATAGGTTAAAAGGGGGATATGGAAGAATTTTCAGATTAGTGGGAATGGGACGGTAAAGGAGGGGTTCTTGGGAGCACCAGGGAAGGATCTTTAGAGGGGAGGGTGAGAGAATAGGTCAAAGAGGTATACAAAAGGGTGTTCTGATTTATGGGAAGGGGAGGATAAAAGAGGGATTGTTGTAGGGGGGTAAGTTAAGTAATAGGAGGGCAAGGTAGTGGGTAGAAAAAAAGCAGTAGGTCAAAGGGGCATATAAAAGGGTGTTTAAATTTATGGGAATGGGAAGATAAGGGAGGGATCACTGGATGGGGGGATAGGTCAGGTAATGGGAGGGCAAGGTAGCAGACAGAAGTAAAGTAGAGGAGTTAGGAGAGATAGGAAAAAAGAGATATACCCAAGCATAAAAACAAAGATCAGGAGTAGAATCTCTTAGGGAAAGTATATGTCTGTATATGTATGTGTGTATGTATGTATATATGTAAGGATGTATATATATGTATACATATGTATATATCATCTATATATAAATATATCCACGCTTAATTGTAACCTCTGGGTTGGGGGTTAAGGGAAGGAAGGGGGAAAAAAGAACAAAGTAAAAAATGTACAGCAGAGAACAAAAGAAAACCTACAAGGAAACAAAGAAAAGATGGACAATTTTCAGCATAACATGCGATATGTAATATATAGGCTTTCTTTAAATGGAAAGTTATTGCTATGTATTCTGAATCCTCTCCTGTGTTCTGCTGTGCACATGACATGTTTTTTTCTTTTCTTAAGTTTATAATATGTTTCTTTTTCTTTTCTTAGCATGTATTTTAAGTTTTAGTATTTGTCTAAAATAAAAAGATTTTAAAAAATCAACATGTCCAAAACTGAAATCATATTTCTCTCCTAAACCCTTCCTGTCATTTAAAGCTCTAGACCCCACTATATACTCTGTAATCCGGTGACACTGGCATCCTTGTTCTTCTTCATTTGCCAAACTTTCTACAATAGCATCTCCCACCCACCCCATCCCTACCAGTTGCTAACATATCCTATGCAAGATTGCCTTGTATTTGTTTTCTACCTGATTATTAATGTACATGCTGCTGCTCTAATAGAACGTAAACTTTTTGAGGGCAAGGACTGTTTACTTTTTTTCTCTATATTTTCAGTGCCTACCACAGTGTCTGGCTCTTAATGGGTGCTTAATAAATGCTAGTTGAGTACTTTTTTGATTTCCCTATAGTACCTGTGGCAAAGGATAATTGTGAGGATCAAATGAGATGGCATATGTAAAGTACCTTGCAAACCGTAAAGCGTTATGTCAGTGTCAGATATTATTAAATTATTAAATACTCTAAACAATTCAAATTTTACATATTTTTATGTGATGTTTAGAACTACCAGCAAATGCAAGGCTCCCCCACCTTCTAAATTAAAGATTGGAATTGGATTTCAGGAAACAGTTGATGACTATGCTTAGAGCTTTTTGAGAACAGAAATGTTTTGTAGATATGGATATACAATCTTAATTTATATGATTCCTTTTTTGTACTTCTGGGTTTCAAAATGCAGATTCAAAAGAAATCTATTTTGTATTTTTAATATTTTTGCCTAATTATTTGCTCAATAAGCAGTTATGTTATTAGAACTCTTTCATTCCTTCATTTAAGGTTGCTTTATTATCTTCTCAACTATAGTATGAGGTAATTTTCATGAATTATAATTGTTATTTTTAACTTTGCAGAATTCAATTTGAGAAGATTTCTTTGTACTGAGAGTGAGCAACTAATTTGGAAAAGTGAAGGCCTACCTTCAGATGACCTTTCAATAGAAAATGCTCTTGTTATCTTGCAGGTAATTAATTCATTTTGTTTTTCTTTAAAAGTATCTTCTTAGTACCCTTATTATAGGTCTTAACCCCCTTTCACAACATTACCACACATTTTCTTTAGAGTTTGTGTTTTCATTATTAACATCTCAGTACATAAAGTCACCTCCCATCCCACTTCTGGGAGTGAGGGGGAAACAAATGAAGAAAACAAACTCGCAAGTGGATTTTATTATAAAACCAACTTTTTCTAACCAATTATTTTTCAGACACTACTTTAAATTATTAAATGAATACAACCAAAAATTTTGTACCATTTTTTCTTTGTATTGGTATTTATAAATCTAAATGACCTTGTCATCTTGATAATAAAAGATTAAAAATTGAATTTTCTAGTAAATTGAAAGTTAAAGCATTCTGTGGCACAACAGATCCCATATTTCTTCTATCATGTCCTTTGTTAATATCAGATATTGTCTTTGATTTTTTTTTAAATCCATAATTGCAGTTCCACTCTTTATGTAGTCACTCTTCCTTCCCTAGGTAGGCAGATGAGAGGAGCCAAATTTTGGGATCTTGGCCCAAAAGGACAATGAAAATCCTGGGAACTGATATTATTCATGATGATTTTTCTGTTTTCTCAAAGTCATTGTTTGCAAAATGAAAATTTAGCTGAAATCTAAAAATGAAAAAAAATACTAAAAATCATATGGCATTTTAAAATACCATATGCAACATTAAGATGAACCAATCTTACATTTTTTATCATTGACTGCTTTCTTTTTTCTGGGTATAGTTGTACTAGATAGGTGGGAGTTATTCCTCTGGAACAATTTCCTAAATTTTTCTTCTTCTGAATGCACTTTTCCATTCTCTAGTGTTGATCTGTGCTTTCTTTTTCCCTTTCTTGTGTCTTCTTTTCTGGCCTCCATTGTCCCCTAAGTTTAAAACTACATGAGAGAATAACAGAAAGAGAGATAAAATGCAGGGGTGGGGAATTTGTGGCCTTGAGGCCACACGTGGCCCTCTAGGTCCTCAAGTGTGGCCCT
Source organism: Vombatus ursinus (assembly GCF_900497805.2). NCBI lineage: Eukaryota > Metazoa > Chordata > Mammalia > Diprotodontia > Vombatidae > Vombatus > Vombatus ursinus. The sequence goes on from NW_020947390.1 coordinate 5,079,790, forward strand.
TTGACTGAATCCAAACTTCACAGAGCAAATCCTCTTCATAAAAAGATTTGTTCTGTAAAATTTAGACTCATTCAGAAGGCTGCACCCAAGGACCAAGAGGTTCACACATGGCCTCAAGTCTGCAGGTTCCTCACCCCTGTCTAGTGACTTAAATGCTTTCTAGTTGGTAATATGTAAATCTTGGAAGCTTTGAAGACCAGCCTCCCAACAGGTTCTTGTTTTGCATGTTTATCACTGTTGGTTTAATTGGTTATACTTTTAGTTATTACAAATGGCTTACAGAATATAACTTCCTTATTGATGAATGTACAATTATACTTATATTCTGATTTTGATTCCTCGTTAGCTTGTATTCAACAAGCATTTCTCTTCATCATCATTCAGACCAGAAAGATAAATTCTTTCCACACTAGAAAATTGTGTGCTTTTTGTTATCTGTTATTTGTTTCTGTACTATCCTTAAAGTATGATGAGTTCTTTTTCCTTTTCAGCAATCCTAGAAAATACTCACTTGTAATTTTAAGAAACATTTTTATGTACTTCCTTTGTTATCCCATAACAAAGTATGTAAGAGATTAACCTGTAGAAAATGTTATTTATTAACTAGGATATGGAATAATTTGCTTTTATTATTTAATTGCTGGGAACATATAACCTAATTGGAATCACTTTTCTTGATGAGGACATAGATAACTTTTTAAAGCTTTATTTTTATTCTTTTAATTATATTGATTTAAGCTATCAAATATGTATTTTATATTTATTACCATAAATGACTTTACACCATTTGTTTACAGTTGTTCAGCTTAACGATTTTGGGGAATTTATTAAGGTGACTAGTTATTTTATTGATAAAAGTTTGTAAATGAAATAAGAGGAATTTCATTGAAATAAATTTCATTTTAATATCAAAAATCTAGTTCTAAACTCTAGTCTAGAATGGTTTTATACTGTGCAGTAGGCAAAGCTATGGTTTTAAATCAAAGAGGCATTTTTAGGCATAAACTTGCAAGTACTATATGAAATATTGAAAATGTTTTCTTTGTTATGTAAGTAATCTTTGCCTATTTTTGTTTTACTGCATCAGATCATTGCTTTGAAATCATGGGTAAGAATGATTTTTTTAAAACTCTAGTTGCTTTTGTGTTTAACCAAAGATGTGGTAGATTTGATAACATGCTAATGAATACTAGTATGAAACTAGTTAAAAAATATACTGTAGCATCATAGAGTTACGAAGTTAATATGCTTGTATGAAAAGAACTAATATTTATGTTGGAGTAATAACAAGTGAAGCCTTCAGGAAGTAATATCTGGGAGCTGGATTCAGGGAGCATCGTTATTTATTTTTGGCAAGTTTTTAATGATTAATTTGTTTTTCTTTGTGTGTTCTGTGACTATATATCTGACATCCTTAAATCAGGAGTTCTCTAATGTGAAATTAGTGACTAATTTTTTCATGTATTTTAAATACATTTTAAATAGGCCCAATTAGAATAGAATTGTACTAGAGTTCTTATTTAATTTATTTTGGATGAAGCATCTAGGACTTAGGTCAGTTTGTAGACTTTTGAACTCTGTTTTCGCATAGTTCCTTTTTCCACTAACAATTTTTATTTGAAGATTTCTAATGTTAATTAATTACTGTATTTACCATGCAACCAGGATTGTTGCTTTGCAAGCTTCTGTCCTTTCCTTGGGAAGTTGTTAAATATATGTTTTACTCTGTCCCTTTTCTTCTTTCCCTTTGGCTTATTGCTTTTCCATAACTCAGCATTTTGGGGACCTCTGAAACTTGAGAGACACCTGAATTTCCTATTTATAATTTTCAAGCTGTTTCTTTTAAAATTTTAACAAAATATGCATTGTTTATTTTTTTCACTGTTTTTGTTTCTTAACTAGAGTCGAGTTTGCCCATTTCTAATAGATCCTTCTTCCCAAGCAACGGAATGGTTAAAGATACATTTAAAAGAATCACATTTAGAAATTATTAACCAGCAGGTAAGTATTTTCTATTACTTATTACCATTGATTCTTTTAGAGGCAAGTAGGGGGCACAGTAGATAGAACACTGGGCTTGGAGTCAGGAAGACCCAAATTCAAATCTAGCCTCAGATACTTAATAACTATTTGACGCAGGGCAAAGATACTTAACCTGTGTCTTCCTCAAATTTCTCGGCTATAAAATGGGGATAATAATAGCATCCCCCTCACAGGGTTGTTGTCAATCTTAAATGACATAATATTTGTAAAAGTGTTTAAGTACAGTGCCTGGAACTGGCACACAGCAGGTGCTGTGTAAATACTTGTTTCCTCCTTTCCTTCTTCTCCATTCCCTTCTCATTGTCAAATTTTTGAATTTTTCAAGTAAATTACCTAAAGCATAGTGTGATTAAAGGACTTGAATAGTTCACATAGTTATTTAGTGGCAGAGGTGATAAATAGATGATAAAGAACTAAGATTTCTTGATTATCATTCTGTCTTATTACACTGTCTCTTATTATTCCGTGTTACCTCATTATAGCAACATGACAAACACTAGGCAGCTTATTATAGAATATTTTGTGTTACCTAGTCTAAATCTAACCAAATGCCTCTATATAGCATGAAGGGTTTGGAAACTCCTCTCGCTGTTGCAGATCAATCCCAACTTATAACAGTAGATAAATCTTAGAGGGTTGTGTGAGTCTCAAGAAACTAGTACAGTAACTAGTCCATGGTCACACAGTAAGTGTCAAAGGTAGCATTTGGCCCCAAGTCTTCCTGCCTCCAGCTCCAGCCTTTTTTTCACAACGTCAATTTTTTTCATTATCATTAATTAAATATTTTTGTTTCTTAGAGTCATAGCCTTTATTCAATGCATCATAAATGTCCAGTTAAGTACACTTTTATTACAATATTAGTAAAGATAGAAAAGGAACAAGGAGGCCCTGAACATGACAGTCTATTATTGCTACAAAACTATTCTGTGTTATTTGTACCCTATAGTAAAAATCACTGCAGCATGCTAGGGACTAAAATTGAATTAAAACAGAACAAAGCACCACTAGGAATTATAATGAAACAAAAACAACATTATATTATAATACCTCCCCTAGTGTATGTATATATATGTGTGTGTGTGTGTGTGTGTATACCATCCTTACTCATATATTTTATTCAATGTAATTTCATGTTTCTTTGATTTTCATGACACCTCATGTTCTTGCTCTTAACTCGAGATGCACAAAAATACCAGGGTTAGTCTAGTTGATTGAATAATTGATCTATGATGAGATCATCACTGTGGATCCTTCTAATGGTGCAGATCATAACCATCCATTCCTTCTGTACAACCTTTATTCATGTCTATCTTTTAATGATCCTTGTCTCCCCACAATGGAGTTCCATCTTTTTTAACAGTAGCATTCTTCTGGTAATGCCATATGGATACGAGTCATAGAATACTAAAGAGTGGAATTTTGAGAATCCTGTGATATACATGATGGACCCTAACAATTTATCAATGGAAATTTGCATGAGAGAAGTGATATAAAAGATGTTAGTAGATACCTTGACTGACAGAAAGAGGAGATGGCACTGGTCATATAGTGAGAACAAGGGAGAATAGACAGCCTAAATGCTCCGTTAGTACCCATAAACTACCAAGAAATGTAGGGAAATGACTGTGGAGGTGACTGGAATTCGAGTTCAAGGTCCAAAAGTCTCTCTGCAAGTTGGTTTCCATTTCAGAGTGATAGTAAAGCCTGATTAAATGACTGGGTTTAGGAATCCTCATTTTCCATTTTCATAGCAGGGAGAAAATGTGTCTTATTCTTTTTAAAAGAGTTGAACATATTATTACAAAAAAAAGATCATTGTAATTTATCTTTCCTTTACCCCCAATATTTGATTTTTGAAGTAAGCAAAATTACATTGTGTAACCATTATCTATAAAATATGAAAAGAGAATTGATTTAATATTTTAATATTAATATAGAGTCCCAACATTGGTAGCTAGTTGAAATGAGTACTTACCTTAAATTCCATACTGGGTTCCTTAAATATCTTTGTTTAAATAAATTATTGATAATGACAATTTATTTGATAATTTATCCAAATATAGTTATTTCATTGTCATGTGACCTAATTATGGAAATAATTTGTCATTTTATAAATGCACATTTAAATACATTTATACTACAAATAAGAATGATGCAAACTATTGAAAATATTAATGTAATAATAAAATAACATTCTTATCTTTTACTTACCCAGGACAGCAACTTTATCACTGCTCTTGAGTTGGCAGTAAGATTTGGGAAAACACTTATTATACAGGAGATGGATGGAGTGGAACCTGTTCTATATCCGCTGTTGAGAAAAGATCTTGTTGCACAAGGTAAATTCTTGACAGTTTCCTTGGGATTACTCCTTTAGGAAGTTCAGAAAGAATTAACTCAATACTTTACCCTTCCTTGCTTCTTGTCATAGAACCTAAGTACTTTGGAATAAGTTTTGCTTTTTAATGAAAAGAAGTATATGAAATAGCAGAAGGATGCCTTCTTCCTCCACTTTCATTTAATTGTTATAAAGAACAACTAATAACACTTAGATTTAAAATACAAATTTTATTATAAATTGTGGGAAAGTTTTTCATGTTTATAATTACATAACATTTTTATTAGGTCTTGGGAAGTTAGTATTTCTGAACAGGAGAGAAGTCACATTTATTTGAGCTTTAGAATCTATATACATAAATGTATTATTTCTGTTTCCTTCTTTTTAATCTCTGTTTGTTTCAGGGGATATAGCAAACTTTTATTTCATATTTTCAAAGTGAAACATAGTGCTATTTGCTTCTTTGAACTATTATTTATAGGAAGCCAAAGTCATTTTGTAAAGAAAGCATCAGTCCAATTTTTCTTTGTCTCTAACATGTCAATAATAAGATACAGTTAATACCATGTTTCATGACCAAAATGATCAGAATGATAGTGTGATATGATTGGTTTCCATTCAAGTTCAGATCTAGTAACATGTAAAGACTGATGTAGAAAGAAATTTGTATGCATGATAGAAAAATACAAATAAAAGTTACCAAAATTAAAATTAAAAAAATTAAATTGGAAAATGAGTAAGAAATCCATTTTAAATTTAATATTTAAATTATTTTTTCTTTGGAATGTAATATTTTGATGGACTTACCACTAGGCGGGATGTTGATGACTAGCCTTGAACCTTTTAATTACCCACCTTCAATCCAATAATTCCCTGTCTGGACTCATTCTCCAGTGGTTTACATACTCTCATTACTTATATTCTTCCCATTCCAGTGATATTAAACTCCTGACTATAAAAGAAGAAAGTTTCCTCCTTTATTCCAACTGACTTTTTCTTTATTCCCACACACCTCAACCTAATCTCACCATTGTCCCAGTCCCTTTAATTGTGCCCTCTGGAATTCTTGCCCCATAATTAACAAGTATCATTTTATTTTGAACTACTTCCTCTCTTTCTTCTTCTGTCTTCTAGCACTCACTGAGTCCTTTGATTAACTTTCCTGTATTGATGCAATTCTTTGCATAGCTCCCTGACTCACTGGTTCTGGTAGTCCTAGAAAACTCCTTGCTCTATATTGCTACTTCCAGACACTCCTTATAGCCCCATCACTCAGGACTCTCTCTTCCTTTGATATTAATGCAATTCCAGTGTGTCACCCAATCCAGATCCTGGTGACCATTATACTCCAGGATGTTCTCCCATCTTTCTCAATAAGTTCATGGCCTGGCTAACAGTCTCTGTCTCCCTCCAACTTCCATTCTGATACTAGGGAACTTCATATACATGTTGATGTTCCATAAAATACCATAATTTTCCAGTTTCTCATTATACTCACTTCCTGTGACCTACTTCTCCATTCCATCACATACACACAGGGATGGTTATATCCTTGATTTTGCCATCAGCTGCAAGTATTGTGTTTCTACATCCAAGATCTACAAAATTCCTTTTTCTTCCTAACCCTACTCTTCTTCCTCACCATGAGCTCTAATGCCTCTATGCTAGAATTTCCCCAACTTCTTCTCTATGATCTCATCACATCTTAGTCTTGACCCTTTGGTGAACCAGTTCTTCTCCACACTATCTTCTGATCTTGAATCTTCTGTACCATTGAATTCTTGCAAATCATACCTTAACCAACCCTACCTCTGGTCACTCCCATAATCCTCCTCTAATCCTACTTGAAGAATTTGTGAAACTATTCCTACTAGGTCCACTGTAAACTTACTCACTTCAACTGGGACATTACAGCAGCAAGACACTCTTTCTGCAATCTGAATGCCACAATGCCTATTCCAAGTCTTATCTTCTCTCCTCAAGCTTCCCACAGTACCCCCTAACATCTCAGTCAATAAGCGTATATTAAGATTTACTATAGGTGAAGCAGTGTACTAAGCACTGGGGATACAGAGAAAGGCAAATTGCCCTCAAGCAGCTCACATTCTAACTGACTCTCATCTGAGGATCTCACTTCATCTTTGATCTAGTGTAAATCATGTAACCTTTTTAGGCCTCCATTTTCTCATTTGTTAAAAAATATTTTAATTATTATCCTCAAAGTTTTCATAAGAAAATGTATTTTGTAAATTTTAAAGTGTAATATAAATGTTCTACTATTTAATGCCAAATGTCACATCAAGATCTTGCAGTGAATAAGAGTATTTTGAACATAATTTTTTATGAACCAGTACAGGCTAATATAGAGTTCTGCTTAATTCTTAGTTTATTCTTTTATTAGCCAATGACTATAAATGGTCTATAGAAGTAAGCTATGTACTCATAAGCTGTTTTTAAATACATTTACTTGTTAAATGCTTGTGTAATCATATTAATGTGCTTTAGCAAAATATAGAACAAGAAATAACCATTTGTCTTTTTAAAAAAACAAATAGGTCCACGTTATGTTGTACAAATAGGTGACAAAATTATTGATTATAATGAAGAATTCCGCCTTTTTCTCTCAACAAGAAACCCAAATCCTTTTATCCCACCTGATGCAGCTTCCATTGTTACAGAGGTTAACTTTACAACAACAAGAAGTGGATTAAGAGGACAGGTATGAATGCTCCAATCATCTACTTTAAGGCATTTAGGGAACTCTGCAAGAGTGACTTTAGATGTTTGATACGCACACGTGTGTGAATATATATGTATATATAACATACACATATTTATGTTTACATGTATATGTATATATTTACACACACATATATATTTATATTATAGATTTTCAAAATATTTTGCCAACTATTTGCCAATTTATGCCTGCAGTTTTGAATTCAAATCATACTTGTAAATGCAAATAAAACTTTTGGTTTCATTTCAGTTTTCATCTCGAACAAGCCTTGAAGGGCAATTTCAGCGAAGTTAAAATTTCCTAATTTTTTCTGTTTAGACTGCTTGTATTACTTTATACTTATTCTGTTATGCCATTAAGTAGGTCTATTGGTCAGGCCTTTGGAAATTGCATTACAATGGGAGGAACTCTCAACTTAGAAATCCCTTTCAGGACCTCACTCTGATTGTTGACTGTTATAAAGTTGGTGTCCTTTGTACTGTCTGCCTCACAAGGAGATTGTCAATTGCTAGATGATCATAGTTAACAATAACATAGGATTCTAATTTAAGTTTTTTTTTAATATGAATATGACTTTTCTAGGCTAAACTTTGCATCTTAAATGCTCCTTTGTTAATCTTTCTTCTTCTTCTTCTTTTTTAAATATGGGAGACATTTCAGTTAATGTTAAGCTTGCTGTTTACTTGTTTAACTCCTTTACATCATTCCTTTTTTCCAAAATTTTACTTTGTCTGATGGCCTGTTTCTGTTTTATTGAGCTTTACGTTTTATTTCACTTTTTAAATTAAATATATTTTCTTCTGCCATGTATGACTCTGAACATATGTCTAAAAGAAGCATTTATATTTTGTTGGCAATCTTCATATGTGTGTATATATATATATATATAGACACACACATATATATTCACACACACATAGATATACACTCATACATACATGTATATACACACACATACATATATACATACACACACACACATATATATGGAAAATAACTCCCAATTTCTATAAAATTAATTCACCAAATTACTTTTTTCTATGCCAAAAAGCTATACAAAATTGGCTGCAGGAGTGTTTCTATTTAGTTTTTGTGTATCAAAAGCTAAATGAAGATCCTTATAGTACTCTCTTTGTAGTTATTATTTTTATGTCATCATCTCAACATTTGTTATCTATTTAATAAAATGAATGCCCACCGCTTTTATGATGTTGTTTTACTTCATTTTAATACATTGAGGGTAGTATCTGAAGAACTAACGCTACAATGAGGATAAACTTATTAATATTTTAATAACTTCTTTGTGGAGTTTAAAACAAGTATTTCAAATATTCTACCACTTATTCTCTCCCTTTTAAGTAATTCTTTTATGTATTATGAGAAACAAAGTAGCATATTTTCAGAAATCATTTTAAATATTTGATAAATAAAATATAGGTTATATTAGAGGAAAACACTTTTTTTTAATAAACTTTTGTTTTAAAGCTTTTGGCTTTAACTATTCAACATGAGAAACCAGATCTGGAAGAGCAAAAAACAAAACTACTACAGCAGGAAGAAGATAAAAAAATACAGCTAGCTAAACTTGAGGAATCACTTTTAGAGGTAAAATTTAAATACTTGTCTTGAAAATTTTGCGGGTTTTGTTTCTCTCTCTCCCCCCCCCCCTTATTTTTTTTTTTGTTTGTTTTAGGCAGTTGGGGTTAAGTGACTTGCCCAGGGTCACACAGCTAGTATCAAGTGTTTGGTCTGAGGCCAGATTTGAACTCAGATCCTTCTGACTCCCAGGCCGGTACTCTATCTACTGCACCACTTAGCTGCCCCTTTTTTCTCTTTTTTGATATGGTGATTTTTGCTTTCATTAATTTCTTTTGACATATTTTTGTTTTTTTCAGAGTCAATTTAAAAGTTAGTAATTAGTATTTTAGTACTTACTTAACACTCCCATATATACTAGGCGGTATGGGAGATTCAAAGAATTTAAAACTTGGTCCTTGACATTAAAGAACTTATATTATTATTGGAAAGACCAAATAGTCCATGACACAATTTGATGATGGCTAACTTAGTGGTTTTAGGGTTTGATTGATACACAAACCCCTTCATTAAATTGAATATAGAAGATGCTAACAAAAAATAAAATGAACCACATTTACAAAACCAGGTTGAAATTTATTTTGGCTCAATTTAAATGTGAAATCTCTGTTCATGATATTTCACTTTGGCTTTTAACATAGACACTTGCTACATCCCAAGGCAATATATTAGAAAATAAAGATTTGATTGAATCCTTGAATCAGACCAAAGCAAGCAGTGCACTTATTCAAGAATCACTTAAAGAATCTCACAAACTTCAAGTTTCCCTTGATCAAGTAAGTATATTTTTGCCTTTCTATTTATGCAGTATTTCTGAATATTTAATTGCTTAGGCACTTATTTTAGCCTCATAACTGAAAGATTGTGTCAGCAAGTTGCAGTATAGTAGCCTGGTTAATAAACATTGGGAAATTCAGCCCTGTTTTCCTAATAGACAACATATACTCCAAAATAATGCAAGGCAGAAATATCCTAGCTTTGATTTTAGACCAGACAACCTTATTTATATAGTAGTTGGTTGTACGCTTCATAGACAAGTGCAGATTTTATGAAACCTCTGCTTTAAAGATTATGCATCAGCAAAGATGCCTGCCCTCAAGTTACCTGAACCTTTTGGTAATTTGGTAGTGACTAAAGAAAATATGTGCAAATTTGCATAAAAGACAATTTTTTCCTCATTCCTTTTATGAGCAGTGGTGATATTAGCAACATACAACTGCTTGAACAGTTAAAAATGATAATATCTTTTAGTGGGGAAATTATTATACAACCTAATGGAATCCTCATTTCAAGCCTAGTGTAAGTCTGCTCCTATCCTTTGATTTCCACAGCTGGAAGTAATCTCTAGAATTCTACTAAAATTTACCATAGTGCTGGCATTTTTGAAATTAATTTTGAATTTGTGATATAATTATCTTTATACAACGTTTATCTCCCCCACTGGATTATAACCTTCTTGAGGACAGGGATTTTATCTGTTTTGCATTCCATCTTTTAACTTTGCTTCCTTAGTACTTAGCAAATGCTTTGGTCATAGTAATAGGCACTTAGTAAATGGTTGTGCAGTTGAATTTAATACAGTTACACAGCATTGATCTGTGAAATAATGAGATCATATGGATGAGTGAATTTTCCAGATTATACATTTAAAAAGTGCATTAGATAATTTCCTGACAACATAGTGAACACAGTTCACAGAACTTCACAGAACAAATCCTAAATGCATTTGTTCTGTAAAACTTGAACTCAGTCAAAAGGCCACACCCTAGGACCTAGAAGGCCACATGTGGCCTTGAGGCCACAGGTTCTCCATCCCTGGTTAGCCTTTCCTTGATGACCTGTGACCATCATTACAGATCTCACTTGTTTAGCAATAATTTAATTTTATTAAGACCTTAGGAATTTTTAACACATTCCATGCAATTTACCATCTATATTAGCTGGCACCAGACACAACTGATTTTCTGTGTTGTTTCTGCTGTCTCTCACTTCTGCAGCTACTTAGTGTTTCTGCCAGGCACTTGTGCCTTCCTTCACTTCAAATTTATTAGTTACTATAAACTCAAGAGAAGCGGAAGTTGTCAATGGAACCGGGATTCACTGAACTTTCACATTAGAAACCTTAATTTTATGCACAGTATCTCTCCTTTGATGTGAAGATCTGAGGGTTGTTCCATTCCTTTCCTACATAGTATAAAATGTATGGCCTTTGATAGAAATTGTTCTCCCTGGTTCTCAGATTTTGTCCCCTGTACTTTCTTTGTTCTTGACCGTTGTGAATATTTGGAATTCCCAGAAGTCTGACTACTGGCCTAGTGAAGTTCTACTGTTGTTTTAGTCTTCAAATATATACAAGTACAGGTGGACATAACAATTTCTAATTTAAAAATTTTGTATTTTTCAGCTATTGTTCCTTTTGAGTAAAACATCAGAGACATTGCAGTAAACTAAAACCCCTAGATCTTTTTCAGACCAACTGTTGTTTAATGAGACCTTCTTGATCTTATACTTGTGAAGTCAATTTTTTTAACTTGTAGAAGACTTTACATGTTAAATTCTGTCTTATTAGGTTTGTCCCATTATTCTAGTTTGTCAAGATAGTTTATTATCTGTCATCTCTTATGTTCTTTTTGTGTTGTGTCATCTGAAAATTTGAGAAGGATGCCATCTATGCTATTATCCAAGTCATCATCATCATAATAAAAAAAGTTAACAATGCCCTGGGACATTCAACTGGAGGGCCTGTATCCCAGATGACATTGATTGAGTAATAACATTCTCAGGGATCTTCCTTTACTAATCTCTATGAGTTAGTGGTGTTGGCTGCCTAGCACTTAACCCTTCCCCTGCTATCACTACCTGCTTTCTTTTTCTGTATCTCAGCCCTACTCTCCCAGATCTCTATCTAATTCTGCCCTCCAGAGCCCCCATTCTATCATTAGTAAACTTTTCTTTATCCTGTAATACTTCTTCCATCTTCTTGCACTCATAGAAAATAATACTGTCCTAGGTAACCTCTCCAATACTAGATGTGTCTTCTCTCTTGTCCTCTAAATAACTAAGTTAGGATAGGCTTGGTCCTTGCTCCTTATGGCCACTTTCAGACTCTCTCTTGTCACAGTCATTTAGCATGCTCTCTTCCTATCAGATTAAATTCATTTAAATGAATAGTTGTTAACCCTTTTTTATGTCATAAACCTCACTGGTAATCTGGTAAGGCTTATAGGCCCCTTCTAATAATTGAAGGAAATGATAAATTTCAGTTAGAGTTTAATGAAAATAAAGATGTAATTTTTTTTCTTATCCAAGTTCATGATTTCCCTGAAATCTAACCACAAACCTATAGATTCCAGATTGAGAACCTCTGTTCTTGATAGATATATTATGCCATCTTCCTCCTGGTGAAAATTATATGCTGCCTTTCCAGGTCATTCTCCCTTCTTTCTCAGGCAACTCAGTACCTGGCCCATAGTCTTTATTTCTTATCCCTGAGAGGCAGGTTCCATAGTGGATAGAACACTGAACTTGGATTTAGGAAAATCTGGATGACTTTGGGCAAGTCAATTAACTCTTCTGTATCTCTGTTTTCTTATCTGTAAAATGAGAGTGTTCAGCTAGATGACCCCTAAGCTCTCTGCCAATTCTATCCTATGATGCATGCCCTTATACTTGAAATCATTGGTGTATGTATTGATTCCAGTTGTGTTCCCCAGATTCCTAGTTCATCAGCCTCTTTAATTCCCTTGGGCTGTATTACACTATGTATCAAAAGCAGGGCTTCTGCCCGAATCTTCCTAATATAAAGGCCAACCTATTAATCACTATGCTAAGTATTTTTTGTGTTGGATTGCCTTGATTTGGCTTTCATTTGGTCTGGTACTTCAGTCAGTTCTTTTAAGATCATTACAAAACCATTTAAATATAGTCTTGTTTAGTTGTTATCTATCTTTCTTTTCCATAACAATAGCAAGAGACAGTTTATCAAATGCTTTGCTAAAAAAAGAGTCCAATCTAATGCATTTTTCTGATCTTCCAGTTTAATCACTTTATTGAAAAAGGAAATGGAATTAGTTTGGCATAGCTATTCTTTATGAAATTATTTTGGACTTTTGTGATTGCTGTTTCCTTTTCCAGAGGTTTACTACCGTATCTTTAATAATGTGTTCTAAGATTTTTTACCAGGAAAAGAAGTGTTGCTCATTGTTTCTGCTATATAGTTTACAAATTCTTTGGCTTTATTTCTTTCTTTTTAAAAAATAATTTTTTTATTTTTTCCCCAATTACATGTAAAAACAATTTTCAACATTCATTTTTAAAAAATTTTGAGATCCAAATTCTCTCCCTCAACTAAATGTTTGTTATTCCCTCTTTGAGCCAATTCCATTGAGAGAAAGGTTCAAGCACTCTCCCATCTCTCCTATCTTCACCCCACTCCCCATCATAAAAGCTCTTTCTTACCTCTTTTATTTGAGATAATTTACTCCATTCTACCTTTTCCTTTCCTGTTTAATTTATTTTTTTAGGTATCATACCATAATATCCAGCTCACACCCATACCCTCTGTCCAAGTATGTCCTCCTACCTGCCCTAAATAATGATAAAATTCTTAGGAGTTACAAATATGATCTTTCCATGTAGGAAAGTAAACAGTTTAACCTTGTTGAATCCCTTATGGTTACTCTTTCCTGTTTGCCTTTTTATGCTTCTCTTAAGTATTGTATTTGAAAGTCTGGTTTTGTATTCAACTCTGGTCGTTTTATCATGAATGCTTCAAAATCCTTTATTTCATTGAATATTCATTTTTTCTCCTCAAGCATTATATTCAGTTTTGCTGGGTAGGTGATTCCTTTTTTTTTTTTTTTTTGTAATCCTAGCTCTTTTGCCTTTTGGAATATCATATTCCATACCCTCTGATCCTTTAATGTAGAAGCTGCTAAATCTTGGGTTATCCTGACTGAGTCTCCACAATATTTGAGTTGTTTCTTTCTGGATGCTTGGAATATTTTCTCCTTGAACTGGGAGCTCTGGAACTTGGCAATAATAGTCTTGTGTTCCTGGGAGTTTTCATTTTGGGATCTCTTTCAATGAAGTGACTGCTAGATTCTTTCAATTTCTATTTTACTCTCTGGGTCTAGAATATTAGGACAGTTTTCCTTGATAATTTCTTGAGAGATGATGTCTAGGCTCTTTTTTTTTTATCATAACTTTCATGTAGTCTAGTAATTCTTAAATTATCTCTCTTGGATCTGTTTTTCAGGTCACATTTTCTTCTATATTTTCATTCTTTTAATTAATTTTTTTTATTGTTTCTTGATGTCTCATGAAGTCATTAGCTTGCACTTGCCCAATTCTAATTTTTTAAGGAATTATTTTCTTTAGTGAGCTTTTGTACTTCCTTTTCCATTTGTCCAGTTCTATTTTTTAAGATGTTCTTTTCTTTAGCGAATTTTTGCACATCTTTTCCAATGTGGCCAATTCTGTTTTCTAAGGAGTTCTTCTCTTCAGTGGATTATGTAACTCTTTTACAATTTAGCATATTCTGTTTTTTAAAATGTTTTTTTTCCAATATTTTTTTGTGCCTCTTTTACCAAACTGTTGACTCTTTTTTCATTGATTTTCTTGCAGCTCTCTATTTTCCCAATTTTTCCTCTACTTTTCTTATTTGATTTTTAAAATCCTTTTCGAGCTCTTCCATGAATTCTTTTTGGGCCCAAGATCAATTCATGTTTTTTTTTTTTTTTCTGAGACTTTGGATGTAGCAGTTTTGAATTTATTTTGTCATCTCCTGAGTTTGTGTTTTGAGCTTTCCTCTCACCACAGTGACTTTCTAGGGTCAGAGTTTTTTGGGGGGGGTTCTTGTTGTTTTCAATTTTTCCAGCTCATTTATTGGCTTTTAAGTTGATGCTTAAAATTGGGCTCTACTCCTTGGGTGTAGGGGGCACTGTCCCAAGCTTCAGGTTTTTTGTGCAGTTGTTTTCAGAGCTAGCTCTGGAAGTTTGTAAGTTTTCAGTTCTTGCAAGGTGGTAAGATCTAAGGAGAAGTATGTTTATTATTCTCCTGGCCTGTGCTCTGGGCTGTGAGTGACCACAGGCACTCTTTTCTGCCCTGGAACTGTGACCAGGGTCCTTGCTCCCCGGTGGCAGCAAGATCTGTGCTAGTGCTCCTCCTCACCTTGGAACTGCAGCTCAGGACTGTAACCTGGATTGGTGTATGGGCAATGCAATGGAGTCCTGCACCCACTGCCAGCAAAGGCACCCCAGTAATCTCCTTCTGACCAGTTGTCTGCTCCCTTTACCATATGTGGACTGAGAGCTCTGAGAGCCTCTGTTGCCAATTTAATTGCTCCCAAGGCCAGCTGCTGGCATGCTGAGGCCAGGACTACTGGTGTCTTGCCAGGGCTTTACCTGCACTGGACTTCACTCCACTCCACTCTTACCCCCATGTGACAGATCATTTCTGCCAATCTTCTAAGTTGTCTTGGGCTGGAAAATTGTTTCACCCTGTCCTTTTGTGGATTCTGCCTCCTCAGAATTTGTGTGAAGGTGTTATTAAAGTTTGGAGGGGAATTTGGGAGAGCTCAGATGAGCGCCTCCCTTTTATGTGCCATCCACCCCACTTCCCTTTTGCTTTCTTTCAAAAAAAAATATTGCATCATTTGCCCTGTTGTAGTCCTTCAGTGCCTTTCTTATTTCCTAGGATTTTCCAGTTATCTCTTATAGTGACTCAGCAATCACATCTGATAATACCTGAGGATTGATTTCATCCTGGCCTAGTAGCCTTTATGACGTTAAAGACTTTTGCATTGTAGCTTCTTCCTACCTTTCAAGTTTTCTTATGCTCCAGTACTTTCCATGCACTCTGAGATCCAGATATACTGGCCTATTTACTGTTCCTTACATGGCACATCATTTTTTTTTTTTTACTTATTTCATCTGCATTGTCTGTTCCCATGTTTGGAATGCTCTCCCTTTTTATCTCTGTCTCCTAGCTCCCTTGGCTTCTTCAAGACTCAACTCAAATTCCACGTTCTGTAGGAGACATTTCTTGGTCTGCTTTGCTGCTAGTCTCTTCTCTTTCATAGTATCTTCTACTGTGTCTTGTATGTACTTTGCATCGTTTCCTCCATTTACGAATATAAACTCCTTGAGGGCTAGTGCTGTCTTTTGCTTTTCATTGTATCCCTAGCACTCAACATAATAGTAAGCTGTTACTAGTACATAGTAAATAAGCTCTTAATAAATACTTGTTGATTGATTGATTGACTGGAGACCTTTCCTTATGTAAGTAAAGATGTCCTACCAATTTTATCTGTATCAACATATGAAAGAATGTAAGGGGGATGCAGTGGATTCTCCTTCCCTGGGGGCTTGCAGGCCGAAAATGGCTGGGTGAGAAGTTGTTATTGATGCTGAAGAAGGGATGTGTCTTTAGGTAGGGATTGGAATAGACGTGCATTGAAGTTTTCCAACACTTAAGATTTGGTGATTTTGCCGACATAAACCTGATAAAGTTTAACTCTAACTGCATCTTCATATTGCTGTAAGTTGTAGTTCATTGAACTCAGAATCAGAAGACCTGTGTACTGTTTGTCTTTCTTCTCAACTTTTTGTTTGATTCTTTGAAAGCTTTTGCTGGCCTCAATTTCTTCATTTTTAAAAGAAAGGTTTTTACTAGTTGATTTCTAAGGCCCCATATATCTGAAAAATGCTGTGATCTTGATGATACATGTATAATGTGAGTTACATGGTAGATAGGACACTGTAGGAAGAGTAAGTTGCCTCAACTGGAATTGAACTCCAATTACGTCTTTGCTACTGTTTTGTTACACGGCCTTTAGTAAGTCTTTGGGCCGATTTCCTCATCTACAAAATAAAAGAGTTAGAATTGATCATATGTAACCTTTTTCATTTTCAGCATTCTATAATTATGTTAAATGGTAAAACATTGAGTAGCTATTTACACAGTGGTCCTTAGGTGGCAGTAAAATACTGATCTTGAGCTTTTTTGCCTTTTTTTATGCACAGGAAAGGGATACCTATCTCCCTCTAGCTGAGAATGCCAGCAAGATGTATTTTATTATTTCAGACTTGTCTAAAATTAATAATATGTACCGTTTTAGTTTGGCCTCATTCCTTCGACTTTTCCAACGAGCTCTGCAGAACAAACAGGTATGTGGCTTAACTTGAGTCCAGGGATACAGTGATGAAATCACTATTTGTGATGCTAACTTTTGATGATTAAGCTGCTCTGAAAACTTTCATGGAAAAATGTAAAATCAGTACATACATTGTCAGATGAGAGTATGTTACAACTTAAAACAATAAATAAATAAAATTACTTTTTCCATAAATACAATATATAATCCTGTCAGATAGTCCAGATTCAATTAAATATAGCTCATGCTAAAATATCACCATAGTCTTAATATTTTTAAAATGTTGTATGTTTCCAGGTATTGTGACCATTTACAGTAATTTCCTAGTCAAGTAGGTCACTTACCTTTTTGTAATGTTTTCATCAAAGTGTCATTTTTAAATGTCTGGTTTTCAAAAGGAAGCAACAACAATGTATTTATTATTAATTGTTCCCCCACCAATGTTTCTTATTGAAGTTTTTTTCTAAAATAAAATTTGAAGTAAATACAAGTGAAACCAAGTGGACTAGGTCTTACTTTTTGGCCACACCTTTAGTATAAGAAGTATGGCCTGCCCCAAATGATATTTCCAGACTTTAAGCTATATGGCTCTGGTGTCCTTCAGATTAAACGGCCATGTTTGATTGACATGATTACTTGCCTGTATATCTCCCAGTAATCACTTTCTTTCAGTTTTATGACATTTCTATACCTAGTGTTTATTTTCCCTTGGAGACTTAAAACCATTTGAACTCGTTGCTTTGTTTTTTACACTAAATTAAGTTTTATGTAATGAAATGAAATAAATAATTTAATATTGGTTTTAAAAAAACTATAATTCTTTTGCAAGTATAGAATTAGACTTTTAAGATTTTCAGAAATGATTGAAAAAAGACTTGATAGTAAAGTAGGTATTTCTCCCACTGTTTTTCTACTTTATTTCCTTTGCTGAGGATCTATGTCCTGTAGGAGAACAGGCATGAGTGAATACATGATTCATTTTTATCTTTTTCTCTACAGTCTAATTCCTTGACTTTTTACTTAGATTTACAGATAGTTTAAAAAAAATTATAAAGTAAATTATGATAATGTAGTCCATAAGATTCTGGACTTGGAGTCAAGAAGACCTGAATTTGAACTCTGTATCAATCACTCCAGTTATTTGACCCTTGGCAAGTCACTTAAATCTATTAGCCTCAGTTGCCTCATCTACAAAACAGGGAGAATAATGTCACAGGGATGTTGCAAGGATTAAATGAAATGATATATCTAAAGCTCTTTGCAAACCTTATAAGTGCTATATATGTGAGTTATTTTTATTAAAATTTAAAACTGTGCCCAGTTAATATAATCCTGTTTTGTTGATGTTGGCCAACAAGAGTTGGTGAGAGCTGCTTCATGGTAGCATGCGGTATCCTAGTAATATGTGAGCAAGGAAATAAATTTAAACTTACAACAAAACTAAATAAAAACTATTCTCAGATATTATTCTCATTTGTAAAGTTTTTACTTCTTAAGCCTGGTTTGTCATAATAAGTCTAATTGCATGATCATTAGATAAATCAGCTCGTAGATACCATTGATTATACTATTTTCTTGTGCTTTTAATGTAATTTATTACTAAAATTAATTACCAAGAGTAAAAAACTTCTATTTCTTCCAAAGTCCACACTGGGTCATACAGACATTGGACTCTTTCTTAGCTTTATTTAGTTATTATAAATAGTGTTAATTGCAAGTACAGTTGTGATCTAAATTAAGAAAAGTTAAAAATAGCCATTAACATCTGAATTGTAGCTGACTAGCTCATAATGTTGATATTGATACTATGATCACAGGTTCTATCCCCATTGTGGGGCTGGTTCTAATCTGTTCAAGGTCTAGAGATTACATTGTTATAGTCGGTTAAAATTACATTAAAATATTAAATATGTAATTTTTTTTTAAGGCAGTGGGGGTTAAGTGACTTGCCCAGGGACACAGCTAGTAAGTGTCAAGTGTTTGTTCTGAGGCCAAATTTGAACTCAGGTCCTCCTGACTTCAGGGCCGGTGCTCTATCCACTGCGCCATCTAGCTGCCCCTGTAAGTTTTTTTCATGTGTTAGTTTTTGAGAGTGAGGTCCTATAGTACTTTTGCTGAAAAATTTTAAAGTTAAAGTATTTATTTACCCATTTTTGCCTTTCTTCTCTTTTACCAGTATTCAAATAATATTAATCAAGGTCATTTTTATATTATTAGTAAATGAGAATGCACATTTACTTTGAAACTAGAAGTTGAGAACCTGCCTGAACCATTGGTTTTTCAACTGTTTTTGCATCATAAGTAATAGGCAGTGATAGGACAGGGTAATGGAGAATCAATGTATGGTAAAGCAACATAATTCTGGCTCCTTTCTCTGATGCTAGGGCCAGAATTAGATAGAGTGTAGTTTGAACCCTTGGCTTACTTGAGACTTGTTTAGCTATTCTAGAAGCTTTATGAAAGCACAGCACTTGCATAATACTGGTTTTATCCCATAAATTATAATATCTAATAGAATATTTATAAAATATTTATAGAATATCCTCATTTTAATACTTTAGATGAAGAGTAGAGGTTTTAATCTAAAGTAATCAAAACATTGCATCTGAGTTATGAATAGAATCACAAGTTCCTTGAACAGTGTCTCCAGTCTTGGATTTTTACTTTCAGGGCTACTGAAGATACTAAGATTTTTACAATATGTCTGATTAAAGTGTCCTTCAAACCTCAAACTGTGCAGATTTTATTTTTAGCAGCAGTTGGAATGGAAATGGTTTGGTGTGGACTGTGTTACTATTATCCAACTTTCAAGAACTTATACGTTTTTCCTGGAAAGCTCTTTGTGACACAAATTTGGAGTTATTAAAAACTAGTATGATGTAATAATGATTATTAACAATGATAAAATTATATAGCACTCTACTATTGTAACAAAATTAAAATATAAAAACAGCTATTTGCAGGAGACTATATGCATTATTGTCCAGGTAGAAAACTTTGGGGCAGGTAGGTGTGGATAGAGCACTGGCCCTGGATTCAGGAGGACCTGAGTTCAAGTCTGGCCTCAGATGCATAACACTTACTAGCTGTGTGACCCTTGGCAAGTCACTTAACCCCATTGCCTAGCCCCCCCCCAAAAAAGAAAAGAAAACTTAGACATAGATGCAGTTCTGTCAGTTTGAGCAAAGTTCTTTCCACCTGAATTACTTCTTTTGACAGACTGGAGTGGGAGGTAGCAAATTCTTTTGATGACTAGAGACAGAGGAAGCAAATTCTAGGAAGTCTTGAATTGAAAGGAATAAATTTTGGGGAATCTTTTTTGATGTATTGGATTGCCTATCAACTTCATGATACTTTTGACTTTTCCATTTGCTACACACAGGATTCTGAAACTACTGAACAGAGAATCCAGTCTCTTATCAGCTCATTAAAACATATGGTATATGAATATGTGTGCCGTTGTCTGTTTAAGGTAAGAATGATGATCACAATTTGCAAATATTATTTCACAGAAGGAACTTTTTTGTTTAATTATAATATATGTTTGCTTCTATTAAGTAGAAATTAACTGGTTCTTGAAATTCTAATTTCAATTGGAAAGCTCTAAATAAGGACATATTTGATATCTCTCCAAACAAATCTTCACTCTGGTGATAAGCATGAGTATTCCACAAGGTTATCTGAGAGTCCTCTTCCTGCTTTTGGGGAAAATTAATTAAATAAATGTATATTAAGTGTCTACTTTGTACAGGGCACTGTTCAACTCACAGGACTTTGACAAATATTTGTAAGCTTGTAAATCACTGCTTTTTCATTTATGTCAGTCTTAGAGGGTATATGATCTAAAGTAACATGTTAATTCATAATTTTTGTTTGAAATTTTAATGATACCCCTATGTTTATAGCATAGTAGATAATGAATATTTTTGCCATGCATAGTTGCATCATCATTTTTATGGGTGTCATTAAGACAGATTTCTATAGTGGATAGATGACTGTCCTTGGAGTCAGCAAGATATGGGTTCAGAATCTGCCTCTGACATATAGCAACTGTGTGACTATGGTAAAGTCGCTTAACCTGTCAGTGCAATCCAAGATGATAAATTACAGATTATGTATGCTGACCTGTGCTCTTGGAAGGGATTCATAGGTCCAGACCAAAAAAAAATGGAGTTTATTATGAAACAAAATATTGAAAATATTGCGTGCTGCTGTCTCAAAATGCCTGACGAAAGACACAAAGAATTTCATAGAAGGGCCTGAAGTTCCAGATAATTGTGGAAAATATTGAGAGAAAAACACAAAATTAAGGCTCCCAGGAGAAGAAACGTGCACTCTAGTTTGTAGGTCTTTTTTATATGTAATGTTTAGAAAAAAATGGTCTTTTAAGGATAGCAGAAAAGAATAAATTCCCAAGTGATGATTCAGTACTATTATGACTGAATTAGATTGATGATTGCTCATTATATAATTAATGTTGAATTTTAATTTTTCTCATAAGGCCTTGTTATGATGTTGTTATTTTATGATATTTTATGATTTTATGTTAAATAAATGAAATGATCCTGTTCATCATATTTATGGTGTTTGAAATAATTTTTTTATCTATAGTTTTTATGCTAATGTTATTCAAGCTTCTTTAGTTTAAATATAGTTTTATGGTCTAGTGAATATTGTTGGAAAAAATTTTATTATATTTCATTCATATTTTTAGTTCAGTGAGACTTTTTCCCTAGTCAGTGACCTATAAAGGTGAAATATTTAACTTTAAAAGGAAGTGTCAGCAAAGAGAAACAAAATCTTCTTAAAACAGATTTGAATCTTTGAAGCTTTCTCACTCAGTTTTTACAGTTGGCAAAAAATGGTGCATCTCCTTGCCAGAGGGGAGACTAGCAGGGTAATAGAACGTAAACTTCTTTAAAAATGAAACTACTCTAAACATATTTTTTCCACTCTAGTGGTCCATTGTATACCATGAAGTCCAGACATAAATGCCAGTATAAATAGTAAATTCTGCAGCTCCCTGAGGATCTTGTGATAGAGCAATATCAACAGTGAGTGCCTTGATAAAAGCACTGCTAGAATTAACCATTCCCTTAGAGCAAGATGAGAAATTTGTGAAATCTTTTAATTGCCATGAAAGGTTTGAAAGAGGAAGTTAACAGTACTGTGAGTAGTGAGGCAAAGCTATTTATATGCATAGTTCCAGGTAGAATAGGGAAAGGCAGAAAACTTTATACTTATTCATTCATTCAGCAAATTGGTATTGATCACTTACTATGTCTAAAACAACATACTAGGTATTCTGTAGATCACCCACAGAGCAGAATCTGCATCACAGATACCTATAAATCCCTGCCCACTAAGGGGGAAAATAATAGAATAGTTGCATTCAAAGTGGTCTGAAGTATTCATTTCATCTGTCTTCCTCAACTACCAACTCATCTCCTTGATTAAAGGAGATTAACATAAACATCTTTATTACTGATTTAAATGATTCATAGCCCTTACAGTTATGAGTTTCTTATTGATATCTAACCTAAATATTTGTATCTTAGTTTAAGTCCACATATTTTCTTATCACTTTATTTAATATGAGAATTTAAATCCTATATAATAAATAATATCATGGTTTGTAATTAGAAAGAGGTATAATAAGTATTCAGTATCTAGCCATTTTCATGCAGTAATAAAAATATGACGATAAGTATCATCATTTCAGATGGTAGATATCCACTCTCTGGATGACTGGAGAGAGTTAAATTCAAGTGTGCTTTTTGTATTAGAAGACAGTGTGAGAGGTTTAACTGTTTTATTATTTGCTTTTAAATTTCTGAAATATCTTGGTTATTTTTTGTTTTTGTTTAACTTGAATAAATTTTTCTTCTCTTTAAAATTAAGGATCATTAAGGAAATGTTGTGGCTTAGAACACCCAAGCCATGTGTATAATTGCAAAATTCATATTTCAGTTTTAGCAGTGTTAAAGTATGCATCATATATTCAGGAACCAAGAGTTCTTCTCTCAGTAGAATATCAGAAAGCACATTAATCCTCAAGTAACAAGCTGCATTGCTCAAGATTCGGCACACTGACCTCAGCTACAATGAAACCAATCCCCTATTTTAGTTAGAGCTTTCTGGGCTTTCAGCAATCAGCATAATATTAAACTGCATGCCAGGATTTGTTTCATGCTGCAGAGTTTTGCTGTTGTGTCAGTGAAGGCAATATGACAACAATAGACTATCTGAAAATAGAAAGAAACTGGGATTTTGGTTATTAGTATGCATGTCACATTGAACTGCCAGTGAGGTGACCTGGCACAGAAAAAATGATTGACTTGTTTTGTAACAGTAAATTTGGGCTGTTTAATAAACTACACAAACTAGAGCAAGCTGTCTCACAGTTTTTTTTACAAAAAGCATTGACTTATGTAATTTCCTTTCATTCGAATAACAACCTAAATATTTTAGACAGTTATAAGATAGTTGGCAGATTTAATTTTACCCAAAACAAAAACAAAACCATATCATTGTATTTTGTGTAACACTCTTCTATCCTAGTTTAATGTCCAGACAGAATAATAGTAAGAGATGTGGCAATATTAATTTCCAATAGTTACAGTGAGAGAGTCTGGGATGGGAATTAGTTTATTGGAAATAGTTTCAATAGGAAAAACCTTCTAGAATGACCTTATAATGACATTCTATTCCCCGCAGAATCTGAAGGTAGAATAACTACCTTACAGTACCCAAAAGTAGATTAGGAAGAACATTTGGTAATCATGAAAAATCCCTCATGATACAATTACAAAAAAGCAAGATAGTCTCTGCCCTTAAGGAGCTTACTTTCTGATAGGTGAAGGTGATACATGTGGGAGAATAATTTCTAAGAGGGTCTTTTGGGTTTGGGAAATCATTTAAGTGTAGAAAATGGAGTCTTAGGGCCATTGATTGATACATTCTTTCTAACCTTGTTAGTGTTGATTTGATTATTGTTCTTAAAGTATGTAGGAATTGAAATGAGGAAGGAAAACCAATTAGGTCTACTCATTGATATAGCTCCTGGAACCCACACAAATGTCATCGTTCAAACTGCTGTAGTGTGTGGGAGGTAGGGTGAAGGGTGGGAGGAATAGTATAGTAAGAAGATGACCAGAAGGCAGTATGGTAAGGCTGGCCAGTTATGGTGTGTTCTAACCAATGAGGTGTGTAGGACCACAGCAAAGGAGATGAAGTACTCAGTCAAGGGTAGAAGGTGAATTAACAACATGGAACAGAGAAGGTCAGAATACTTTCTACTTTGTTTACTATTGAATTAAGAAATTTGAAAATATTTTCTGTTAGAAAAACTATCTGTTCAAATTTCCAAGGATGTTCCACACACTATATGCCATTTCTGTGGGTTCTTGGAGTTATTCCTATGTGTATGAATTAGGTCCACATACTATAGCAGCTTGAATCATGATATTTGTGTGGGTTCTAGGAGTTATCAGTGCATAAATTTAATTGGTTTTCCTTATTCATTTCAAAGGCTTCTCCCAATGAGTGATAATGTGGTAATAGGAAGAGCCTCATACACAAGAATTATAAGTACAAATGAAATTTATTCAAGGAATTATATACAGCCAACCAAGGCCCCAAGAGCAGTAAAGGCAGGAGTAGGGAGCTGGGATTCTATAAATCGACATCCACATTGAAATGACGATGTTTTAGTTCCTAAGATAGCTTCCCCAAGTGTTCCATTTTGTGCAAGAAAAGTCCTACTTGTGATTTGTGTTAGAGATGCTTCTTTAGGTTTCTAGGGCTCCAGAGTGGTGACTGTCAACAAAGCAAAATGTTATGTTACCTCTGCTTCCAGATCATGATTTGGGATCTTTGACCCGTATAACTGGTTGATTGGGTAAAGGAGGAAGAGAAGGAAAGTAGTAGAGAGTCTGACTCATTCCATGTGGTTTAGGTTGGGCCAGACTGAGACCAGTCTTCTGGTAGCATGGTTGATATTGAAATGACATAAGAAAATTGTAGGTCGTTCAATAGTTAATAAAAGTAGACTTACCTAGTCATAGCAGGAGAAGGATACTAAACAAGGATAGGCATTGAGAACATTATGGGTTGATTCAGCTGAATGAAGCTCTTCTGTCTCTTAATTGCCACCACACTACATACCAGCTAAGCACCGGAGCACGCCTGTAGTTCTTCATAGCTGTTTTGTATTCAGATGACCAGAAAGTGATATCAACAGGGTGAGCCAAATTAAATCTTGAGGATGATTTCAATACAGCAAAAATTCGCCCAACTTTCATGGAGGTGGGGTTATTAAGGTACTGTTTTCATTACACATGGATGATATTTATGTTCTTCTGTAGATACAGGAGACTTACTTTCATGGCCATGGTCGGCCTTCTCAGCATTTTTCCTAGGGGTAGTGGCCATGAGCCCATACCAAGAACAAAGGTGCCCAAGTTTGTTTGTAGCCTGAATTACTGATTTAACTCAAAATTCCTGTGCCAGTCTCAAGCCTCTAAAGCTGGGCTTCTTAAACTTTTTCCACTTGCGACCCACAGTTTAAGAAGTGCTACGAGCACATAGTAGATGTAGTGAACAGGTTAATATTCACTCAGGCCCTTTTATTCAGTACTTCATATAGTGAAGGATCTTGATCTATGAGACAGATTAGCAGGCAGTTTTCCAGGTCTAGTATGGACTACAGTCTATACTGTAATACACTTACCCATTATTAATCTAGATTGTGGGTTTTTCTTTTCAAAATGTTTATTCTTGCATTTTTAAAAAACCCATAAGTTATGTGTAAAATATCTTGCATGTTGGAAGCATAATATTAGGATATTAATATTCATTTTGGAGGCATGACAACTCCAAAACTTCCAGTACTAAACCTGACCTGTTAAAATGTCTGGAAGTTACATCATAAACTAGCTACTACCTATGTGAATTTTAGGAATAAAATACTACTGAGAACTTTCCTTCATGCTTCATTAAAAAAAATTGAAACTATTTGCAAGAGCACCTTCTTCTTCCCTTATCATTTCCTGTTTCCCAAATGTCTTCTGCCATTATTTCCTCCTTTACTCTTGTCTCATATGGAAGAAATGTCCCATCTCCTTTCTCTCTGCATAAAAAGTAATTTCTAGTGAGGTTGGAGTTCAGTGAGTGATGTGAGGGTTAGATAAATAATTTGGGAATCATCTTATAGAGAAGATAATTAAACTTCATTGGAATTGATGAAATTAACAAAAAAGAAAGCAAAAAGAAAAGAAAGGGGGGCCTAGGTTAGATTTCTGGAGAATACTCATTCTGAGAGCTTGGGAGAGAAGCGAGGATCCGACTAATGAGAATGGGAAGGGGTGATGAAACAGGTAGGTTGAGAGCTCTAAGTAAATAGTGTCATGAAAATCAGAGGAAAGGGTATCTAATAAAAGGGAAGATAATATTATCAAAAACAAGATTGGACCATCAGATTTAGCAATTATCAAATTCTTAGTAGCTTTGGAGTGAGCAGTTTCATTTGAATGGAATAGTTTTAAGCCTTCTAATGTAATACGGGGAGGAGAGGAAGTAGGGATGGTATAGGTAGCTTTTTCTAGAAGTAACCTTTTGAAAGGGAAGAGAGACATAGGATGATAGGTTAAAGGGGTGACAGGATTAAGTGGAAGATTTTTTAATGAATAAATGAATGAAAGGGGATATATTAAACTCTTACTGTGTGCACAGTACCATGCTAAGAGCTAGAGATAAAAATAGAAAAGTCAGACGGTCCCTGCTCTCAAGTACTTCAGTGTCTAATGGGAGAGGTTTCAGTTACAGGGCAGATGCCCCAGTAGTCCTTATAGCACAGCAGCAGTTTTTCATTGATAAAACTGCATTGCTTTCAGATATTGAAACATTTGAGACTTTTGTGAACTTTGGGGTTGAGAATTTTCTTTTCTGAGTCTTTAGTAGTTGTGGTTTCTGAGGACCCAGAGGCTGCAGCACCTGCAGAGAGTAGCTGAATCACACTTCCGGTAAAGGTTGTTTTTACAGTGTTTTTAGGAGCTGAGCTAAAAGCAGATCCAGTGATGTGTGAAGCATTGCTAATCCAAGGGCTGCCAGTGTTACCTGCCTATTACTGTCAGTTGGTCCATAGAGTTAGTGGTGGTAGGCTTTGTGAGACCTCTTTTCCACAGTGGTTACTCCCCTTGATAGTAACCATAGTGGAGGAACTAGAAGCTGATAATTTGGGGGACAATGCTATTCCCAGGGCTCTTGTCTTTTGAGGTCTGAGTGGAAGTGATGGCAATTGTTAGACTTGCTTGGCACATGCCACCTCCTATCCCTCTCTCAGGTTGTCTTGCTACTTTAAAGACTGAGAAGACTCGGGCATGTCTGTATATAGCAGGAAAGGATTAGAGAGAGTATGAGAGAGAGAGAGAGAGAGAGAGAGAGAGAGAGAGAGAGAGGTTTATCAAAGGGATATGCTCTTACAGGAGGTGAGAAGAGATAGTATCAAGGACATAAATAGAAGAGTGAGTCTTCACAGGAAAAGGCCTCCTGTTTTTTAGTGATGGACCAAATGAAATAATGGAGTATATATGATATGGATAGGTTTTGAGGTATAGAATAAGGGATAAGGGGGAACTCAGGATATATAGCCTTATTTTTTCAGTAAAAAAAAATTGGTTGGGTCCTGGGCTGGTGGGACAGGATGAAGTGAAATTGGTAAGAGGAAGTTTGAGAAGAAAAAGGTTGGAACAGGTAGAATGGAAAATTCAGCGTTAATCAGAAGGAAAAAAGAATTGATTTTCATCTAACTGTGGAGGCTCAGGTGAGATAAGATAACAAACTAATAGAGACCTAATCAGAAATAACTTTCTCTAGGAACATTTAGCAATCCATATAGAAACAGAAAAGGAGAATAATGGGAATAACTTAAGGTTCAGATCATGAGTGTCAGTAAGGCCACCGTGGAGGAATCTGGAGTAGAAGACAGTGTGTAATTGATCTGGTTAACCATAGAGTCAGGACTACAAAGGGAGGAAAGGGAGATCAGAGTAGAACATTAGGTTGGGATGTAGTGGAGATTGCACTGAGGATGAAGACTAGGTTTACAAAGTATGAGGTAGAGGGAAGAGATGAATTTCAGAATTGTGGGTCATGAAGATAGCTGGTTATGGTAAAGGTAAAGGAAAGTTTGTTTACTACAGCAGAGGTTACAGAAAGCATGATATAAGGGGAGGGCTGAGGAGGAGAGGAACTCGGGAGGGGAGGAGTAGGGTTAAGGTGGATAGAGATGAGAGATTGGGAAATGGTATCGGGTCAGTCAGTAAGCATTTGTTAAGCACCTACTAGGTGCCAGGCACTGTGCTAAGCACTGGGATACAAAAAGAGGCAAAAGAGAAGTCCCTGCCCTCAGGGACTCACAATCTAATGGGAATAATATTTTATCCTAAACAACTGGTGACTCTGAATCATGAGTTAGACAAGGTGAGTGTTTGCCAGATATAAGATAGGGAAGTACTAGACAGCTGCAGCTCCTGTCCTCAGGTGTGTCATTATGACAAAGTAGCATGAACTTGTTTTCTCAAATACTAAAAAAGAGAGGTAATTGAGTGAGTAAATACTTGATGAATCAGCATCCAGAAACCTTTATTGAAGATGCTCAATAAAAGGATCATGTACTTGGCTCTCCATCTTTGGTGGTTCTCAGTCCCCAGATAGGCTTCATCCTGTGCTTCAGACTCTTTTAGGCTCTGGACCTTTGATAAGTAGATCATCTATATCTTCACCCAAGTCATTGATTAAACATACTGAATGGAATAAAATCAAGGAAAGAGTGCTACAACATTCAGCTAAAGATACCTATCAGATTTGACAGTGATACATTAGTCAACACTCTTTGAGTCTATTCATTAAAGCAGTTTCTGATGCTCTCACTTGTACAATCATCAAGACCACATCTCCTCATCTTATCCACATTTTATCTTGAGTGACTTGGCAAAGTGCCTTACTGAAGTCAATGCTAGTTCTTTCTCTTTGAGATTAGCTCTCATTTATACTGTATACACCTTGTAAGTATGTAGTCATTTGCATATTATCTTTCCTCCTTAGAATGTGAGCTCCTTGAAGTGTTAGGGATTATGTTTTTGCCTTTCTTTGTATCTCTTGCACTTAGCACTGTGCTTAATTAACAAATAGTAATTGTTTAGAAAGACTTGTTGACTTGTAGAAACTTCTAAATATAAAACTGAATCTTTGGCTAAGAACTGTAAAACTCACATAACAAACTAAAAGTTGCAAATTGATAGATACAAAGGAAAAAATGACTTCCTCCTCAAATTAATATGCAACTTTTAATCCTCCAGAGATAATTGCAAGTGAATGGTAACACAAAGTAAGTTTTTCTCCATCTACTTCATATAGAGTGAGACTTCCCAGGGAGGAAAGGGGGGGGGGGAAGAAAAAAAACTTGTCAAAATCAAGAGTACAAAAGTAAGAAGAAGGCTCAAAACCTGGCAGTGAGACTCAGGAGAAAAATAATTTGCTGTGTGAATGAGTTTGAGGGAAAAATGATCTTTCTTAGTGTCTTTGAAAAGAATATCTCTATGGATAATATGTACTCAGTTCACCAAGTGTGCTAAGTGCCTTTTAACTTAGTTGCCAACAATTTTAGAAATGGGGGAGTGTTTTCCTATCTGCTGCTTTAGTGCTTTAGGAGGCAAAACTTGGTTTTGCCAAAATGATTTATTAGTGGAATTAATGATCTTAAGTTAACTTCTTCCTTCTGACAATCAATCAACAAGTATTTATAAAGTACATACTATGTGCTAGGCACTGTTCAAAGTTCTAAAGCTACAAAGAAAAATGTAAAATTGCTGCAGAAAAGTTTCTTTTGAAACTTTCACATAAAACACCATAATAGCACTTCTGAGAAGGTTAAGTAATGTAAAATACTGAATGAAGGATCAGAAGACCTAAGTTCTTAATCAGAAGACCTGGTTTCATAAGTTACTAGCAGTATGCCCTCACTGAGACTATGCTTCTTTGTTGATGATGTAGGGAAAATAACATCTACCCTATGTTGGCAGTAAACTCAGATGGTGAGTATTAAATAAATTGATGGCTGTGAAAATGGTCTGGAAGCTCTAAAGCACTATTTATGTAAGTCATTTGGTAGCATTCTCTTCTAGATTTTCAGATAAGGAAGTCAGTTCCTAAGCTGCCCCCATTTTACTTCTCCAATACAGAAAATTTATAATGTTACTTGTTTCAGCTTGAATGTATTTGTTTACTTATTAATCAATAAAGTAACAGGCTATTTAGGAATTTACTTAGAAGTAGAAGTGATTGGGAATGGAGTTTGAAGACTACTTGGAATTAGAGAATTAGAGAATCTTGTTAAACAATAAATTCATCGAAAATGTAAGCAAGCACCTATCATGTGCTGTAACTATGCCACAATTAGAGATTTAATATTTATTTCAACGTGTAATTCATCTAGCCTTTCCTTTAAATGTTTGGATGCTGAGCTATTTGTTACATAAATGTTAAGTATTGAGATTAATTCATTGTCTATGGTACCTTTCAGTAAAGTTTCTTAAATATATCTATTTTTGTTGTTGCCTTGTGTGAGGTAATGATTGCTGCTCTTGTGTTTTAAGTTTATCTGAAATGTAGTAGATTTTGATCTAGCCTTTTTTTTTTTTTAACTCTGTTGTAAATCTTTGTTTCAAGTACATTTCTTAAAGAAAATATTGTTGGATTTTGCTTTCTTATTCATTCTACTGACTTCTTAAGAGGTTTAATGAAGGGTAAATTTTTAATTAAGAGTAAAGCAGGTTACTTATAATTATAACTGCTCATTGAACAGTGTTGTTGTCATAAATGCCAGACAAAGTGTTATTGCCAAAAAAATTATCATGGTAATTTAGTTTGTAATATTACTTTTGCTCTTGAGGTTTTCATGTCTTTGGTCAAGAGTATTTATACCTCTCGGATAAAATGTTAGAAATATATGCCTGAAAATGTGAGATAACATTTGCTTTTAAGTTCTTATTGATAGATTTATCTATCTTGATGAAGTTCCTTGAGATAAAAAGCAAGGTCTCTGTTTCTTCTATCCTAATGGAAAAAAAAATTTAAGCCTAAATAACTAATTATTTTTAATTATAGGGAAAGTGGAAAACTTCATATTTAAAGGAAAATAGTACATGCTCTTTAACCAGGTACTCTATATTAATTTGAAAAATTATAATGCCCATTTTGAAAACAGAACCTAAACTATGTATGGAAACATGATAATGATGAGGAACTACAACTGTCTAGATAACTGCTACAGTTCCCTCTGATAAAAGCAGAATGCTTGATGAAGTTTTCATTTTCTTTAATAATAATTTTATTCTTCCAAGTATGGCAGATATCTCATACCTCCTTGTTGAGAAGATAAATAGTTCCACTATGTTTTCTGATTTGGATACCTCTGAAGTATAATGTTTAGTTCTCAGTCCTATATTAAGAAATATGTAGAAAAGTTGAAGGACATACAAATAAGGTGATCAAGATGTCTAAAGGATTGAAGAATATATCCTATGAGGATCTGTTGAAGGAACAGGGAATGGTTAGCCTCAAAAAGAAAAGACTTGTGGAAATCAGGGGAAAACAGTAGTAGGTGGCTTCAAGATTTTGATAATTAGAATTGTTTTGCTTGGTCCCAGAGGGTAGAACTAGAAGCAATGGGTAGAATTTATAGAGCAGGAGATTTAGGCTTAATGCAAAGAAAAAAACTTCATCCAAATTAGAGCTGTCCAGAAGAAAATGAGATACGCTGGGAAGTAATGGTTCAACTTAATTGGAGATCTTCAAGCAGAATTTGGAAGGGGATTGTTGCTTAGGTCACACTAGATAGCTTCTGACATCCCTTCCAGATCTTAGACTGCACAATTCTATGAAAGTGTTGTCTGTATGATGGCAATTGGAAAGTTGATCTGGTTATCCTATTAATGAATGAACCAAATAAATTATTGGACAAGTTACTTCAGATTCTGTGCTTTTGGGTGGATTTTTCTAGAGCTAAGTCTCCTTATCCAGTGTCACTGAGTCAAATTTCTTCTTTTACTTTTAGCTAAAGATATACAAAATGGCCAAATATTTGGAAACATTATCTCAATGTAGACCAATCTAAATATTTAATGTTTATATTGACAGTAGAACATGCTTTGAAGTCAAAGTACTTAATATGTGAATTGTATGTTTAAAGAGCAAACTTCTCTAAATGCCACAGATTTATGAAAAAAGCTTGATTATTATGTGATTATTTCAGGCTGATCAGCTGATGTTTGCTTTACATTTTGTTCGAGGAATGCATCCTGAACTTTTCCAAGAAAATGTGAGTAGAGTCATGAAGGGAAAGCTTCAGTATTACAAACCAGAAATTTTATTATGTTTAAATGTATAATTTCAATTCAGAATTGAATATTAATTCATAATTCTTTAATAAATACTGTAAGGCCAGAAGATATTTAAGTTAAAATATAATTACTATTTTACAATTCAGGAAAAGAAATAAGTCTAAATGTGCATTTGCGTCCCTAAATTTTGTCTGATTGTTCTTTCGTTTCTAAAATAATGCCTACTAGGTAAAAACAGTATTTTAATTCATTTTCAAAATGAAAGTTAAGCATTACATTATTATGCCTATATGAAGTATAAAAAGGTATCATTGGGATCACTCTGAAAAGTTAGAGAATAGGTCTGTTAAACTCTGAGTTATAATACAACGGTAGAAAAAAATACTCTTTGGTTCACAGATGGTACTAGGAATCCTAGTTAATCCAGTTCTCTTGCCCAATATTCTTGCCTTATCCTGAGCCACACAGACTCAAAATAATGCATTGCCAGTGTAGACAGAAACAGAAGTATGTAACTATAACAATTTGCTCAAAATGACCATAGATCCATATGCTTTTCTAGAATGTAGCCTAATCTAGTTTATTTACTGCATGTTGTGCAATAGAAAGTATAGTTTGTAATTATTGCCAAGCCATTTTTGAAATATGCAAGTTAGTAAACCCTTTTATACCAGAAAACATTAGGTGGCTGTATTTTTTTGGAGACTGCTTTCCTTCTGTCTCTACAAAACTACCTAGGTAGAAAACTCAAATATGGAAAACAGGGAATCAAACTTTTGTCAGTCTTTGAATATATTTTGCATGCTTCTCATAAAATATGCACATTTTGCTTCACCAGGAATGGGATACTTTTACTGGAGTGATTGTTGGAGACATGTTACGGAAAGCAGTAAGTTAAATCACAGTTTTATACATTTAAAGTTGGTAAAGGAAGAAAAAAACCTGCATGTCTTCTTCATGAAATATTTGTATAAAAATTAAGCTAGTGCTAAAAACTGATTAGTAAGTTATTATGCATTTGTCCATTATCTTTTAATCTTGATTTACTTTCCAGATTTTTTCTGGAAAATCATACTCAATTTACTTATAACCAGGGTTTAAGAAGCTTTCAGCCCATCTTTCTATGGATAAAGTTACATATAATTACTAATAGACAATTTGTATATGTTTAAGGGAATGAAGTAAAATTCCTCTATTTTAGAGGCAAAAATAAAACTTTTGTTTTCTTTTATCGAGCAAATTCTTAGCAGGGTTGGAGTGGGAAAGTTCAGGGGAAAGGAAGGATTTCACCTTCCTTCTTTTCAGCATCAGCACCCTCCTGGACTAGCTTTGGGAGGTGATTAATGGGTCCCCACCTAGCAGTAGCCAGAGAGAAAATGAGGAGAAATGAGAAAGGAAGTTCCTATTTATAGGACAAGATAAGGGTAGGGGATTTTCAGTGGCTACCAGGCTACCAGGTTGGAGGGTTATTCTGGATTGACCTTTGTTACGTAAAGTACTTATGGTGAGGATTGCCTTAATATGTGTTTGTTGGCTATTTCTTTCTGTTATCTACAACTAAATTGTTCTGAATTTTCATTAAATAAAAGCACAACTAACATATATGCAATTTCATTGGTATCATGCCACATGGACTTTAACCATGTATCTTTTAAAAATGCCTGGAGAAAACATTATTGAAATATAAAACCAATGGCCACTTCTGCCATCTTTCGAAACATTTTTTATTAAAAACAGTTGTTCAGTTGCTAAAGATTTTTCAAAGTCAAAATTTCTCAAATTGCACAAAATTTTATAATTTGTCTAATTTTTTTGAAGGACAGTCAACAAAGAATTCGTGATCAACTTCCATCTTGGATAGATCAAGAACGGAGCTGGGCAGTGGCAACATTAAAGGTAATGATGATGTGATGACTTTTATGCAGTGAAGGCATATATGATAATACATACATATATACATATATATATGCACATATACACACATACAAATTATTTTTTACTTAACTGGGAGTGTGGTAACTTGTGCTTCCTTTGTCCATTTGCAGTCATGATACTTCTGTGAATCTGACATAACATCCTTCTAAGAAATACCTTCAAATCACTGTCTCTGAAATTAGTTAGAGGCAATAACATAAAGTTTTCTTTAAAGAATAATTCAGGTGATACAGTTCAGGTGATACAATATGATGTACCTTGAGAATAGGGCTTAAAATTCATTATAAATATAAATTGTTCCATGTTTAGAGAATTTATTGGGGTTATATGACTTCCTGATGGAATAACAGGATAGTAATAATAATCAAGATATTTTACTGACTAGTAGATTTAAAAACATGTGGTTTTAAAAGAAGATTTACTTACCAAAATAGTCAGATTTGTGCTTTAGGAATATTATTTGGGCAGCTGTGTGATGGATAGATTGGTAAGGGAAAATATCTGGGTCCTAGGATTTTACTAAGGCAACTGTTGAAATGGTCTAGTCAGTCAGTTCCTCAACAAACATTTATATAGCATTTACTATATGCCAGACAATATGGTAAGAGCTAGAAGTACTAGCTAGAAGTACTTTATAAGTACTTTCTCTTTATGTGTGTGTGTATAAAGATATATATATATATATATGGAGAAAGAGAAAGGGGAGTCAATAAATATATGATAAGTATTTAATATGTGCCAGGCACCGTGCTAAGCATTGGGGATACAAAGGAAGGGAAAAGATAGTCTTTGCTCCCAAGGAAATTCACAGTCTAATAGGGGAGACAACATATCAATAACTATGCATAGACAATCTATATTTAAGATAAATTGGAAATAATTGGCAAAGGATTAGCACTGGAGTTAAGAGTAAAGGGAAAGGTATCCTGTAGAAGGTGGGATTTTAGCTAGGGCTTGAAGCCAGGAGGAAGGAGATGAAGATGAGAGCATTCTAGGTATGCGGTACAATTCAGTGAAAATGCCCAGAGTTGGGAGATGGAGTGTTTACAGAGTTGACAATTGATATCATGAGAGCCCCATCAATTTGGACTTGTATTGTTCTAGCTACTTCCCAGCTCCTAGTCTCTTGTGCTATTGTAGACTGTCAGGCTGCTCTTTAAACATCATTTTAGACATGCCATATTTCTTCTCAAGAACCTTTAGTAATTCCATATTTCTTGTCATATCAAATTTAATTTCTATCACTTGATGTTCAAGATCCTATGTAATTTGGCCCTATTCTATGTAACTTTGTTTCCCTCTCCTTTGCCCCATTCTCCCTTCATTTCAACCAAGTTGCTCTTCTTGGTTGATATAAATGTTTAATACTGCTCCTTGCAGTGCTAAACATATTCCCACTTCTGTAGGATTCACATGCTGTTCTCCTTGCCTGAAATGTTCTCTTTTGTCTTCTTCCTGTTCATCTACTACCCATCCTTTACAGGTCATTTTAAGGGGCAGTTCTTTTATGAACACTTCTGTCAACTACTTCATCTCTTGTTTATATATATCTTCTTTAAAATCGTACTGTATTCATAATCTACATCACATATTTTAGTTCTCTACATCATGCATTGCTAAGAGACTGAAGCTTGTATATAATATTACACAATTTCAAAATTTAGTGCCCCTACGAAGTCAGAAGTAGAGATGGTGGGCAATCAACCAAAAAACATTTATTAAGTGCCTGTTGTGCTGTTGTGTATTAGGCACTGGGGATATAAAAACAAAAAGTGAAATGATTCCTACGTTCAAAGGATTTACATTCTATCTGGGGAGGCAACATATACATATATAAACATATACAGAATAAATAGTTAGGGGGGGAGGACACCAACATTATAAGTATCAGGAAAAAGGCTTAATTTAGATGATTGTGCTTGAGCAGCATCTTGAAGGGAGTGTTAATCCATAAGGTGGAGGGGAGTACATTCTAGGCATGGGGAAAAGTTAGTACAAAGGCACAGAGTTGGAAAATGAAATGTTGTGTATGAGGAATAGGGAAAATGTTAGTTTTTCTGGATTGAAGAATGTAGGAGAGGGAGAAATGTTCAGTGTGAGAAGGGGAATTCCATAGATGTCTTCACACTGTTCTGTACTCTCCCTTCCCCCCACCTGGTGCTGACATGATAGATAGACTTAGGCTTGGACATATAGCATCTATGGACAGATGAGAGTCTCTTGCTGTTTTTTTAACTGTATTTATCTGCATGTTTCCTTTATAGATAACACTTCCTAGTCTCTATCAGACACTATGCTTTGACGATGTAAGTCTATGGCGGCCCTACTACCATAATTCAATGTGTGAACAGGAATTTCCGTCCATTCTGTCAAGGAAGGTTTCATTATTTCAGCAGGTAAAATTCAACTTTGTCTAAATGGAAAATGTTTCTATTTGTTTCTAAATATTTCTGCTATTTGAATTGGTTATACAGTCTTTGATACACTTGCATTTGAGTGCCATGTCGGTTTTGGCTGTTGCCTGACACTAGGGCCAAACAGAGAAGTACCAAAATAATAATGTTGTATGGTTGTGGTTTCTCTTAACATATTCCCGTCAACTCACCATCAATTCTCTCTTCCCCTCATAATACCATCTTTGCTTTATGGGTGGCTGTATAAGGGACAGTCTTGACAGATAAACAGAGAGCTTTTGGTCTAGCCTGATAAGGCTTACTACCTCTTGTGCCAGGCTCTCGTTCAGTAGAAAAACCTCAATGACAATTAGCGTGAGTTACATGCCATTCTTTTATGATATCTAGTGATAGAACATAAAAGACATAGACATCAAGTGTAGTGGAATGCACCCTGAATTTAGCATCAGAAAGCTTCTGCTTCTTTCTGCTCACGTGATCTTGAGCAAGTCACACTTAGTTTGATCTTTAATTGTAGTGATTTAAAATTTTCGTCATGATTGGCATTGTAGGTACAAATTCTAGATTGTATGTCTGGGTGTTTGATTTCATTTCAGAATTCCCATAAACACTATGGGGGGATCCTTGGGCACTGTTGCTGAAACAAAAGGATATTTATTAGCTTAGTTTGATATAGTTGATGCTATTTAGCTATGTCTTGAAAGAAAGATAGATCTTTATGGATAGTTATTAAGAGAATAATTAAGGTGCAGTGTCATGTATTCATCTTACTATTGCTTGAAATATGTTTTTTTAAATGAACATAATTTTTTTCTAGTTGTGATAATTTTTAAAATTATAATGGTATTGTCCTTTACTGTTTACTGTTTTTTATTCCAAGGTCCTAGTGGTACAAGCTCTTAGACCAGATAGACTTCAAAGTGCTATGGCCCTTTTTGCATGTAAAACTCTGGGTAAGTATTATCTTAACATGATTAGCCAAATTAATACACATAGCATGAATCATTCATTTTTAATATATGCTTATTTTCTTTGGAATCTTACTATATAGTTATAATAACATGAGGTCTTTATAGTACTTTTAGTTGTTAACAAGCTATACTTGGTTTTCAGAAGTACAAATTTCTATTTAAAATAATGTTATATGTTACTTTAATATTGAATTGCATTTGGTGAACACATTAGTCTTTATAAGCTCAAATATTTGTAAGAGTGTTAAAAATTTAAGTCTGAAGGGTAAAAATCAAGGAAACACATTTATAGTGAAGTAATTGCCTTCACATAGTGTTTTAATGTCAAGTTCTCATTGAAGTTTTCTTGGAGTCAGAGGACTAATTTCTCATTATTTATTTACCTTTAGATACCTATATATTTGAATTTTTTCTCTGAGATTAATAGCTATAATATTTTATAAAAGGAATGGCAATTTTGAGATTTTTGTCATGATTAGGGATTAATATTGTATAACATAAAGCTACCAAATAATTCTGTCAGATGAATATCAGGTTAGAAACAAGTTTCTAGTGTAGTTCCTCAGGGTTATATTTTTATATAAATGTTTTATATTGTATACATATTTTATATTATTATATTGATAAATATTCTTTATTATAATTTTAAAAATTATATAAAATATTTTAGCAGTGACTCATAAAGTAATAGATGGCATGTTTTTCAGATTTACAGATAACACAAAGCGAGTAGAGAGTGCTAAAAGTGGGTGATAGTCATCTTTGTCCAAGATCCAAAAAGGTCTTCATAGGCTAGACCATTGGATTGATTCTAATACAATGAAATTTAATAGAGATAAAATTAAAGTCATATATTTGGGTTCAAAAATTAGACTTCATGTATACATGATGGAGGAAACATTAGTAAAAAACATTTTTTCTGAAAAAAACCTGAGAGTTTTGGTGGACTGCAAACCCAATATGAATAAGGAGTGTGATACGGTTGCCAAAAAACCTAATGCAATCTTGGGCTACATGAAAAGAAACATAGCATCTAGGGTTAAGGAAGTGATAGTCCCATTGCATTTTCTTCTGATCAGACGACATCTGAAATATTGCCTCAGTTCTGGACACCATAGTTTTGGGTAAGACATGATTAATCTAAAGAGTGTCCAGAAGAAAACAATCAGAATGGTGAAAGACCTTGAGTTCATTTCACGTAGGCATCTGTAGGGGGAATTGTGAATATTTTTCTTGAGAAGAGAAAACTCAATGAAGACATGATGATGACTCCCTCCCATGTGTGAAGGGTTGATTAAACTGTTTGGACCTCGAAGGTAGAACTAGGAATAATGGGTGGAAGCTTCAAAGAGACACATTTAGGTTTTTTAGAGAAAAAAACTTCCCAATAATGAGAGCTATTATAAAATAGGCTGACGTGGGAGATACAGGGCTCTCCATCATCAGAGATCTCCAAGCAGGGTTAGGACAAAAATTCTTTGGCTTGTTGAAGAAGGAATTTCTTTTTAGCTGTGGGTTAGAGGTGTAGTTGCCAAGGTCTCTTCATGTTCTGAAATTCTGTGATTCTAGGAATATGTAGGAAGGAGCAAGCTGGGGTTTGATTCAGTGACTCTTTCTGAAGTCTTAGCTACTTAAGACTAGTAGTCATAAAACTTCTTGAGGTGCAAGTAGGTGGTGCATTGTATGGAGCTGTGGCCTTAGAGTCAGGAGGACTTGAGTTCACATCTGACCTCAGATACTTGACACTTACTAGCTGTGTGACCCTGGGCAAGTCACTTAACCCTAATTGCCCTAAAAAACCCAAAAACCCAAACTTCTTGATTTAGGAAATTCTCTGGTTTTGAGCCTACAGTGCTTGTTGTGGAAGCTTGCACATAGTTTGGCTTTAATTGCTTGGTGAATTAGATTATTTTTCAAATTAAATGACATAGTCTGCTTAGTTATCAAAAACCTACAGCTTATGACATAGGCTTATCTGTCCTGAGAATTATGATAATTCTTATAATAATAATAACCTATCTGGTATAGTAATAAGGAGTGGAACTGTGGTTCATTGATGTAAGGAACTTTAGGATGCAAACTTCCTCTACCAAGACCTTATCTTCTTTGCAACTTTTAAGTTTTAAATCTCAGAGAGTTACCTAGATCATTGAGGTTAGGTAACTTGTGCAGGGCACATAGCTAGAATGTGTCAGAGATAGGACTTGAACCCAGCTCTTCTTGGATCTTAAAGTCAGTTCTTTCTCCACTATCCCACATCTACTACTTATTTACACATTATATAATTGGCCATGATTCTTTTTGTGTGAGAAAACTTTGGAGAAACCATGTTGGGAAAGGCCAAGAAATGGATTTGACTTTAAACAGTTACTAATACAAGAATGATAGATCTATATTGTGTTATGAAGTAAGTGATTTTAGCATTTCTTTTTAAAGAAAATCTTGGTCTGGTTAATAAAGTGCATTTGGCCTGCTGTTTTCTGAAAAGTCTCACTTTTTGTTCATGTCCTTTTGAATTAGTATTCATTGGATGTTCATTGTATGCTAGATACTATGCAAAGAATATAAAGGAATTTATAGAATTGAATTTATAGGGAATTTATAATCTCATCAAGTAAGGTTATTGGCATGTATTTCTCTGGCTTAAATTATCTCTAAGATAAAATTTTTTGTCAAAAATCAGCAGAAATTTGAAGAAAATTCAGGAAATACCAGCACTACAATATTTTACCCTTGAAATATTGCTGAATTAAACCAACATTCATTGTAAAACTTTAATAACCATCATGTTCAGGATTATCTGTATAGTATTTACTCTTGAGTAGACACATGAATGAATTTGAAGGGCTAGAAAAAATTACTATGCATCAGGCTATTTAAAAAAAAACCTAGGATTACAATAGAGATTTCAAACAAGGTAATTTTAGTATCACATTTTCTAAGAAATCAAGATATTAATAGAAATCAGTAACGTTGACCAGTTACTGTTAGAACCTTCATACTATGTCAGTATAGTGTTTGGTCTTATAGAAGATCCTCAAATTGGAAAACAATTTATTGAAATAAATAATTTAACTTCCTTCAAAGCCTACTCAAAGGACTATACTACTACAGTGCCCTGTCTACTAGTGTCTCTTGGGCTGGAAAAATCCAGTTTCCTCTTGGGCTTTGGGGGTGAGTGAGAAAGCTATAGGAAACTATATATAAATCCCATCCACCTCTGTCCCAAGGTACTTATTAATTGTTTTAGGGGGAGACTGCATATCACTTAAAAAACTTATGGATCCATTCTCAGAATAAGGGAAGGAAATTTAAATTTCAGTTAAAGTTTACAGAAAATAAAGATGATTTTTTTTACCATCCAAGTTTATGGACCCCTTGAAATCTATCCATGGACCCCAGGTTAAGAACTCCTGATGTAGGCTCAATATTTTGGAACCTTGTTAATTTGATTTGGCAGCTCCCCTAATCAACCTCCCTTATACTTAAAATCTCTGGGCTTCCAAATATTCATCCATATAAAGAAGAGATTAGACTACTAGAAGATCTTTGATGTACTCTAAATCTGTGATCCAGTACTCTTAAGAAATGCTGCAGGAAGATGGAGAATCAGGATAGGCAGAATAACACAATGGATTTTACAGTGAGGAATAGGATCATAAATTTAGAGCTAAATGAGATCTTGTAGGTTGTATGAGCCAATCTAAGTCATTTTTCAGATGAAGGAATTGAATCCCAATGTTACTCAGTTTATTAATGCTACAACTGGTATTTGAACTCATGACTTCTGACTTCAAATCCATCATTCTTTTCTTCCAGTTCTGACTTCTGATCCATTGTTGCCATTTCTTCAAAACATACTATTCCCATAGTTTAACGTATAGTAATGCATGACATTGACATTTTGTGCTTTCTAACTTGACAAGATGGTATTGATTTATGCTGACAGTTACAATGATATTTATCCAGAGACATGGCCACTTACTTTCCTAAATTTAATCACACTGTAAGTAGAACCATTCACTTAGAAATGTCCTGGAAATTACATTGAGGTGTTGGAAGACAGAATTGGTATAATTAAGCAAGATGAATAACTTCTATATTTTCCTTAGTAGTGTAACTTTTTAATGTTTTCTCTGACCTTTCTCTAGACTAAAACATTTTACTACACTTAATATATAAAATTCACTTTTTATATTTATGCTATAATGCTAAGTTTGGGCTTTTTAACTGGTGTTTTTATTAGCAGCCATTTTCCAAATAAGTCTTTTATTTCAGTTCAGTTCAGCTCAAAAGATATTTATTTACTTTGAGACATCTCACTCAGAATGTCCAAAACAGAATTCATTATTTTTTCTCTTAAACCCATCCCTCTTTGAAACTTCCTTATTTCTGTTATAGGCACCACCAT
Source organism: Vombatus ursinus (assembly GCF_900497805.2). Lineage (NCBI taxonomy): Eukaryota > Metazoa > Chordata > Mammalia > Diprotodontia > Vombatidae > Vombatus > Vombatus ursinus. Next base: position 5,121,794 of record NW_020947390.1, read on the forward strand.
TCACCTCATCACCTAGGGTCCTAACCTTGGCATTGTCTTTGATTCTTCACTCTCCATTACCCAGTCAGTTGCCAAATCTTCTGTCTTCCTCTACAACATGTGTCTTGTCTGGCCTATTCTCTCTACCAAACAACTGCCACCTTAGTTCAGGCCCACCTCACCCCTCATCTTGATTATTACAGTGGCCTCATAATTAGTTTCCCTGCCTCAAATCTCTCCCCACTGTAGTCCATCCTACATACTGCTTCCAAAAGGCTTTTCCTTAAGCTCAGTCTGACCATGTCACTTTCCTCCCACTCAATAGAATCTAATGACTTCCCATTGTTTCATTCTTTGTTTTTATATTCCTAGTGCCTTGCACAGTACCTCATGCAAAGTGGGTGCCTATTAAATGCTTTTTGGTTGATTAATATTGAGTGCCCAATATATGCATGGTGCTATACTAGGACCTCAATGTACAAAGACAAAAATTCCCTGCTGGAAAGAGCTTACGTTCTACTTTGTGGCTTAAACATGTACACAGATAAATAAATTATAAAGTAATATGAAGTAATTTCAAGAAGTAAAAAGCAATAACAATAACAAGATTTTTCCTGATATCCTTCCATAAATCCTCCATAGCAGATCAATTTAATAAGCCAATTAAAAAAGAGTATTAAGAGTCTATTATATTCTAGACTCCAGAAATACAAAGCAAAACAGGTCCCTGCCCTTAAGGAGCTTACATTCTACTGGTGAACCCAATTTGTGCATGTGTACACACACATACACACACCCATACATACCATATATGTATATTTACATAATATTTTCACATGCACATATGTACACATATACATATGGGCATATACACATATTTGTATGTGTGTATAAATATATATGTATAGTGTGTGTGTGTGTGTGTATAAAATATAAAATACACCCTTAAATTGATTAAGAACTCAGATCATGTGATGGTGCTGTAGAAAAAAATTCCCCATCACTTCCCTTGCAAATTCTGGATCATTCATTGAGCGTTTCAATAAACATACGTGTGTGTGTATATATGTATGCAAGTTATAGCATGTGCTCAAAGCTTGCTTTGCCAGTGTTCCCCCCCACCCCACCCCAATACTGGCAGGGAGGTTCCCAGAACTCGGCTACTTCTCATCTTCTCAGGGTTCTGGAGACCCTGAGATTTGGAGTGGATTTTCCTAGTACTATAGCCCCCATCACTGTGTTGCCTCTGTTGATTATCAGATGCTATCAATTAGGTAGCTAGATTAAATATCTTTTAGAGGGGCATTTTGCTAAGGTGGTGTATAGTAATTAAGTTAGTATAGCGCATCCTTCCAAAAGTCTGTAACACATTTTCCCACCAGCATGTGTAGATTTCTGGGGAAACGGCTCCAGCTTAGAGCACATGTGGCAGAGATCACTGAGGTTTTGGTCACTGGAAGTTCTTTTCTCCCTTTCACAGGATGCCCGTGAAGTTCCTCTTGGGCACAGTAGAACTTTTGTTGGGCTTCTTTTGGGATCCTGGAGCTGCCTTTCCTAGTATATATTGCTTGTCCTTGATTCCTCAGGCAGACACTGCCCTCAGCTCATGTTTTGGTGACGCTACTTGGACAGCAATTAGAAACTCCAAACATTTAGACTTTTAAAAAGTTCCCAGCGTTCTTTAGTGGTGGAAGAGGCAGCAGGAGGAGACACAAATCTCCTCAACCAATATGAACATCCTTTGTTATGTCATTTTATTTTGTCCAGTGGCCTTCACTCTTATCAAACTGATTAAGGATTTTTTTTTTTTGCATCTAGTTAAAATGCCTTTGATTCAATAGTCCTTGTTCACACCAAGTTCATGTCTCTAGTTGGTTTATTTAATTGAGAAGTTAGAGATTTCTTTATTTATTGAGATAGTGATAGGGAACACTCCTCTTACAAAGATAATTTGAGTGAGGGAGGTACCAGCAGCTGGGAGAATCAGAAGAGGTCTGATGATGTTTGAATTGAGCGGCCAAATTGATACTTCTGAGAAGTAGAACACATTATGTGACATCTCCTATCCCCCAAATAAAAGCTTTAGTAGCTTTCTATTGCCTTTAGGATGAAATACAAACTGCTCAGCCTGACATTTAAATCTGGTTCTCATCTACCTTGCCAGTTTTATTTCATATTTTTCTCCTTTACAGTCAAAATGGTCTACTGGCTATTCCCTGTACATAACGTTCTCTCTCACATCTGTATAACTTCACCATCCTCTCTCCCAATGTCAAGAATATATTTCCTCCTCACCTGCACCATATAGAATCTCTACTTTCTTTCAAATTAGAGTTCAGATGTCATTTCCTACATTATACCTTTCCTGATTTTCCCTTCTCACCCAACCCATTTATTCTCTTTGTCTCTGCTTTCTCTGTTTCTCTGCCTCCTTCCTCAATCCTTCCCTGAAATGACTTTGTTTTACTTTTTAAATACTCTGAATTTACTTATTCCCTCAGTAGAATATAAACTCTTTGAGGGCAGGGACAGTTTTGATTTTGGCCTTGTATCTTTAGTGCCCAGATCATGTAGCAAGCACTTAATAAATATTTGCTGATAGAATTCCTCCTAGACTCACAGTTTAGGTGTCATCTCCTAATTTGTTCCCAAGGCTTGTCAGTTTTACCTTCATAACTCTTCTGCCTCGTCATCCTTGGTGCAGGCTCTCATCTCCTCATGACTGGACTATTATAATAGCCTACTGGTTGGTCTCCCTTCCACAAGTCTTTCCCTTTTCCAATCCATTCTACATTCAGCTATCAAAATTATCTTTCTAAAGTGCAGGTCTGACCGTATCTCCTTACCTCCACCCCTAGCCCCATATATTCCGGTGGCTCCCTATCATTTCCAAAATCAAATACAAAATCCTCTGTTTAGCATTCAAAGCCTTTTATAATCTACTCCACACCATCCCTTTCCAGTCTCCTTTAAAGTGCACCCCCCCATGTACTCTGCTATCCTTTGACATCTTGTTGTTCCTTGAACAAGATACTCTTATCCTCCTACTCTGGATATTTTCACTGGCTGTCCCTCATGCCTGGAATGCTGTCCCTCCTCATCTCTGTTTCCCTGTTTCTGTGGCCTCCTTCTAGTCCCACCTAAAATCTTGTCTCCTACAGGAAGCCTTAATTTTAGTGTTCCACCTGTTGATTTTTTCCTACTTATACTATATGTACCTTATTTGTACATAGTTGTTTATGGGTTGTCTCCCCATTAGATTGTGAACTCCTGGGAAGGAGGTACTCTTTTACCTTTCCTCCTAGCATTTAGAACAGTGCCTGGAAGATAGTAGACATTTAATAAATGTCTTTTTTTTTTTTTGACTGACTGAAAGGCATTGGCTCTGATCCCATTTCTTAGAGAATTTATGACTTAGAAATAAAAAATAAATTACCTTGTGTGATATCTGTCCATACCCGGTTGTTGCTTTTTGCCTATTTGAATCCTCGTACCCTAAAACTAGGTAAAAATGCATAGCCTAGAAGTTCTTAAAATATTTAGGTATCTGTATCTCCCTCTGAACAATTGTTCCTACCCATTACTGAACAAGAATTTCCTAAGGTATATAGGTTGCATGGAACCAATTTGTTTATTGCACCCTTACTCATTAATCTCTCAGCAGGGTAGAAATGAATCCCACAAGCAGAAGCAAGCCTTGAATACAATTTATATTCCCCTCTTAAACTGGAAAACCATAGCCTTAGCCTGGGAATCATACATCTCATACAATTTAAGATTGAACAACAGAATTAAGAATAACCTCCACAGCCCCCTATTAAATTCTAATTGGACGCATTATTTAAAAAAATCAGACTTTATCACATGATTAAAAGGTAGGACTTAATGTATCTTTCAGATAAGTACATTTTTTTTATAATTAAAAGCCCTTTATCTCCTTCCTTTATCAGTTTGTATATTGTTTTATTTGGTCTTTCTACTTAACTCTTGTTTCCTTTAGCCTTTTTCATTAAGTTTTAGAACTCCCACACCCAATCCATTGTCGATTAATTAATGCAATGCTTAGCACAGTGTCTGGCACATAGTAGGCATTAATAAATGTTTATTGATTATTAATTCAGCCTCCACAATATCGATTGCATCTGTCTTCCTGGGGAGGCAGCTTTCCCCCAGGTACTCTATGGGTCACTATAATTCATGAGTCCCACTGTTGTCCCTACTAATACTAGTTAACACAGTAAACACAATTAGCTCAAATAAAAGGTATATTGAGTTGGATTTGTAAAATGAGTAGCTAAAAACATTTTCTCCATCAACCTGGGGTACACTGTCCCACAAATATATACAGTTTTCATGGAAGAAGTGGAAACCAAATAGTATACTGGTAGAGAAGCATATACTTAGAATTATGATAACCACTTGTCAAGTATCTAATGAAAGGTCATATTGGATGACCTCTAAGGTTTCCTTCTTACTCTAATAGTCTGTGAAATTGTATTTCTTCCTTCTCTTTTATAATTTTCTAGTCTATTGGGCTAATAACATTTTCCATGTAATTGAAATGGTACTCTTATATTTTGTGAAGCTATATTCACTCAGTTCCCCCAAATATGGAACTGCCTAGCACATTTTCCCAAATAAATTAGTAGTTAGTCAAAGGCAATGGATTAAAAAAAAAGTCCTGTGTTTTAATTTCCAAGTTGGACATACTTTAAGCCCTCAGAAGGAGAGATGTTTTCCACTTAATTTGGCAATATATAATTTTGCCCTATCACACCTTTCCTGCCTTATTACACATTACTCTGCTCCCCACATTCTCTGGTGCAGCCAGACTGTCCTTCTTGTTGTAACTGGTGTACATGATATGCCATTTCTTATCTGTGTCTTTGCATAAACTGTCTCCCATGTGTGTAATATTCCCCTTCTTCTGCTCTATGTTCTTGGACTCTTTGGTCTCATTCAAGACTCATTTTAAGAACCACCTTTTGCATGAGAACTTTCCTGCCCACCTTCTGCCCCAGGTGCTAGTGCTTTCTCTCCTAAGGTAACTATCAGGGTTACTTTGCATCTATTTTATATGTGTTATTTTACATCCTATATATGTGTAGCAGTTGAAGATGATTTGTATACATGTCTTCCTGGGAGAGAAATATACTTCATGATGTTATGACTCATACCCATAATTTCTAGATGAAAAATGATTGACAAAGATTTTATCTCCTTTTTAATGTGCAGTTGTTTTAATTAGGAGACTTAAGGTAAAATACATTGTCTTTTTATTTCCCTAATATGCTTTTTAGGAATGAAAGAGTTGTCCCCGCCACCTCTGAATCTGAAACGTCTATACAAAGAGACATTAGAAATTGAGCCCATTTTAATCATTATTTCTCCTGGAGCTGATCCTTCCCAAGAACTACAGGAACTTGCTAATACTGAACGAAGTGGAGACTGTTATCATCAGGTTAGTCCTAGATGGGTTCTATTAATTCTTCTATTGTTACTATTGCTACTACTTCAGTTAGTACTATTGGAATACTTTATCCATTGATGAGAAAAGAATTTTTTGTTTATCCTTTAAAAATGTATTCTTTTTCAACTCATTGCTGTATAACTTACTGTGTTATAGGGTTATGCTTTTGTATAAAATTTAAACTGGAATATTGAGACAATTTTCTGGAAAAAAGGAAGCTATCTAATAAAATGTTTCTCAGAAGTATCTTGATAATTGAGATTAGTTGAGAAGAAACTAATTTCGATTATCTAGGTAATAATTACATAAGTTTCCTATTTTCTTTTGCAGACTCTTAAGAGAAATCTAGGCATGAATGAACTAGGCCTCCGAGGGTATCTTTGGGGATGTCCTTTAACTTCTAAAGCCTAAATATGCCGCTTTGCTCTCTGGGACCAAATACAGCCATCATGTCCCTCTCTTCCCTAGTTCGTTCAATGGTTCTTTGTATGACGTGGACTTGGGGCTTTGTCCATCCTGTTTGACCGACTTTTGATGATCTTTAGCTAATTGATGTCATTCCTAAAATGTCAGGTCAAGTTAAGTCAATACACATTTCTTAAGTGCTTATCATGTTCTGTCGTTTAGTTGTTTTTCAGTTGTGTCTGACTCTTCGTAACCTTATTTAGGGTTTTCTTGGCAAAGATATTAGAGTGGTTTGTCCTTTCCTTCTCCAGTTCATTTTACAGATGAAGGAACTGAGGCAAACAAGGTTAGAGGACTTGCCCAGGGTCATACAGCTAGGAAGTTTCCTAGGCTGGATTTGTACTCAGCACTCTATCCACTGTGCCACCTCACTGCCCCACCATGTTCTAGGTGTGAGTTAAGCACTCAAGGAGCTCATAGTTTAATGGGGGAGGCAGCATGCAAACTATTAAAAATACTTATATACATATGTGTGTATATATACATTTATGTGTATATACATGCATGTATAGGCACATAAAAGCATACATATCTTTATGGATATACATAGACATAATGCATGAATACATTTACGTACGTGTGTGTGTGTGTATGTGTGTGTGTAGTGGTGGAAATCTTAGAGGGAAGGTATTATCATTGAGGACTACTGGGAAAGGCCTCTTACAGAAGATGGGCTTTGAGCTGAAACTTGAAGGAGGCCAGGGAAGCCAGGAGACAGAGGTGAGGAGGGAGAGCATTCCAGATACAGAAGACAGGCTATTAAAAATGCCTGGAGTCAGGCAGTGGAGCATTAGGATTGAGAGATAGCAAGGAAGCCATTATTGGTAGATCACAAATATTATTTCATTTAAGGCTTCTAAAAACCTGGGAGGTAGGTGTTGCTATTATCTCCATTTCGTACATGAGGAAATTGATGCAGACAGAAGTCAAGATACTTGTCCAGGGTCATACGATTAATAATGAGGGTGAATGTGAACTCAGGACTTCCAATTAATCATCTCCACTACTGATTCCTCAGCTGAGCTATCATGCTGTATTTCCAGTGACCTGCGAGCTTTCTTTCACTTGGATGTTTTGTGAAGTGATTATCTAAGCCCCACAAAAATTAACAAATATCCATGTCCTGGAGTGACAAAATGCCAAGCACATAGTAAATTCTTCTGGAATTGGATTGAATGCTATTTAGGCCCTGGACTGGAAACTTTGGGTTCATTATTGACTGTTTCCTTATATCTATATCATATATGTAATCTGTAACCAAATTCTATTTTTCTTACTTTGAAATTCATCTTTTTCTTTCTATTAAAATAGAATAAAATAGAAATTTTCTATTTACAATGCCAGGAACCAAACCTAATCCAATAGAGATGAGAGATAAAGAGTCAGAGATAACCCTGAGATTTGAAATGTATGTGATTAGGTAAATGGTGTTGCCATTCAAACAGAGATATGGATGTCCAAAAGATATGATGGAATGTGATGACTTTTTTGAGAAAATACTATTTAAATTTTGGAAATTGAGTTTGTGGTAACAGTAGGACATCCCGTTAGAAATAGCCAGTAGGCCTTTCAAAACATGGGTCTGAAGCTCAAGAGAGAGGTCAGAGTGAAAGACTGAAGGTTGGGAATCATCTTCATAGAGATTAAAGTCAAAACTGCCAAGAAGAGTATAGAGGAAAAAGAAGAGAAACCACATGACCTTGGGTGAACACCAGTATTAAGGGTGCAAAGTGAGAACAGGGAAAGACACAGGGAAACAGGTAAGAGGAGAACCAAGAAAAAAATTGGTAGTTTTGGAAGCAAAGGGAGGAGAAAATATCAAGAATAAAAAGGTCAATATAAAGTAAATATAAAAGTAAGAATAAAAAGAACAGTGTAAACTGTTGCAGAGAGGTCAAGGAAGATGAAGCTTAAATTGATTCAGAAAATCAAGTCAGTGAGAGTGAAATGAGGAGGCATAGTTAGACAGCAGTTTTTCTTATAGATTCTGGAGGGTTTGGTAGACTGAAAGCTCAGTATGAGTCAGCACTGTGAAGAGGCAAAGCTAATGAGATCTTATGTCACATTAAGTGAAGCCCTGTCTCCACCAATGAGAAAGTAATAATCGCTTGGTTCTCTACCCTGGTCAGAACACAACTAGGATATTGTATTCAATTCTTATACTTTACTCCCTTCCTCATTGTGTTGTTGTTATCGCATACGTTGTTCTCTTATTTATGCTCATTTTACTCTATATAAATTCATGCAAGTCTTCTCAAGTTTTTTGGAAACCATCTCTATCTTAATTTCTTTTTTTTTTAATTTTTGTATGATATTTTATTTTTTCCCCAGTTACATGTAAAAAACAATTTTTAACATTCGTTTTTAAAACTTTGAGTTCCAAATTCTCTCCCTTCCTCCCTCCCCCCTTCTTCTCAAGAAGGCAAGCAAATCCGATATAGGTTATACATGTGTAGTCATATAAAACACTTCCATAATAGTCATGTTGTGAAAGACTAACTATATTTCCCTCTATCCTATAATGCCCCCCCATTTATTCTATTCTCTCCTTTCACCTTGTCCCTCTTCAAAAGTGTTTCCTTCTGATTACCCTCTGCCCTAGTCTCATTTATCTTCCCAATTTTTCCTCTACTTATTTTACTTGCTTTTCAGAATTATTTTTGACCTCTTCCATGGCTTGAGACCAATTCATATTTTTCTTGGAGGCTTTGGATGTAGGAGCTTTGACTTTGTTACCTTTTTCTGAGTGTGTGTTTTGATCTCCCTTGTCACCAAAGTAAGATTCTATAATCTGAGTTTTTTCTATTGTTTGCTCATTTTCCCAGCCCATTACTTCACTTTTTAACTCTTTACTAAGGTCTGCTTCCATTGTGGAGGGTGTACTGTCCCATGCTTCAGGGGTTTTGTGCAGCAGTTTTCAGAGATACTCTTGGAAACCTATAAGTTTTCAGTTCTTCCAAGGTAGTATAATCTAAGTAGAGGTGTTTATTCCTCTCCTGGCCTGTGCTCTGGTCTATGAGTGACCATAAACACTCTTTTTTGCCCTGGAACTGTGAGGAGGGGCCCCTCTCCACTGTTGCCACAAACTCTACTATGTGAGTGCTCCTTCTTGCCCTAGGACTGCTACTTAGGACTGCCACCCAGATCCAAGTATGGGCAAAGCAACAGAGTCCTGCCTCAGTGCTTGCAAAGAGACCCCTGTAGTCTTCTTTTGACTAGTTGTTCGATCCTCTTACTATCTGTGGGCTGAGAGCTCCAGAAGTAGCTGCTGCTGCTGCTGCTGCTGCTGCTGCTGGTGATTCTAGCACTACTAAGGCCTGCTTCTGGTTTGCTGGGACCAGGGCTGTGCTGGAGTGACCTGCACTGCACTGCGCTCCTCCTGGACACTCAGGTCCACCAGACCTTTCCTGTTTACGTTCTAAGTTGTCTTTGGCATCTGTGGGTTGAGAAGTCTGGAAACGGCCACAGCTGCCAATGATTCAGTCCCCTGGGGCCTGCTATGGGTTTGCTGGGGCCTGGTCTGTGCTGGTGCAGCCCATGCTGGACTTTGCTCCACTCTCAGCCTGGTGCAACAGATCTTTCCTGTCAACCTTCCAGGTTGTCTTGGACTGGAAATTTGTTTCACTCTGTCTTTTTGTGGCTTCTGCTGCTCTAGAATTTATTTAGAGTCATTTTTAAAGGTATTTGGAGGAGTTTGTGGGAGAGCTCAGACGAGTTCCTGCCTTTACTCCTCCATCTTCTCTATCTTCATTTCTTAAGGAACCATAATAGTCCATCATGTTCATATACCTAAATTTATTCAGCCATTCCTCAACTGATAGCTACCCCTTTAATTCCCAGTACTCTATTACAAGAAAAAGATATACTCTAAATCTTTGTGTATATATAAGTCTTCTTCCTCTTTCTTTGATCTCTTTGGTAGTATAAACTTAGTAGTGTTGTTGCTGGGTCAAACAATATGCATTGTTTAATGACTTGTTAGGCATAGTTCCAAAAAGTTTTTTTTTTTTTTCAGAATGGTTATGTCCATTCACAATTTCTTCAACAGGATACCAGTATGTTTGTTTTCCCACAGTTCTAATAATTGTTGCCATTTTCTTTTTCTGTCTTCAATCTGTATGTGCAGGGTGGAACCACAGAGTTCCTTTGATCTGCATTCTCTTATTTTAATGATTTGGAGCATTTTTTCATATGGCTGTCAATTTCTTTGATTTCTCCCCTAGAGAACTGTTGATTCACATCCTTTGACCAGTTATCTGTGGGGAAGTGGCTATTATTCTTATATATTTGCATCAGTTGTTTATCTATCTTGCATATCAGACTTTTATCAGAAAAACTTGCCACCGAGATTTTTTTTTATTCCCTCCCCCCACCCCAAGATGGCATGCATTCTAAATACCCCTTCCCCTAGTCTGCCTTTCCTTCTATCTCTCCCGCCCTTCTCTCATCCCCTTCCCCTTCAAGTTTCCTGTAGGGCAGGATAGATTTCTGTACCTCATTTCCTGTATTTCTTATTTCCCAGTTGCATGTGAAAACATTTTTTTTTAAACATGTGTTTTTAAAACTTTGGGTTCCAAATTTTCTCCCTTCCTCCCTCCCCACCCACCCTCATCGATAAGGCAAGCAACTAAATATAGGTTATACATGTGCAGTTATGCAAAACACTTCCACAGTAGACATGCTGTCAAAAACTAACTCTGTTTCCCTTAATCCGATCCTGCCCACCCATTTATTCTATTCTTTCTTTTCACCCTGTTCCTCCTCAGAAGTATTTGCTTCTGATTACTCCCTTTCCCAGTCTGCCCTCCTCTCTATCATTCCCCTACTGTCTTGTCCCCTTCCCCCCCTATTTTCCTGTAGGGTAAGACAGATTTTCACACCCAATTGAGTGTGTATGTTATTCTCTCCTTAAGTGAAATCCTATGAGAATAAGATTCACTCATTCCCTCTCACCTTCCCCCGTTTCCCCTCCACTGTAAGAGCCTTTTGTTTTCTGTTTTGTTTTTTTTTTGTGGGATAATTTACCCCGTTCTACCTCTCCCTATCTCCTTCTCCTAGTATATTCCTCTGTCACCCCTTAATTTTATTCTCCAGATATGACCCCTTCATTTTCAACTCACCCTGTGCCCTCTGTCTATCTATCTATCTATCTATCTATCTATCTATCTATCTATCTATCTATCTATCTATCTATCTAT
>NW_020947390.1:5132915-5184451 GCF_900497805.2 Vombatus ursinus
TATCTATCTATCTATCTATCTATCTATCTATCTATCTATCTATCTATATCTATATCTATATATACGTACATATAATTTTTTCCCCTCCAACTACCCTAATACTGACAAAGGGCTCATAAATTACAAATATAGTCTTTCTATGCAGGAATGTAAACAGTTCAACCTTAATAAGTCTCTTAGGATTTTCTCTTTCCTGTTTACCTCTTCATGTTCCACTTGAGTCTTGTATTTGAAAATCAAATTTTCTATTCAACTCTGGTCTTTTCATTAAGAATGCTTGAAAGTCCTCTATTTCACTGAATGACCATTTTTTCCCCTGAAGGATTATACACAGTTTTGCTGGGTAGGTGATTCTTGGTTGTAATCCTATCTCCTTTGCTGTCTGGAATATTATATTCCATGTCCTGTGGTCCCTTAATGTAGAAGCAGCTAAATCTTGTGTTATCCTAATTGTGTTTCTATAATACTGGAATTGTTTATTTCTGGTTGCTTGTAATATTTTCTCCTAGACCTGGGAACTCTGGAATTTGGCCACGATATTCTTAGGAGTTTTCCTTTGGGGATCTCTTTCAGGAGGAGATCTGTGGATTCTTTCAATTTCTATTTTGGCCTCTGATTCTAAAATATCAGGACAGTTTTCCTTGATAATCTCTTGAAAGATGATGTCTAGGCTCTTTTTTTGATCATGGCTTTCATATAGTCCAATAATTTTTAAATTCTCTCTCCTGGATCTATTTTCCAGGTCAGTTGTTTTTCCAATGAGATATTTCACACTGTTTTCTAATTTTTCATTCTTTTGGATTTGTTTTACAGTATCTTGATTTCTCATAAAGTCACTAGCTTCCAATTGCTCTATTCTAATTTTTAAGGAAGTATTTTCTTCAGCAATCTTTTGGACTTCCTTTTCCATTTGGCCAATTTTGCTTTTTAGGGCATTCTTCTCCTCATTGACTTTTTGGACCTCTTTTGCCATTTGGGCTAGGCTATTTTTTAAGGTGTTATTTTCTTCAGTATTTTTTTGGGTCTCCTTTAGCAAGCTGTTGACTTGTTTTTCATGATTTTCTTGCATCACTCTCAGTTTTTCCTCTACTTCTCTTAACTTGCTTCTCAAAATCCCTTTTGAGCTCTTCCAAGGCCTAGGACTGATTCATATTCTTCTTGGAGGCTTTGGATATAGGAGCTTTGGCTTTGTTGTCTTCTTCTGGTTGTATATTTTGATCTTCTTTGTCACCAAAGTAAGATAATATAGTCTGACCCTTTTTGTGCTGCTTGCTCATGATCCCAACCAATTACTTGAGTTTTAAACTCTTTGTTAAGGTAAGAGTCTGCTTCCAGTGTGAAGAGTGTACTGTCCCAAGCTTCAGGGATTTGTACAGCCGTTTTCAGAGGTACTTCTAGGGACCTGTAAATTTTCAGTTCTTCCAAGGTGCTATGATAAAGGGCGAGGTGGTTAATCTCCACCACCACAACAAGCTCCACCAGGTCATCATTCCTCCTCGTCCCAGGACCGCCCCTTAGAACTGTGACCCAGATCCAAGCACAGGTAAAGCAAGAGATTCCTGCCTCAGCACTGGCAAAGAGATTCCTTCAACCCCACCCCCCCTTCAGCCACTCGATTCCCACTCAGTCTGTGGGCCTGAAGTTCAGGAAAAATCCACAGCCCCAGGCTACACACGAGACTTGCGGCTGAGACCTAGCTCCTCCCTCACTGCAGTCACAGACTTTTCCCACTGACCTTCTAAGTTGTCTTTGGTGTTCAGGGGTTGAGAAGTCTAGAAACTGCCATAGCTGCCTGTGATTCAGTCCTCTGAGGCGTGCTCCAGGGTCGCTGTGGCCTGCGCGCCCACGCCGAACTGTGCTCCTCTCCCAGCTCGGTCTGATGTACCTTTCCAATCAACCATCCAGGCTGTCTTTGGCTGGAAATTTGTTTCCCTCTGTCTTTTTGTGGGTTCTGCTGCTTTAGAATTTGTTTAGAGCCATTTTTTTAGGTATTTGGAGGGCTTTGGGAGAGAGCTCAAGATAGTCACTGCTTTCCCTCTACCATCTTGGCTCCGCCACTCTGACGACCTCACCAAGATTTTTTAGTTAACTTTTTTTCCTATTAACTTCATCAATTTTGTTTATATAATTTAAAAAATTAAGTAATCAAAATTGTCCATTTTGTCATCTGTGATCCTCTCTATCCCTTGTCTGGTCATGGATTATTTTCTCTCCATAGTCGCAAAAGCTGTTTTTTCCTCTTGATTTTAATTTGTTTATGTTGTATCATTTTATATCAAGATCCTGAATCCATTTGAAGCTCATTGTGGTATATTGTGAGAGATCTTAGTCTAAAGCTACTATGTATATTTGCATTTGTATATTGTGTTCCTAATCTTTTCCACTGGTTAACTTTTCTGCATTTGTTATGATTACTGCTTTATTGTATAGTTTGAGATCTAATACCGCCAGTCTCACTTCCTTACTATTTTAAAAAGTTTCCTCTGAAAACTTCAACCTCTTTTTTTTTTACTTCAGATGAATTTTGTTATAATTTTTTTCTAGAAAGCTTCCTAAAATAATACTTTGGTAGTTTGCTTGATGTGGCACTGATTAAGTGAATTAATTTAGAGTTTTTATGTTCATTTTTATTATATTGGCATGTTCTAACCATAAATAATCAAGATCTGTCCACTTATTTAGATCCTTTTTTTTTTGTAAAAAGCATTTTGTAGTTGTGTTCTTTTGTATGTATTTTGGTAGATGGCCATCTAAATATATATATATTATATTTTATATTTATATATAAATATTTTATATATTCAGTGGTTATTTTGAAGCTTATAAAGAAAGGTAATGTTAAATACTACAGAGGAGATGTCAAAGGAAATGTGGATGTAGAAAGGGGGAATTGGCAAGATGATGATAGTTAATCTTTGGGCGATCATTTTAAGGGGAATCTGGATATTGGGTTTCATAGTAAGGCAGTGGAAGAAGTAGAATGAATGCTGCTACAGTCAGCAATTCTGTCAACAAAAAGAAAGAGAAAGAAGGAATAGTCACTGCTTATTGTTTGACTAGAAATGGCATTTTAATATTAACTGCTAGGTTTTAGAACACATGTAAATTATAAAAAAACTCAGAAATCTCATCATAAAAGCTCTAAACCTTAGTTCAATATAAAATACTGAAAATTTCTTATCTTGCATGGGACACTGACAACATAGTCTGTAATGTCACTATTTTCTGTTTTCCTTCTAGGTTGCCATGGGCCAAGGTCAAGCTGATATAGCAATTCAGATGCTGAGAGAATGTGCTCAAAATGGAGACTGGTTATGCTTGAAGAACTTACATCTTGTGGTTTCATGGCTTCCTGTTCTGGAAAAGGTAGGTTCTGATAAATGGGAATGTAGTAAGTATACTGTTTAACTTACTCCATAGAAGAATCCCTATATAACATTATTCTGTATGAAGCTATAACACATAGTACTTGTGAATATTCTAGAAATCAGAATATGATGAAATCACTTTAAGTATCTATAAAACCTTGCCAAGTTTACTTTTAAATGCTAATTCAAAAAGTGATTTTTTTTTTCCTGGAAAGATATCCTTTTAACCATTGAGTTTTAAATGTTACACGGTCCATTAGACTTAAGGGAAGTTTTTTTTTTTTTAATTTTGTTGCAAAGCAGCATATTGTTTAGGAAGAGGTAAGCTTAGATTACTTTGAAGGAGAACAAGTATTATACAGGTAAAGGTATCAAAATGGGTAAAACTGTAGAATTAGAAAGAGCCTGTTTGTGGCATTTTGCACTTTCATAGCAGAGACACACTGTTTTGTGGCTGCCCTTTGTTCAGCTTCAGTCATATGGGAAGAGTTCAGCAAGGGAATCATAGTGAGCAGCCACTGATACTACTGGATTTAAGACTTGCATTCTCTATCTTAGAGGGTTGTTGTGATGAACGCAATTTACAGATGATTTGTAAATTGGAAAGTACTATATAAATATGAACGAGATGTGTATGAATGGGTAGGTGGATGGAAAGTGGAGAGATGGAGCTATCAAAGAGATTAGAAGGATAAACTAAAACTGTCCTTTTAATCTTCTCCAACACCTTGAGTATCAGAATAATCTGTAGTCATGGTAGAGAAGTAGCTTTGAACCATCAGAACAAACTGGCTTGAAAGAGATTTGGTATCAAGCTGGCCTGTAGTCCCATTTCTGTAAATGAGTAGAAAAGATGATTCTAGGATAGAATTTCCAGGTCATTTCAAAAACAAAATGAAAAAAATCAACTGATGTTTGTTTTTGTTATTCTACTAATGATTACACTTAAGGATCGCCGAGAAAGGTGTTATATTATACCATAGACATTATTTTCTTTAAAAGTCTGCTTATGTATCATCATGAATCCTTAGTTTTCATAATATTGGTTGCATTCAGTTTAAATAGTGTCATATGTCATAATCATCATAACTAGCACTTATATAGGCCTTTTAAGTTTTGCCAAATGCTTTACACATGTTACCTCATTTGAACCTTATAGCAACCCTCTTAGACGAGATGTGATTACATTCCCACTTTACAGATGCAGAAACTAAGGCCTTGAAAATTTATATGAATTGCCTGGCGTCTGAGACAGGTTTTGAAATTAGATTGTTTTTTGCCTCTTAAGTCCAGCACCCTGTTCACTATGCCACCTACTTATGTGTGTGTGTGTGTGTGTGTGTGTGTGTGTGTGTGTGTACCATTTATATTATACAATACAATACAGTGCAATTACAATGCACATTCATTAAGTCCCTACTGTGTACCAGACACTGGGCTAAGCCCTGGGGATACAAGTATGAAAAAGAAAAACAGTCTCTGACTTCAAGGAGCTTACAGTATAATGGGAAAAGACAACACTCAAAAGGAAGTTGGAAAGTGGGGGAAAGGGAGGACAAGGTGCTGCTGGCAATGGGGCACCATGTGCTGTGGAGATGAAACCAAGCAGAGCTGCTTCTGGAAAGCGGCGAGTTAGCTCGAAAGCCCAGGTCCCTGCCCACCATGAAGGAAGGCTTTGGAAGGAGTTTAGTATCTCACCCTGCAGTCCTCTGATCAGAGGGGAGAGGAGGCTGAGGGAATTGGGACAGTGTTGAGTATGCAAAGCTGAGTTAGCTACATGAGGAGAAGGTTTTAAGTGATCAGATTCTCTGAGGTGGACCATCATGTTCCCTGGAGTTGAAACCAAGCAGAGCTGCAATCTCTATACGGACACATACACATCTGTGTGCATGTATTATATACACATCTACGTGCATGTATTTGTATTTGCACACATACACGTATGTATACTTTAAAATGATAGTGAATATAGAAATATAAGCTCATCTTTCTTTCGCTATATTTGCCTCACCATTTCTTTTTTTAAAATTTTATTTATTTTATTCTGAACTTAAGAAATAAAACATAGTAGAATGGGAAAAAAGATGATGTACATGAAATTGCAAATCTGTTATGTATAACTTACTGTTCCTTTTAAATATATAATAAAGTTATCATGTAACTTTCTTTTTTTTCCTTTTTTTTCTTCCTTCCCCCTCCCCTAACCCCACCCTACATCTACTAGATACACATTAGAATGTTCAAGACACTTCCATCCAGCCCATACACACTGATGGGAGAAGCCCTTAATATAATCTCTTTCCTTGAAACTGTTAATGAGTGTAGGGCTCTACATGTCCATTTTGTCACATCTGCCTCTCTAGTGTGGAGTTCCTAGTTATCAGCAGTAATTTGGGGAGTGGATTTAAGAAGGGGTAGGGATATTAAAGACATTTTGCCAACTAAAAACCCTTACCAGGAGTTTGTAAGTTCTCTTCTGAAATGACTAGTAAGCTGTTCAAAACAAAGGCATTGCCCAGTCAGCACAAGATGGTTAAAGATATCCTGGTACAGAGGGAAAGAACAGTTTTGGAGTCAGAGAACCTGTATTCCAATCCTTGGTCTCCCACTTGATAATTGTGTGACTGTGGCCAGGTCCTTGCACTTTTCTGACTCTTGGTTTCTTCAGCTATAAAAATAAAGGGATTGGACTATAAGATCTTTAAGGACCCTACCAACTTTAAATCTATTATCTTTTTTTATTTGTATTTAGTTTATTTTGATTTATCAACAATCACTTCCATAAGCTTTTGAGTTTTAAATTTTTCTCCCCTTCCCTTCCCACCTTTGTCCCCAAGACAGTGCACAATCTGCTATAGACTATACGTATACATTCCTATTAAATATTTTCACATTAGTGATGTTGTAAATAAGAATTAGAACCAGTAGGAGGAACCACCAGAAAGAGGAAACAAAACACAACAGAAAGAAAATAAAATAGCAAATAGCATGCTTCGATCTGCATTCAAACTCTACAGTTCTTTCTTTGGATGTGGATAGCATTTTACATCATGAGACCTTTGGAGGTGTCTTAGATCCTTGCATTGCTGAGAAGGGCTAAGTCTATCAATGTTAGGCATTGCGGAATGTGGCTGTTACTGTGTACAACTTTCTCCTGGTTCTGCTCACTTTACTCAGCATCAGACCAGACAAGTCTTTCCAGGTTTTTCTAAAGTCTGCCTGTTCATCATTTCTTGTAGCACAATAGTATTCCATTACATTCATATACCATAACTTGTTCAGCCATTCCCCAATTGATGAGCATCCTCTAAATTTCCAGTTCTTTGCCACCACAAAAAATGCTGCTATAAATATTTTTTTACATGTGGGTCCTTTTCCCATTTGTATGATTTCTTTAGATACAGCCCTAGAAGTGCTATTGCTGGGTCAAAGGTTATGCATATTGTTATAGCCCTTTGGGCATAGTTCGAAATTGCTCTCCAAAATGGTTGGATCATTTCACAACTCCAGCAACAATGCATTAGTGTTCCAATTTTCCCACATCTTCTCCAACATTTATCATTTTCCTGTTTTGTCATGTTGGGCATTCTGATAGGTGTGATGTGGTACCTCAGAGTTGTTTTGTAAATCTGTTATCTTTTGATGATATTCCTACTCTTGCTACACATCTCTTCTGCCTATGAAACTCCGGGAGATAGTGCCAAACCACTGAAACTTTTGCACCAATGCCTGGGGAAGACTCAGATCCCTGGGGCAATGCGACTCTATATTCATGGCTTCAGTGACTTCATCTGTGCAATTATGGTTTGCCTGGCAGTTCAGTCTTAGTTATACATGATCCAGTTGCAGACCTTGGATCTTAATGATACTTCTTCTGAGATAAACCTAAGCTGATAGCCTTCAGACAGACTTCCTGTGCTGTAGTAAATAAATGGGCTTGGAGTCAGGAGCACTAGGTGAATGGCAAGCAGAGGTCCCCATAGATAAGTAAATCATTGCCTAAGCATTTCTAAATCCTGACAGTTAAAATCATGTAACCAAGTATTTACCACCACTTGTTGGCAATATATCCGAATTGTTAGGTTCTATTATTTTCAGTGACCCATAAATCTCTTGAAAATCTAATCTGAGGGGCAGCTAGGTGGTGCAGTACATAGAGCACCAGCCCTGGAGTCATGAAGACCTGAGTTCAAATTTGGCCTCAGACCAGACACTTGACACTTACTAACTGTGTGATCCTGGGCAAATCACTTAGCCCCAATTGCCTAGCCAAAACTAATCTTAAAACCTAAACAGGTGAAATGAAAAAAAAAGGCTAAATCATATTTTGGTATTTAAGATGAATGGCTGTCGTTCTCTTCTTCTGATTGATTACTATGCCTATCAGATTTCTATTTTTTCTATTTTTCTGTATTTGTTATATTCTATTTTTCTGTTATTCTGTTTTTCCAATTTTTATTTCATAGGAAATAGTAAGCATACTCTTACTATTAATTTTCATGAATTTTTAGCATAATACTTAGCTATTTTATGGGAATATATGAATAGTTATATATATATATATTACATAAGTAAAATATAACTATTGGATGTCATGTAATTGGACAATTATGACTGGTGTACTCATACTCATCAGACATTTACTAAGTACCTCTTGTCTACTCACCACTGTGCTAGTTGTTGTAAGGCTCAAGAGAAATATGACCCAGTTCCCATCTCCAAAGACTACAATATAATAAAAGACAAAACAAACCCATTCCAGGCAGTTGGGAACAATGGTGTGCCCTTAGGGGGCAACAGGAGTTTGGTTATGGGAGAGGTCAGTGTGGGTAGAAATACTTGAAGGAAGTTTAATAGAAATGGAAGAATTTAATATAGGTCTTGAATGATGAGTAAGAGTTATATTAATAGATGGGGAGAGAGGACACTCTAGTGCAGGATAACAAAAGGCCTAGAGAAGGAAACATACATCAGATGTTCAGGAATATATGTTGAGAAGTAATGGGAGAAATGTGGAATGGGTACACTGGGACCAGATTATGGAGGGTTTGAAAGTCACCAAGAGGAGTTTGGATGTGATACAGTAGACAACAGGCCTAATTGTAGGTTCTGGATATAAAATCCTAATTGGTAGATTGAGAACTCAGTGACTTAAATTTTCCTTTTATTAAAGCATATTGGTTGTACTTTATAAAAAAGTTCATTTTTTTTTTTTGTGAGGGCAGTTGGGGTTAAGTGACTTGCCCAGAGTCATACACCTAGTGAGTGTTATGTATCTGAGGCTGGATTTGAACTCAGGTCCTCCTGACTTCAGGGCTAGTGCTCTGTCCAAGAAGTTCATTTTTTTGTGTTTTATAAATGTTTCTATTCTGTGGAGATTTCCAAATATATTAATATGAGTCCAGATACTACATAGATTTACCTTTTGGTTTCTTTTTTTTCCCATTATTTAAGTGCTAACCTAAGGAGAATTCCCAAGATCTAAGCTTTGCATTTTTTACATTACGTGGTTATGGTTACATTTTTTCATTTACATGTTACATTTATATCTAACCGTAACATTTTTGCCACCCTATCCATTCCTAACTCTTTTCTTTCCATTTCACACTTTTTATAAGTGAAGCACAATACTTAAATTAGATCCTTACTTGTAAAACATATTTTTCCAGTCATCATTAACTTATATTTAATCTTTATTAAAATCTTTCATAAGGACTTAATAGGAAGTATATGATAAACATAGACATTTAAGGTTCTAACAATACAAAATGAGTACACTTGTAATATTTGTTTAAATATATCTGTTACTTTCTTTCTTTCTTCCAGGAACTGAATTCTCTCCAACCCAAAGAGAGTTTTCGTCTTTGGCTTACAGCTGAAGTACATCCCAACTTTACACCTATTTTACTTCAGTCCAGTCTGAAGATAACATATGAGGTAAAAGCATTGTAAACTTGTATCACTGGCATATTGATACAATTTACCAATGTATAAATGTGGTCACACATGATACTATAGTAAGTAACTTGACAGAGAATGAATGTGTATTATACTTAAATGCTTTATGTGAAAATGAAAAAAATTAGAGGCAAAGGGACTGAGTTTAAGTCATAGTTCTGCCACCAACTCCTTCCTTGGCTTCAATTTCTTTATAAAATGATGAGATTAGACTGTAAGACTTCTGAGGTCCAAATCAAAATTTCTGACACTGAATGAAAGAACAAGATTATATCAAAACAAAAATGTTTTAGTCCCTTCTTTTCAGCTTTTATGGAATGTTATTTCTTATATTGAAGGTCAGTATGATATGGTACAAAGAGCAAGAAGACCTAGTTCAAGTCTTGTACTTATCGCTTATTAGCAATGTCATTTAATCTGAGTATCTTTATTATAAAAATGGAGATTAAAAAACCGGCCCTGCCTACTCTCAAAGTCATTGAGCACGTTGAATGAGATAATCTTTGTGCTTGTGCTTCATAAACTGTAGAGCACAATATAACAAAGCATTGTTATCACTCTTACTTGTTATAGTGATTTAGTAATAGCAGTTGTGATGGTGGTATTTGCATAGTGTTTCAGGTCTCAGAGTGACTTGAGTAACCATCTAGTGTCATCTATATTGACCATGGTAGAGAACTAAAGTGTATATCTTTTAAATGTATTTGTACTTTTTTACATTCATCAACTTTTCTAGTCATTATTATTATTAATTTCAAAAATTTGTGGTAAGTAATTGTATATATATATATATATATATATTTTGTTTTCTTGTAAATAAAAAATAATTATTTAAAAATATTTTTACTGACTCTTCCACCTTCCCTATGGTCCTTAATAGAAAAGAAAACATTCCCTACCATTTTAGAAACAGAATTTTACATCTAGAAGGGACTGTATAAATCATATATTTCAAGTCTTCCTTTACACATTAGTAAAATGAGGCCAACAGAGAGGTAATGTACATTTTATCAGTTGAACTCAGAATAGGTGCTGCATTGTGCAGATGATAGTGATGTCAGAAAGGATTTGTAAATCAATGTGGGGGATTCGACCAGATCAGTATTTCCCAAATTGTAATCCACTAAAACTTGATGTTTCATATAATGTAGACAGGATTGTCTTGAAAAATTTTAGTTTTTCCTAAGATTAAACAACTATTCCAGAGTTTGGAATAGAATCTACATTTCTTCTAATTCAGTATTTTTACACTTTATCATTTTTTTCCTAACATTTTATGACAGTGCTGTCAAACTTAATTAGAAATGGGGGCCACAGCGCCATACATTAAGAATCCTTCAAGCCACATATTGACTTAGTTTTAGAATGTAATATTCATATTTTATTGTATTTTAATATTTTGTTAAATATATTCCAATTACATCTTAATCTGGTTTAGTTATAACTGGAGTATTCTGGGCCACATGTAGTCATTGAGTGGGGTGTTTGATACATCTGCTCTAGGACAAAGCCAGATTTCTGGGAAAAGCCTTTTTTATTCTCATGAGTATACCAGGAAATGGATATGAACCTACAAATTTATTTTCAAAATGGCCATCACTAATTCCATAGTTTACAAAGAGATCCTCAAAATTGAGGACTAGAAAACAAATTCCTGTTTCTCTAGAACAAGTCTGGAGTTTTCTATGGGGCAGATAAAAATTTAGAACTCTTTTGATTTTACTTAGTTGTCTTATGGATTGCCAGCAGTGATTGGCTGTTAATCCATTTCTTAAAGGGATTGCATTAGCTATTATGTTTTGTTTTAAGAGGTGTCATAACACCTTTGTGTTATCTGATTTCAGAGGATGTGTATCTCATTTTGGAAATTTTCAGTGAGAAAATTCAATTTCTACTGAGAATAATATTGTTCATGTGTTTAGGTATTTCTTACACATATAAAATGTTTTGATTAATAATTAAAAAGAACTAGACTGTAAAATCCACAAAATGTCAATTTTTTGTTTGCTCCCCTAGACCCTAAAACAATCTTGTGATTGCAGCAGTTCTTTGATATATATATATATAAATTAGACTGAACTGTATTTATATTTGTTGGGAAATACCTCTTTTGTATGTGTTTAAATTAAGGTAAACAAATTTATCTAATGAAACATAACTATGTTGTTGTGAAATGGTCATTTTTTTTCCTTCAGGCACCTCCAGGTTTGAAGAAGAACTTAATGCGGACTTATGAATCGTGGACTCCAGAGCAAATTAGCAAAAAAGACATTGTGGAACGGGCACATGCTCTCTTCAGCCTGGCCTGGTTCCATGCTGCATGCCAAGAAAGAAGAAATTATATCCCTCAAGTAAGAAGTACCATTTTTTATGAAAACATTAACTTCAGCATATTGTTTCCTGAAAGCCAAAGGTTCTTCATAACCTTGGGTCTATGAACTTGTTTGTTTTAGTATTTTGATAATTACATTTCAGTATTAATTGATTTCCTTTGTAATCCTATGTGTTTTATTCTATGTAAAAACATTAATCTGAGTAGGGCTCCATGGTCTTCATCTGGCTTCCATAGTGGCCCATGACACAAAAAATGGCTAAGGTCCCCTGCCTTACAGTATTTTGTTGTTGTTGTTGTTTGGGGAAAAAAAATAATTTGGATTACATACATTTATTAAGGACCAACTATATGCCAGGCACTATGCTAAGGGGTTTAGGGATTCTAAAACAAAAATAAGCAGACCTTGTTCTCTAGGAGAATATATTCCATTGGATAAGACAAAATATAATTTATAAGCATATGCAAAATTATCTAGGGGACTCACCAAGATGTGGTCTTCATTGATTCTACCTTGGGAGACCATTTTATGGCAATATTCCTTATCTGATCTCCTTTGTTTGGGATGCATTGTCACAGAAGTTAAAATATTCAACATTTATTAAGTGCTACCTGCACTGTTTGATGCTAAGAAAGATACAGAGTGAAGATAAAAACTGTATTTACCATCATGGATCTTAGATGTTGAAGTACATATACAGATAACTGTAGTACCCAAGAATATACTGGAAGTCTATCAGAGAGGTACATATCAAGTATAGTGTGTGGTCTGAGGAGGTGTGATCATCCCTAAAAGAGAATCAGAAAAAGTTTTATGGAAGAAATGGCCTTTCAGTTGGGCTGTAAAGCAGGGGGAGCAATTCCACAGGCTCAAGAGGAAAGGGAAGACATTTGAGGTGCAAGGTAAAAAGGCATAGAGGTGGGAAAGTAGAACAGATAAAGAGTAATAGAATATGGCTAGAACATAGGGTAGGTTGAAAGGAATTGTATGACAATAGGAGAGGTACATTTGTGTGTGATTGTAGAGGGCCATGAATGTGAGAAAAAAGAAGGGAACTGCTATTGGATGGCTGCAGTCAGTTTTGTGAAAGAGGCCAGATCATCTTCTTTGTAAAAATTAGAGATCAGAATATAGTCGGCGGCTCAAGGAGGCCCCAGTATTTGGAACAGTTTCAATGGGAAATGAGCACAAAAGTGAATTGGAGAATATTAGAAAGACTTTTGAACAGTAGTGAGAGCCCAGCAAAAACTAGGCACCACACATTTTTAGGAGGTGAGGTTGGTTCATTTGTTGTTGTTATTTCTTTCTCTAGTAACTGTTAGTAGCCTAGGAACCAGAGTGGGGCAAATTAGGTGGTGGGTTGAGTTAGGAAGGAAGGAAACAAACATTTAATAAGTCCCTACTATGTACCAGGCATTGTGCTAAATATATTTCAAATATCTCATTTGATTCTCACGATAACTCTGTGAGATAAGGGCTATTATTAGCTCCATTTTACAACTGAGGAAACAGAAGCAGGCAGAGATTAAGTGATTTGCCCAAGATTACACAGCTAGTAAGCATCTAAAGCCAGATTTCAACTCAGGTTTTCCTGACTCCCGGCCCAGAGGTCTGTCCACCACACCACAGCAAAGTGAAAGTGGTTGTAGAGATGTGATTGAGAGTGAGACCATGAACCCAATGCTGTAGCCATTGAGAACAGATATACATCAGCAGATGACAGTAACTGTGAAGAGGAAAAAATGGCAAGTGGATCACAGTGATTTTGAAAAAGGGAACATACCATCACCACGTCTGCTGTAACCTTCTTACTGGAGACCACTCTTTCCTACATCCTGCCATTTTGTA
Source organism: Vombatus ursinus (assembly GCF_900497805.2). Classification (NCBI taxonomy): domain Eukaryota; kingdom Metazoa; phylum Chordata; class Mammalia; order Diprotodontia; family Vombatidae; genus Vombatus; species Vombatus ursinus. Next base: position 5,146,423 of record NW_020947390.1, read on the forward strand.
TGACCAGAATATGGAATTAACATAAACCTTATTTCCCATTGCTTCCATTGTTGATTTCTAAACAACCACCTGTTACACTCTGTTTCTCACATGCATTCTTGTCTACTCTATTTTTACAATTTAGCTTTGGTCCCAGATTTTCCATTTGTACTTCTTTTTCAAATGGATGGGTCTAACTGAATATTATAGCAGCAGTTTTGTTTTAAATCATTTTCATTGTTAATGCAATGTATGTTTAGTAAATGTGAGTTGTGTAGGTCTGTGTTCTACGTTAGAACACTCTATAATAATATTTTTTACAGGAAAATTTCTGAGTTTTCTGAGTTTCAAACAGATGTATTAAAGCATTTGCTGGGGCAGCTAGGTGGCACAGTGGATAGAGCACCAGCCCTGAAGTCAGGAGGACCTGAGTTCAAATCTGGCCTAAGACCCAACACTTGACACTTACTAGTTGTGTGACCCTGGGCAAGTCACTTAACCCTAATTGCCAAAAAACAAACAGACAAAAAAAAACAAAAACAAAAAAACCATTTGCAATACTGTCCATTAGAAATATCACCTTTTGGGGGGTTTGTTTTGTTTTTTGTTAAAATGCATTGTTAGTGATGAGTGAACAAAAAAGCATTTAAATCATTTAAATTCAATTTTACCTTGTTTTCTATTCTGAATTCTCTCTTTCTCATACTTTCCCTCTGCCACCCATTGAGAAAGGAAGAAAAACAAAACCCTTTTGAAATATGTATAGTGAAGCAAAACAAATTTCCATATTTGTCATGTCAAGAAAAAATGCTTCAATCTGCTCTCTGAGTCTAATACCTCTTTCTGTGGAGGTGGATAGCATGTTTGATCATAAGTCCTCTGGAACCACAGTTGATTGAATTGTGTTGATCACAGTTCTTGTGTGTTTTAGAGTTATTTGTCTTTACAATTTTGTTGTTGTTGTATAAATTATCTCCTGGTTCTGTTCATTTTACTCTATCATTTCATACAAGGCTTCCCAGTTTTTTCTAATATCATCATTTCTTACAGCACACTAGTATTTTATCTGTTCACACGCCCACCACACACACACACACACACCCCCACCCACCCACACCCATACCCCCACATCCATACCCCATAACTTATTGAGCCGTTCTCTAATTGATAGACACCTCTCACTTTCCAATTCTTTGTCACCACAAAAAGAGCTGCTGATTGCTAAAGAATTTTTAATTAACAATATTTTTGTAGTTATGCATGCTTCTTTCTTTGATCTCTGGGATATATATGCAGTAGTGATGTTGCTGGGTCAAAGGTTATGTACAGTGTAATAGGTTTTGGGGTATAGTTACAAATTGCTTTCCAAAATGACAAGATAAGTTCAAGGCTTCACCAATAGTACATTAATATACCTGTTTTCCCAGAGCATTTGTCATTTTTTTGTCAACTTTACCTATTTGAGGGTGTGAAGTGGTACCTTAGGGTTGTCTTAATGTACATTTCTTTAATTCTTTAATTATTAATTATGTAATTATTTTTTTACCTTAGATTTCTTCCTCAGAAAACTATCTATTCATATCCTTTGAACATTTATGAGTTGGGGGATAGGCCTTATTCTTATAAATTAGAATCCATTTCTCATAGAAATGAGACTTGTGCTTATTACTTTTCTTTCTTGTCTTTTTACTAGGCCTAGTTTTTATTTGGAGGTTTCTCTCAAGTGGTGACCAGGATTATTTCTATTTCTGAGAGATCTGGGCAATTTTATTTTGAGATTTCTTAAAATATGATACGTAGGCTTTTTTTTTTTGGTCATGGTTTTCAGGTAGTCCAATGATTCTTAAATTATCTCTCCTTGATCTGTTTTCCAGGTCAGTTGATTTTATTATCATGTAATTCACATTTTATTCTATTTTTTTTCAGTCTTTGAACTTCAGTACTTCTCAATGACTCATGGAGTCATTAGCTTCTATCTAGTTTTCAAGGAGTTATTTTCTTAGGTAAAGTTATATACCTCTTTTTCCAAGTTGTTAATTCTCTTTTTGCTTTACTCTTTTTACTTTCTTCCATAGTTTTCATTTGGTTTTTCAAATCATTCTTTAGCTTTTTTTTAACTCTTGCTTTACTACAATTCTGTTTAGATTTGTGTCTAAGCAATTCTGTTGTCCAATGCACTAACTAATTATACTTAGGTATAAGGTAGCTAATAATTTGATAAATATGTCATTGATAGGGAGAAGTTTAGAGTCCTTGAAGAAGTTTTATAATTATTTCTTAAGGGATATCCAGTTTGTCATCCTGTTTGATTCCAAGCCCAACTTGTTGACTATTTGCTCTGTCTCTACAAAATATGTGATACTTCTATCACACAGATGGGTAAGCTACATAGGAAATGTATGTAACTGCATGTCTTAATCTGGGCAAAGCACATTCATCATTCACTTAGCTTTTTTATATGATTGATTTACCACAGATTGGTTCTAGGTCTGATTGGTTCTAGGTTCACCTCAAATTGGTTTGAGGAGGATCTTTTGTGTTTGGGGCCTAGTACATACAGTCTTCTGCAAACATTAGCATGTGTCAAACAAGGTTCTATCTCTGTTATATCTTTTAAGAATTCTTAAAAAAAATTTAAGTATGAATTGGAATCGCTTCCTTTGAAAGGATTTTGTAAGTTGGGCATTTGGTTCTACTAAATCAAATGCTTTTTTGGGGGGAGAGGGGGGTCAGTAAATAAATATTGTAGTTCATATTGTCTATGTCTTTCAGTCAGTTGTGTGATAGTAAAGATGTGGTTTTCTGTAGTATATAATTTGTCTTTTCCTTATTCTCACTCTTCAGGATACCCTTGATCTTTGTGTTGATTATTCTCATAAAAATTTTATATAGATGGGCCAGTAGGCATGTATGTTAATAAGTATAGATGTCCTTTGGTAACTTTTTTTAGGGTTAATAGGGTCTGGCTTTTTTTTATATATCTTTAGTATCTTCTCCTTCATATACTTTCTGAATTGATCTCCTATTCCTTTCACACTTACATCAGACCTCTTTTATGGGTAATTAGCCTGATATTATTCTCTTCAGTGGCATCATTTCTGTCTCCTCTGTACACATTTCTGGAGCAGCGAGGTTTGAGTCCAACTGTAGAAGCTCAATTTTCCTCAATGGTAGAAAACATTGTTAAAATAAAAATCTCGTCTAACTTTTTATTTTCCCATTTTTCTTTGATTTATTGTCCTCTTTCCTATTTCATCATTAGGTGCCACTGGGATTATTTGTTTAGTTAGATATCTTGGCAAGCTATCTTCAAACTGGCTTTGTCTTTGATTACTTCTCTGTTATAAGAATAATAATGCTGATAATGAAAATGATAATAATAATAGTTAGCATTTTTATAGCTCTTTAAAGTTTGCAAGACATTTTACATATGTTATCTCATTTGACCTTCACCACAATCTCTGAGGAAATGCTATTTTTGGATGAGGAAACTGAGGATGAGAAAGATTAAGCGACTTGTCCAGGTTCACACAACTTTTAAGGGTTATTGGCAGGATTTTAACTCAGATCTTCCTGACTCTAGTCAAGTCTAGCATTTTTTTGTGATTCTGCTCATAGCCTTCTAAGTAGGCCCTCCATTCCCGTAAGGTTTTTACCAAAGAGTTTATGTTCTAAACCAATATTACCCTTTCTTTCCAAATCTCTTAACTTGTCAAGTAAGCTGACTTACATACTGTCTAGGTTCTTTTGGTCGGTCTCCTCATTATGGAGATGTGGAGATTGATTTGTGTCAGGTAAACTTCAGCATAAAATTATTTAAATTGGGTTCTGTCTCATTTTCCTTCCATATCTCATTTTTCATTATCTACTTGGAATACTTTTAATTATATGCCATATCTTTTCCTCATTCTTCTAGCTTTTGATCTTTGCTTAGTTAGTGGCAAAACTACACAAACTCCTATACATACCATTGATGAGCCATGACCTGTCTGATTTCACTTTTTTATTATCTTTTTTATGGTTATTAATCTGGACTCACCACATCTAGTGAGTATAGATGTAATCCAGTCTGATTCTTGTCTCAAAGTAAGTATTCATGGTGTATGGACATAAGGTTTCTGTGTAGTCTGAAAGACTTTTATTTCTTTTACTTCTTATGACTGATACGTTTTTCCAACCTTTTGTCCACCTTCTTCCTACTCTCCTTTATCATCATTTACATTGAAATCTCTGAATATTAAAATATTTTGTATTTGCTCCAGTTCCTGTGGTAGACAGTCTCCTTCTGCAAATGCTGTTTGGCAAGTGTTTTGCTAGATAAAATCTTACAGAGTGATTTGGGGCTTGAGAGTTTAAATAACTTTCCCAACATCACAAAATATGTGTTAGAAATAGAACTTGAATAGCTCTTCCTGACTTTGAAGGCAGGTGTACTGCCTCTCAAAGTATATGCTGATGTTGATTTAATTTAGAGTTTTATTGAGTTCTTTGTAAAATACTTCTGCCTTTTTATGTTCTATAGTATTGGCATATAGGTTATGATTATGTTGATGGTGGTCTTTTTGCAAATGCTTATTATGAGCACTGCAACATGAGGTGACCAAATATTCCATGAAATGATGTTTCTGGTAGGCTTGAGATGTGTGATAAAACTCTGACAACTCCTTCATTTGCTTATATAAGGAGAATATATTAGCCAGTCTTCCATTTAGTTGCAACTTTATTATATATTCTTTTTTTTAGTAGCAAAAATGTCAAGATTGATAAAATTCAGTTTTTCAAGTATAGTTCCTCAGTGGTCACTGGACAAGGATCTCAGATTCAGAGTATCAACAGCTAAGTCAGAGTCTAAAAACTGTGATTCTTAATTCCCCTTTCCATCTGTTCTTATCACTGTAGAAGCAGAAAGGTGCCACATAGAAGTGTAGGCTATTTTGTATTTTACTTTGTCTCATAGTTTGCTGTGGCTCAAGAATTTATTACCAAGTGTCTAGCTTACTGGTGATAGTTTTTTGTTTTTTTTTTTTTTTTTTGGCTAGGCAATGGGATTAAGTGACATACCCAGGGTCACAGAGTTAGTGCATGTTATGTTTCTGAGGCCCAATTTTGAACTCAGGTCCTCCTGAGTCCAGGGCCAGTGCTCTATCCACTGATGGATCCTCTCTATCCATTTATCTGAACTAAGTACTCAGAAGGCAGACTCAAGTCTGTTGCTAAAATTGTAATCAAAGTCTTTCCAGCATAACAGAACCTGCCAGAGCTTGTGTTCCACTAGCATAGCTTTGTGATTTGAGGGTTAACTCCATTAATGGAGAGGGATCAGGAAAAATGAAAATATAGCTCTTTGAATGAACCTGAATTCTACTTGAGGTAATATACATGTAGACCAGTAAGCATATTCATAATTTTATTAGTCAGTATAAAAAGACTATCAGCTATGGGGACCAGTAATAGATGTCTTGAGCAGGTGACATAAGAGCTGAGCCTTGAAGGAGGCCATGGTTTCTAAGAAGTAGAGGTAAGGAGGAAATGTTTTATAGGTACATAGACTGTTCGATTCAAAACTGTGGGAGCAGGAGACAAATTGGCGAGTTTAGAGAATAGCAAGTTGTTGCGTTTGACTGATTACAGAATATGTGAAGGAGAACAATCTAAACTAAATGTGAAAAGATACATTAGGGCTAGTTTTTGAAAGACTTTAAGTGGCCAGATCAGGGAATTTTTAGTTTTTTAATTTTTTTTTATTCTAGAGGCAATAATGAAACACTGAAGTTTCTTGAACAGTCAAGTGATATGTTAAAACTTATATTTTGAGATGCTTATTTTGGCAACTATGTAGAAGATGAACTGCTTGGGGGCAGAGACTGAAAACCAGGAGTCCAGGTAGAAGACTGGTGATGAAGGCCTGAATTAGGGGGTGGCTGTATGAAGTGAGAGCAAGAGTTCAACATGAGAGGTGTTGATTCTACTTATGAAACAATATTTGACGGCTAATTGAATGGTGAGGTGGTGAGGAGAAGTCAGTAAAGGATCAAAGAGTGTTTTTATGTGACATAAGGAGAGATTAGGGAAGAGATTTGTTTAAGCTAACTAGTTTCCTTTTTTATTGCAAATACTGAACATTGTTTCACTTTTAAAATTATCAGTATGATTTCCTTGCCTCTAGCTCCTATCATCTTCAGTCTGCCCTCCAAAGTTGCCAAGTTAATATCCCCAAAGCATCGGTTTTACCATATTTACTCTTCTGTTCAGGAAACTCTGATGGCTCTTTCTTACCTTTAGGATTAAATGCAGATTCCTGTGTTTGCCACTGAAATTTCTCAAGTGGACTTTTTTGGATTATTGCGCATTGTTGTTCTCTTCCTTCCTTCCTTCCCTCTGATTTCCAAACAAGCTGTTGCAGTTGTTCCTTTTATATAGCATTAAGTTTCCTGAAGGTATGGAATATTGTGTTCCCAGTGTCCAGCACCATGTCTGGCACTTAATAAATGTTGAATGAGTGAATGACTATATAGTCTGTCATATTCATTAGTATTTCATTATACACTGCTTAATTATTTTTATTTTCCTTTTATGGTATAACAGGGTTGGACTAAATTTTATGAGTTTTCGTTGTCGGACCTTCGAGCTGGGTACAATATTATTGACAGACTTTTTGATGGTGAGTGCTGAAAGTTCATAATTTTTTTCTCAAGAATGCATATCTTTTTAAAATTTTTTTTTATTTTTAGGCAATTGGGGTTAAGTGACTTGCCCAGGGTCACACAGCTAGTAAGTGTCAAGTGTTTGGTCTGAGGCCAGATTTGAACTCAGGTCCTCCTGACTTTGGAGCCGGTGCTCTATCCACTGCGCCACCTAGCTGCCCCTGCATATCTTTTTAAAAGGCTATATTAAATGTCTGTGTTCCCTTCCTCAAGATATCTGTCCTTAAGCTCTTCTTCCAAATAATTTATGGGGAAATAGCTCAATGTGGTAGAGAAACTTCTAGATTTGGAACCGGAGGACCTGGGTTCAAATCTGTATTTTATTACTACTTATATGACTTTGTACACGTCATTTAATCTCTTTTAATATTCCAGTTTCCTTGTTGTTAAGAATGAAGTGGTGAAACTAGATGATATCTGAAGTCTATCTGACTCTAAAGTTATATGATCTTGCTTGATCTCTGATCCTTGGATCAGGCTTTCTAGACTATATTGGTCTCCCCCACTTAGCCTCCTCTATGGAATTTGGGACTTAACTGTGTCAATTTATAGATGATGAGAGCTTGCAAGGCCATGATATCTTAATTTGAGCCTTCATACACAGCCAGGCTCCTTAGAAAAAATTGTGGGGATACCTTTCCAGACAGTCAGGCAGCGTAGCAGGAGTTAGTCACTAGGTATAAGCAAATATTCATGCTAAAAGTTGACTTGATAGCTGGTCTAAAGCATGTGTTACTTTTACCACATGAAGAGGTACACTTTATGTGAGTAAGAGGTTAAAATTTGACATCCAAGGCAGAGATTAGGACATGCTTGAGGGGTTACTTATTTCAATTTTGTAATAATAATTTTAAAAACACTTGAGCTATGAATTCTGTGAGGACATATAATAATGACTTTATTCATTAGTCTTTTTAATGTCTTTTTAAGATACTCATTATCACCACCTAATTCGATGCCTAGAATACCTATGGGAAGTAAGTAAAGCAGTTATTAATATATCTGTTTAGCAGCTGAGGAACTAAAACATAGGAACATTAAGTGACTTGCCCAAGACAACTCAAAGAATTAGTACTGGAGCCATGACTCCTGATTACTGTACATTACTCCTGAACCATATCATTGAATTGAAATAAATAAGAACCCATTCTGTTAAAATAATGCTGAGATTCAGATAGTGAAAACCTACATGTTCATTTAGTCAGGAAATGTTCCTTTGTGTCAAGGAAATGCATAGCTCTTGAATAAAATGCTTAAATAACAACAAAATAGAATAAAAGCCAAGCTGTCATATTTGAATTTCACCATGCATGAGTAAAATAAAATCCTATCTTTAGAAAAGGAGATGAAGACACAAGAGTAAAAGATATTTATTCTGAAGTCAGATTTGCAAGGAATATCTTATATCCAGTCTTTCTAGGAGTATGATACTATCATATTTAAAGCTACAATTATTCTTTTCTTTTCAACTAAGTTAATAGTGATTTATCATTTAACAAACTTCAAAGTGCATTTAGAAATATGAGTATTGATTTAGAAAAGTCATTGGCAAATCCCATTTTGGAATTTAATCCTACTTTGGAGCCACTGTTGTCAATGCTACAAAGAGCAAGTGACTAGTGAGAAAATTGCTGGACACCTTTTATAATTCCCTCGAGGTCTATTTTTACTTGTTCTGGGAATGAAATTACAGGAAGCACTTTCGTTTATTCATGAAGCTACCAAAATATACTGATGCAAATCTTAGAGATTGCTTCTAGGTCTTTTTGTAATCAGACACTACAATAGAAATGCTAAGAGTAAAATAAATTCTGGATTATTTTTATATTAATTGCTTTCATCATTTTTTCAGCTTCCTGCTACTTCCCAGCACAATCATTAGTTTTTTCACTCTGGTATGAAGGTAGCATCTGCTGAAGGAACATAAATATTTTTATTTTAACTATATTAAATTTAAAAAATTAACTATAAATGGTAGTCATATAATATGTTGCAAAGCCAAGTGAACTTTTAAAAGTGCACACTGTATTGTCTCCCTCCTGCTTCATTTCTATAGGTAATAGTTATACTACCATATAGAAATATGAATCTTGGTAAAGTGAAGAGGCCATTTTTTTTTTTTTAGTAGAGGACTCTTTGTATCTTATTCACCTTGTATTCCAGTAGCCATAGCATACTACTTTTATTTCCAGGAGATATTTCATAGAATTTGCTTATAACCATTCTTAGACTTTCATTTTAAGAAAGAAAGAAATTTTAACTGAATGCCTGTAGCAGTAGTAATGTTTTTAGAAACAACGTTAATTAAAATGTATGTTCTGTGTATTTTTCATTTGACAGGTAACAAAGATGTTCGATGGGAATTTGTACATGGCTTGCTTGAAAATGCTATTTATGGAGGCCGTATAGATAACTTTTTTGATCTCAGAGTCCTTCGATCTTATTTGGAACAGTTTTTTAATTCTACAGTGATTAATGGATCAGGCCAGAGGCATAAGAAAAGCATTTTTCCATATTCTATTTCTCTACCTAATTCCTGTAGCATTTTGGTACGTAAAAATATTTCTTTATCATCTTATCATCATAATACATATACATATGTATATATGTATATAAATTTTATTTACCATTTTATTTATTTATTTATTTATTCACAGATTTTATTTATTATTTTTAAATGTTCATTCCCTACAAGAGCAAAACTTACATTAATCTATTATGTTACTTATTTCACTCATAGTAAAAAAAAACAGCTAGTTTTCCCAACCCCACCCACAGTGTTCTGACATTTAACATTTTTGTTGATAACGATGATAGTGACAATAATGACAATAATTATTAGGACAGACAACTAAATCCTTGGAAGAATGAAATTTTTACTTGTTGGAAGAATAAGAATTATCTTCATTCATTATATATGTATTTTAGTGCCCAGCACAGTGCCATAATAATTATTTAATAAATGCTTTATCATATTTGCCCTGAGTCACACAAGCCATAATCATCAGAAGTGGAACCCAACTCCTCTAATTCCAAAGCTCTTTTCATTGTATGCACTGTTAAGAACTACATGTAAAAATGCTCAAGTTCTTTGTGTTCAGAAGTTCCTGGCAGTTTTCCTGTGTTATTTCTTACATTATATATTGATCAGGTTTTTTTTTTTTTTTTTGACTTGTCATATTCTTCTGGGAGACCTATAATCCTTAAGTTTTTTTTTCTATGCATCCTGTTTTTGAGACCAATATGTTTTGCTTGCATGGAGATATTTTCTTTTAACATAGTTGCTTCCTGCTTCTCTTCTTTTAGGATTCACTCTCAAAAATTTGCATTCTCAATCAGTTATTTTCTCTTTTGTTTCATCAGTGAGACTTGCCACTGTGAATTCAAGTTTTCCTATTCTGCCAATTATTTCTGCTGTGCAGGCCATAAATTCTTCTTTCACAATTCTCATTTCTCTCTTAGACCCTTCAGGAACATTCTGCTGTGGTTTCATGCTCTTGGGAATCTACAAGTTTCTCTGTTTCAGTGGGTAATAGTTTATTTTCCTTTGCCTTGAAATGCTTATTTCATAGATGTCTGGACTATTTGAGCTGATCTGGAGGTCATATTCCCTTCTCTTATTAATATCTTTCCAATTGATTTATCTGGTTATACTCCAAGTCTTTAAATTTTCTTCCTCCTGAGATCTTTGGTATTTTCAGTATTTTCCCTTTATATTTCCTCCCATTGCTCACTTTCTAACTTTCCTCTTTGATTGTGATTTCCTTATTGTCTGAACCTCAGAACTGTCTCAGCTTTCTCCCATGCTGGACAATTCATATTTCACCATCCTCATTCTCTACCCCAATTGACTTCTGGTGGAATAGAACTGGGCTCAGCTGGATATTGCGCTCTTTCCCTCAGACTTAGTGGAGTGAAACATAGCCACACACATGTCCTGACCCAGTTCACTCTGTTCCTCAGCTCTCTGTCTGAGCTTTTGCTTCTATCCCAGCAAGAGCGAAATTCTGTCTTTTGGTTTTCCATAGCACTTGGGTGAGTGTGTGGTGGGGAGGAGCCAGGGAGATAATTCTGTGCAGCTAGGTCTTAGATTGGATAGAGCACTGGACCTGGAATTAGGAAAACCTAAGTTCAAATACAGCCTCAGAAACTTATTGGCTGTGTGACTCCTGGGCAGTTATGTAACCTCTATTTACCCCAGTTTTCTCAGCTGGAAAATGTAAATAATAATAGGACCTACCCAATACCAGCCAATGTGCTAAGCACTTTACAAATATTATCTCAGTTGATCTTTACAACAACCTTGGGAGGTAGGTCCTATATAAATGTCAATTAGTATTTATCATGTATTATTTTTATCATTATTATTATTCTGTTTTAAGTTTATGGATGGTCTTCTATATCTCTGCCTGAGTGGTGGTAGGCAGTAGGGGAAGGATGAGTAAGCATGGTAGGGATTAATTTTCTTTGCTGTTAGTTCATCAAGTCTTTACCTCATTAGAATTCTTGGTATCCTAGATCAAGGAGAAAGCTGAAATTGCTGTGACCCTTGCACATATTTCTGTTTTGGACAGGTTTTAGGAATGATGAGGACTAGAAAAAAAATGGCTAGTCCATCATCTTGTAGAAGTTGCTCATATTTCCTAATCTGAGAAATGTAAAGTAAGAAAAACTTAAGGTATCACATTTCATTTAATAGAATATCAAAATATATTTAAAATTGATAAAAAAATCTTATATTGATAAAGAAATGCTAATACATCATTGGTAGAATTATTGGTTGATACAAACATTTTGGAGGGTCAAAATGCAAATGTAATATAAAATGCAAATAAAGCTGATTTTCTTAATTGCTGCTTTAGTAGTAGTAGAAAGAAATTAAAAATATATATATATATATATGTATATATTCCAGAATTAGGGAATAGCTGAAAAAATTATAGTATTCAAGGAAATAAGTGCCTAATCATTATCGAGCAGAAGTATACAAAGAAGAGTAGAAAAACTTATATTAGGTGATGCTGAGTGAAATCATGAGAATGAGAATTATAATAAGACTCACTACAATTTTTTTTCTCAGACAAGAAAAGAAAGAAGGAAAATGGGCCTAAAGAAGTTTAACCTTGTATGGACCTAGGAGACACAGAACAAAAACATTTTCTTTGCTTTTTTGTTGTTTGTTAATTTGTTCTATTCTTCTTTATTAAAACCTGAGTTTGGATTAAGATTTTACCTCTTGATTAATTTGTTAATTCCAACATTTGTTTTATTATTTATAACAAATCGATAAAGTTGTTAGACTATTCTTTTTTTTCAATCAACCAAAAACTCTTTTCTTTTTTTCCCAACTCCTCCCACTCCAGTTTAAAAAAAATGACAAAACTCTTGTCGCAATTAATTGTAGTCACGCAGAACAAATTCCCACACTGGTCATGTCCCAAAAATAAATGTTTTATTTGCATGCTGATTCCATCACCTCTCTTTAAGAAGCTTGGTAGTATGCTTCATCATTGGTCTGTGATCATAGTTGGTTATTGTGTAGATGAAAGTTCTTTAGTTTTTCAAAGTAGTCCATCTTTACAATAGTATTATTGTGGTTATGAATTATTTTCCTAGTTCTGTTCATTTCACTCTTTATCAATTCATATAATTTCCCCTAGTTTTCTCTGCAACCACTCCTTCCATCATTTCTTACTGCACAATAGTGTTGTATTAATTCAGATACCATACTTTATTCAGCTAGTCCCCAGTTGATGGGCACCCTCCAACTCTCCAGTTCTTTGCTGCTACCAAAAGAACCATGTATCTTTGTCATAGGGTCTTTTTCCTCTTCCTTTGATTTCTTTGTGTTACAGACCTAGTGGTGGTTTTGCTGTTCTAATAATTATGCACAGATTATTAATGTTTGGGCATAGTTCCAAATTGCTTTCCAGAATAGCTGGATGAGTTCATAGCCCCACCAACTATGCTGGATTTCCGTTGATGATTTTTTTTCACTGATTTAACTAGGTTTAAGAGCAGACTTTATTGAAGATGTCCTTATCTATTTTTATGCTTAGGACTTTCGTGCTGTTATTGAAAAGCTACCAGAAGATGATAAACCTAGTTTTTTTGGTCTGCCTGCAAATATTGCTCGTTCTTCTCAACGTATGATTAGTTCTCAGGTAAGCCTTTCACATTTGCCTTGTTCTTAAAAAAAAAGATGATTATCATTAGTCTGAGAAACTAGACACAGCTAATAACTACTTTAATAATTCTGTGGATCTGTAATCTCTTTAAGATGGGTAGTCATTCCAATAGTACAGATTAAAACCCATCCAAACCTTCATCCTGGGCAACTTTTGGCCATGTTTTCCCAGAAATCCTCCACAAGATTTTCCACCATTGTGGTTATTTTCCTTCTCCAGAGTGCTTGATGTATGTACCACTTGGGCTTTCTCTTGGTTAAATTTCACTTATGTGTATCAGTTACCTGACTGATACACATCCTTTTCTAGCTCCTTCAATGAATCTTCATATGGCATAAACTAAAAACAATTCACTATCATGGTTGCCTTCCTCTGATTCTCTCCAGATTATAAGTATCCTTCCAAAAATATGGCATTCACAACATAATACTCTGGAAGTGGTCTGACCAAGGAAAAATATAGAAAGACTATCACCTCCTTATTCCTAGGAGATATTCAGTTTTTAATGTAATCTGAAATTGCATTATCTTTTTTTTATCTGTCATATTAAATGTTGACTCATACAATGTTGTCTCATAAATGTTGACTCAGTAGCAAAACATTTTAACATTATCTAAGTAGATATCGTACTCTAAATACCTTATGTAGATATTTTATTTTCATAATGTCATGTGGGTAAAATAGATATAAACCTAGTTTAAAAAATCCTCATTGAATTTACCTATTAACACTCCAGGGGAAAATGAGTTTTCAACAATAAAGAAAAATGTTTCTCTTGAAAACTTGTATTACCTAGAGTCTGTATCATTAGTGCCAAGTCATTAGTGTACTAAATAGCAGTATTCACAGGCCTGTTTTCAATTAAGAGCTACTCTAGAAATTTTATGATTCTGCATATGAAAGATTCTCACTCTTCTTGACAATATTTCTGCAACTGAGAGGCATTTCTGGTGGATTTATATTTCTGCAGAATTACAACTGTAGCATCTAATGCATTCTGGTTAATAGGGATCAAATCTAAAATGTTTCCTGCTTTTCTCTCATTATTAAATAGTATAAAATACTGACAAACTTTTTAAAAATTAATTTATGTATTACCAGAGGGAAGATGGAAGTATATGTGCTACTAGGAGGCATATAGAAAACATCTCTAGGGATTATGAAAATTTAAGCAGGAAAATGAAGACTTTAGGTGCCCAAGCATTGGTATCATTTCTGCCTTCCCTTGAAGGCAAGAGCTTTAGAAGTAAGAGGTGGATTTTAAAAGTGAACTCTGGTAGGAAAACTTGTTGGACTGATCCAGATATCCCTAAAAGCATGAAAGCTAAGTACACCCAGCAGTCTCAGTCCAGGGTCTATTGGCAAGGATTGGAAAGGGCCTAAAAGTGAGGAATGAAGCCAGGGATAAGTGAATTGGAGCACATTAGAAAGACTGAAGAACCAAAAGTTCAAGTGAGAAAACCTGAATAAAAATCTAGCTTACAAGCAGATAAATCAGCAGTAAGAGGGAAAAATGAGTAAAACTTAAGAGTCCAGAATAGCATGAGAAGGTGTTGTGTCATATACCCAATTTATCCTGTATATGTTCTGTTTGTTTGTGTTTGTTTTCATGTTGTCTCCCCATTAGACTGTGAGCTTCTTGAGCTTGGGGACTTTTTTTCCCTTTCTTTGTATCCCCAGTGTTTGGCACAGTACCTGGCAATGAGTAGGTATCTAATAAAGGCTATTTGATTAATTGATATGAAATATTTGATCATGGACCAAATAATTCCTTATCCTTCAATAACGGTAAATGTACATTCATGCCACCTTTGTGAGGCACTTCTACCTTATCTTCTTTAAGTTAGCTAGTTATCACATATCTGACCACACTAGTTATTTTCCAAGAGGGATTATGATGTTAGATACAAAGAATAACAAAAGAAAGTAAGGGGACCTATGAGTTTCCAGAAGATTATTCTCCTTCTTTAAAAAAGAATATTAGAGCACTAGCAGAATTATTCTGGTTGATAATCATTTGAACATACAACAAAAATAATTCACTTCTTTTTTTAAAAAAGTTATTGATATCTTTTATTTTTACATGAACTTCATTTCTGAATATATCCTTCCTTGCTCACTCTTTGTGATAAAGAACACAAAAAAGGAAAAAAGTGCAATTCAGCAAAACTTAGCAATATATGAACTGTGTTGGAGAGTTTCAGCAATTTTCAGCATTCAGTCACACATCTAGGCAAAGGAAGGAATGAAAGGGATTTTCTACTCTTCTCTACAGAGCCCTGCTTGGTTATTAGAACAATACCATTTACTTTTTTATGGGTTTTGTGTCTGTGTGTTTATTTCCATTTGCATTGTTTAGCTTTTGTGTCTGTTGTTTCCTGGTCCTGCTTATTTCCTTCAGCATTAGTTCTTAAAGCCTTCCTTTGCTTCTCTGAGTTCTTTATGTTCAGCATTTCTTATTGCACAATGAAAATGCATTTAATTCATGTACCACAATTTTATTAGTTATTACTCAATTGATTATCTACTTTATTTCTAATTCTTTGCTACTAAAAATGCTGTTATGAGTAGTTTGGTATATAAGAGATATTTTTTTCTGGATTTGAACCCTTTAGTATAGCAATGAGATCACTGTCTCAAAGCTGTTAGACATTTTAATCACTTTTTTAAAAGTATAATTCCAAATTGCTTGCCATAATTGCTGGAGTAGTCCACAGCTTCACTAACAGTGTATTAGAAGCATCCAGGGCAATGGATAGAGCGCTGGACCTGGAGTCAGGAAAACCTCAGTTCAGATCTTGTTTCAGATACTTACTAGCTGTGTGACTCTGGACAAGTCACAACCTCTGTTTGGCTTCATTTCTATAAAATGTGGATAATAATAGTACTCACCTCTCAGGAGATTGTTGAGAGGATAAAATGAGACAATATCTTTAAAGTGCTTTGGAAACCTTAGAGTGCTATATAAATGCTACTACTAAATAATATCATATTATCGTCAATATTAATGATGTTAAAGTATTTATTGTAATACTTTATCATATAAATGTGATATGTAAATAATATAAATATTATTTTAAATCATATATTATTACCATCATTTTTATAGTGCTTTCAGGTTTGTAAATCACTATTATACCATATTTTATATAAATATATCTTCAAATGTTCTGAATTCAGATACATTCAGTCATTTCAGAGGACTCATTATTTGTACTAATCAGGACCTAGTTATCTGTGGTAACTTCTTCAGGTGTGCTTTTTAAGAGAAACAACAAATTTAGGTTTTGAACCATCTTGCTGTTATAGTATCCATTGCCTTCTGAAACCTAAATAATATCCAAAGAGAAAAATATATGTAATAATTAGTGATATTCAAAGTTCTTTGTTAATCTTTCAGCTTCATCTTTTTATTTTTCTACATTATATTTTTACAATCATTGTATGAGAAAGATTGGTCTCTATTTGTTTCTTGATTTCAAGTCTTATTTTCCCAACAAGTTTGTAAATCATGTGAAGGCAAGGACCCTGTCTTGTTTGGCCTGTAAATTTCCCAGATAAGTTAGGAAAATGTTGGAGCTTTAGTAAATACTTAATCTTGCTCATTAATTGAGCACAAAGATTAAAATAAAATTTTGATAACATTTTGAATAGCTACTGAAACTGGTTTGTTTACTTGTGTCTGAAAAAAAGAGCCCTGTCCCCATTTGTCTATCACAAGTGATGTAACTTAAAATTTTATCCTCTACTGAAAGGGTTAAAAGCATTGGCATGAAGGCATTAGCCACTGTTTGTTATACCATTATTCTGGAAATTGAGAGTTGCAGAGGTTTTCCAGTTAAAAACAAACTTAATCACAATGTCATAGAAATAGTGCTTGACTTGCAGTCAGAAAGCTTAGTCTTGGTTTTGTAACTCAGTATCTCTGTGACCTTGAGCAATTCACTTCACACCCTAATCCTCAGGAGGATCTCCTTGCACAGATTGGGCTAGATGACCTTTGAGATTCCTTACAACTTTAACATTCTGTGATTCTGGGAAATAAGATAACTGGGAAGAAGGGAAGTTCTGGTTTTGCTGGACATTCAACTAAAAATGTCCAATAGGTGACTGTCTGCAGAATTGAAGGTTAGAAGAGAGATTTGGGAGATGGATGGATGGATGGATGGATAGATAGATAGATATGTGTGTGTGTGTGTGTGTGTGTGTGTGTATATAGATAGATAGAAAGATATAGATATAGATATATATCAGGGAGTTAGGTTGACTGTGATAGTTCAAGTTGTAAAATGATTAATTTTATGAAGAAGGAAGAAAATGATGATTAAAAATAATAGTGTAAAATTAAATTGTTCATTCTACTTCATAGTTTGGAATCTTCATAACTTTTAGAGTCATGTAGGAATATTAGTAAATAGGAATAGGTTTTCTTGTTTTAAAATAAATTCTGAATTTCAAATAACTATATTCAGTAAGATTATTATTGTAATTCATATTTAGCTTAGTGGTTTTCTCTGAAATAAAATCTATAACAGCTAAACAAAATTCAAAAACAATCATATAATAGTTGATTTTTTTCTGCTATGAATTTTGAGTTTGTGTTTATCACATATAAATTAATTCTGAAGGATTTGATATAGACTTAATTTCAAGTTATTATGGTAAAATAATTTAGCATAGCTTGCCTTAAGCCTGCTACTGACACCCCATTCCCCAGCTGCAGTCCCCAAATATTGTATGACTTTCCTACTAGGGATGAATAGATGTGTTATTTTATTATCTGTAAATTCTGGGTATAAGTAAGTAATTTTAGAGTAAGCTCCTTTCCCTATAGTTATAAAGTGTGATTATCAATATTTATGTATCTATTGATTTCTGTACTTTTAGTTATTCAGTTACTGGTGGCAAAACTAAGTAATTGTTGCATAAAAAAGGATGACATTTTTACTGTTTGGCGTTCCATACACATGATTGTAAACCGGTAATATTTCCAAATGAGAGGTATTGTTGTGTATTGGATAAAGGGTCACCCTTGGAGTCAGGACTACCTGGGTTCAAGTCCTTTTTTTGCGTGTAGTGGCTGTGTGATGCTGAACTGGTAACTTGCCATCTCAGTGCCTCAAGTTGAGGAAGAAGAGAGAATGGATAGGGACTTAAGTTGAAGAATGAGAGAAAGGAAGATGAAAGAGGTCTTATCCTTATCAGTCTTGTCAGTCATTTAACATAAATTTGCAAAGAACCCCAAAAATATAATCTGATTTTCTCTTTGATTAACATCGGCAACAAATGAAACTATAGAAATTTAGATGCATTAATTATGCAAAATACAACAACGCTTCTTAATTTATTAAAGCTTAAATTGAATCTCTGTGGGACAAAGACAGCTAAAAAAATTCATAAAATCTAGTAATTAGTACCAGGTGTGAGTTATTTAGTACTTAGCTACCATTAACTGTTGAACGTGGTATATTTTATAATGAATGAAAATAATGGAGTGAATTTAAAAATTAATATATTCACTAGTTGCAGTATGAATTTCAATCTTTTAAAATCATATTCCCTTGAAAAATATGCTGATTCACATGTTTGACATAGTGTATGCCATCTGTACATTTTACTTTTGATCTTGAGTAAAATCTCATCTTACAAATAGCCAACATAAATTAAAATTGGTGTAGATATGTGCCTAGAATATACATTTCTACCAAAAGACATAAATTAAAAATATTTATAATGCAAGTATATTAACTTCATGTAGAAATGCTATAAAAATCTTCTCTTTTGTTCAGAGACTCAGAATATGACTCACTTTAACTTTTTAGAGTTTTCTTTCATCTTCATATAATATGTTTGTTTAAATGTGGTTTGTCACAATGCCTCATTGCTTGTTAAATGTCAGTTTCTCAGAGGATATTTTAAAAATGTTAGTGGCTAAAGAGAATCACCATAAAGTCAGTTAAAGTCTGTTAAACATCATGGGATTAACTTTGGTGCAGGAAAGTTAAAAAAAACAAAACAAAACAACCTGTGACTACTTTGATGTATCTGTGATCTCATTAATATAGGTTTTCCCTGTGGTGGTATAGATTATAACACATCCACACCTTTTCTATAAGACTCTTGCCTGTGTCCTCTGTTAACACCCTTTAAGTCCTCCTTAGGGGGTCAGTCCACTCATGGATGAAGGGCCATGCTCTAGATCTGCTGACATTGTATAGACACTAAGGGAGCCTGTAGGCCCTTTATTATATTTCCATGCCTCTTACTACCCCTTTTTCTGCTTATAGGGCCTCTGATGATGTTCTTTATGGTATTTCTTTGACAATTTTTATGTTACTGACCATTCAAACACATGGAGCATGTGATCTTGCCTGACTTATATAGCAGCCCTGAAAAATATACCTCCACAGCATCTTTCACATATATGAAAGTAATAAGTAATCACACAACCTCTACTGTGATTCAGTCCCTCATCATCTCTCAATTAGACAAATATTCTTTTTTTAAATTTTATTAATTTATTTTGATTTATCAGTAATCACTTCCATATGCTTTTGAGTTTAAAATTTTTCTCCCCCTTCTTCCCCATCACCCTCCCCAAGACAGTGCACAATCTGATATAGGCTATACATATACACTCCTATTAAACATATTTTCACATTAGTGATGTAAGTAAAAATTAAAACCAAAAGGAGGAACCATCAGAAAGAAGAAACAAAACTCAACAGAAGACAAAAAAAAATAGCCCTTCAACTTCCATAGTTCTTTCTTTGGATGTGGATAATGTTTTCCATCATGAGGCCTCTGGAGATGTCTTAGATCCTTGTATTGCTGGGAAGGGTTAAGTTTATCAATATTAGTCATTGGACAATGTGGCTGTTATTGTGTACAACGTTCTCTTGGTTCTGCTCACCTCACTCAGCATCAGACCAGACAAGTCTTTCAAGGTTTTTCTGAAGTCACCCTGTTCATTATTTCTTATAGCACAATAGTATTCCATTACATTCATATACCACAACTTGCTCAGCCATTCCCCAATTGATGGGCATCCTCTCGATTTCCAATTCTTTGCCACCACAAAAAGAGCTGCTATGAATATTTTTTTACATGTGGGTCCTTTTCCCATTTGTATGATCTCTTTGGGATATAGCCCTAGAAGTGCTATTGCTGGGTCAAAGGGTATGCACATTTTTATAGCCCTTTGGGCATAGTTACAAATTGCTCTCCAAAATGGTTGGATCATTTCACAACTCCACCAACAATGCATTAGTGTTCCAATTTTCCCACATCTTCTCCAACATTTATCATTTTCCTGTTTTGTCATGTTGGCCAATCTGATAGGTGTGATGTGGTACCTCAGAGTTGTTTTGATTTTCATTTCTCTAATCAATAATGATTTAGAGTATTTTTTCATATGACTATAGATGGCTTTAATTTCTTCATCTGAGAACTTAGACTAATATTCTTTAGTCTCCTAATTATTTAGTGTTTTTGCTTCCAGTCTCTTTTCTCTCCAGTCCATTCTTTACACAACTGTGATATTACTAAAACAATTTCCCCCTTTCCCCAATTAAAAAACATTTGTTCTCCATTGCCTCTATGATAAACTATAAAGCCATCAGTCTAGCATCTAATGAGCTCTACAATCTGGTCATGTACCTACTTACCCAGCCTTGTTTCATATTATTCTGCTTTTCACATGTACTCCTTTCCAGTCAAACTGGCCTAGAAAGTGTTATCTGTACATGACATTCCATCTCCCACCTTCATAACTTTGCAAAAGTTGTTCATCCTCTATATCTGGAAAGCATTTCCTCTTTATTGTTCACCCCATAATATCCGTTCCTTTGAAAGATAACTTAAGGACCACTTTCTATATGAGGTCTATCCTGATCCTTCCAGTTAGTATCTCTTTTGAAATTCATTCATATTTACTTATTTTTGTACATGTTATATTTCCTAGGAGAATGTAGACCCATAGATAGGGGTTGTATATCCCTGGCAGAGCCAGTATTATTTTCTTCCTTGTATATTCAGTGCCATGCACGTAGTAGGTTCTTACTAAATATTTGTTGAATTGAATTAAAAAAAAAAAACCTTTATTTCAACAAGAGCACACAAAGTAAAACAGTGTGCTGAATTTTAAAAATGTTATTCGTGTCATGTAATTCTGCTCACTCATTTTCATAAATCCCTGCCAATTAAAATGGGAAGGAATTAAGCAGAGAATTATGTGGATCTCAGCCCTCTGGCTGCTGCTAAAAGGGTGAATAATAGGACCAAAACCATTGAAGTCAAGAACATTTCTGGCCTGGTAATTTCAGTTTACAGCTATGCTCATCTATTTGAGAACTCTCCTTTTAATATTCAATAACTTAAGTCCTTTGAGCCATTTCACCTGCTCTGATCAAGTCTTCAGAGCAGTTTCTAATTCTGACAAGTAAGAAAGCTCAATGAAATAATGTGTTCAGGACCTTAAGACTTACTTTTCTAAATATTAATTTTCTTATCCCTGCATTTTTCTATTACTTCTGTGTATTTCAGTTAGTCATTCAAGTAGCATTTATTAAAGGCCTACTATGTGCCAGATACCATCCTAAGCATTGAGGATACCAAAACAACAAGAACAACAATAAAACAGACAAAAACATAATCCGTGCTCTCTAGGAGCTCAAAAGTCTAATGTGGGGGACAATGTGCCAAATAACCGTGAACAAATGAGATCAATATAGAGTGAGTTGGGGGTGCCTCAGAGGGTAGGGCCTATGATTAAGGAGAACTGGGAAAAACTTCTTGCAGAAGGTGGGACTTTAGTTAAGACATGGAGGAAGCCAGGAGGTGGAGATGAGAAGGGAGAGTATTCTAGGGATAGGTGACAACTAATGAAAATGCTCAGTCAGAAGATGGAGTTTCAGTCAGAAAATTCATCAGATGGGCTACAGAGCTTTTCACTTACTTCTGCATTTTGAATGTTGACCCCACTTTGGTTTTATTTTCTTTCATCTCAAATCAACCTTATATTCATGTATCTAGAAAGAAATTATCTTCATATGAAGAAATCTAGGAATGGGAATGATCTTTAGGATAGGGGAATGGGGGAACATGGTTTAGCTCCTTTGGCCAGAGATCAGTGGAGCTAGATATAGGTAGATATAAGAGAATTGATTTTGTCATAGGCATGGACAGAAAGAGAAATTAGATGAGGAGTTAAGGGAAAGATTATGAACCTAGAAAAGAGGTGTGATATAGTTGGAGTGGAGGACTTTGATTATCTCAACATCTGTTCAAGTCACCGCACTGCTCAAAACAAAGTATCTGACTTTGTTTATGTTTGTTGTTGTTTTTTAATTTACCTGAATGATAATTTCATCTTTCAAAAGGTGAAAGAAGCATCCCAGAGAAATTCTGTTCTATAGCTGGTTGTCACCACTAGCAAGGAACTGGTTGCTGGTGTAGAAATGGTGGGAACTTTGGGGGAAAATTGATTATCAAGTATTAGAGTTTTGTGATTCAGAAAAGTCTGAATTAGTCTAGTCTTTACATTTATCTCAAGTCTCTCAATTTTTTTTTGTTACCTGAGAAAGTGTTGCGTAAGGTTAGTTAATGCCCAGTAGTGAGATCTCTGAAATAGAGGATATTAGAAGTTTAGTCTTCTGTTTCACAAAATCTCATACTGTTTTCTAAAATGGTTAAACCAATTTGCAGTGTCACCAACAGTGTGTTAATGATGGACACCACGTTTTACAAATGACATTGATAGGCTGAAGAGTGTCTGGAGCAGATCAAACAGGATGGTGAAAGGACTTGAGTTCGTGCTCTGTGGGAATTATTGAAAGGAACTTGGTATGTTTAACCTGAAAAAAGGCAGCAGGAGCACATTGCTCTCTGTAGATACTTCCTTGAAGGACTGTGATGTAGAAGATGGAATGGAGTTCATTGTACCTGCCTGTCTGACTAGTCCTCAGGCTCCTGTCCTAAATCATCATCCATGTCCCGCCCCCTAACTACAGATATACAACAATGTTCTTTCTGCAGCAAAGTTCTTACCAAGCCACTCCTCTACTAGGGGCTCTCTATTGTCTCTAGGATCAAATATCAACTTCCCTTTAACTTCACCCCTGGTTTGTTATTTAAAGCCCTACACAGCTGGGCTACAGCCAGGCCACCTTCCCATCTCTTACCTTTACTCATTCATCAGTCCAAGCAAACTATTCTTCTTATGGTTCTTCACACACTATTTTGTCTCCTTTCTTTTGCCCCCGCCCCCGCCAGGCCCTCCAAACTCCCCTACCTCAGTGCCTGCACTTTACTCCCTTCTCACCTTCACCTCTTAAAATCTTCACCTGTAAAATGAAGGGTTTGGGCTAGATGGCTTTTAAGGGCTGTTGTAATTCTAAGTCTACAATCTTATGATTCCTGGCTTCCTTCAAATTCAGCTCAAGTGCCTAGGTACATGAGGTTTCTCCTTATTCCCCCAGCTGTTGGGCCCTCCAGCTTCCCAAAATACCTTGCAATTAATTTGCATATAATTTATTCCTGCTTATGTGTATATAGGTTATATTCACACACCCACCCCACCCTGTTCTGGCCCCAGTAACAAATAAACTTAAGGAAAGGAATTTTTAAAACATTTTTTTGTTTTTGTGTCCCACTATCTAGTGTAGTGTCTGGCATATCTTAATCCTTGAATCATCCGTTGATTGACTAGAGAGAAGAATTATAAGCAAATAGGTAGCAGGTGCAAAAAAGAAAATTTAGACAATGTAAAGAAAAAAAATTCTAATAATTAGAGCTATCCAAAAGTGGAATTAATGACCGCCTGAGGAGGGAGAAAAATATTTTCTAGCTGACTAGTTGTTGAATATAGCATAAAAAGATTTAGTTTTAAAGTAAGTGGCGTGACTAGGTTGTTGCTGAGATCCCTTCCAACTCTGAAATTACGTTACTCTGATTTTGTGATTCTATATCCTTTAGTAAGGCACACCAGCTTTTACAGGAGTCTTAAGGAATGCATTACAGAGATCAAAGCCTATTACAGTGCAGTGGAAAGAGCTATGGATTAGCAAAGGACAGTAAAGATGAAAAAGTTCTGAGAAACTACGTTTCTGGGCAAATTAATATCGGTTTTATTGACTACGTGTAGAAAGCAGTCAACAAAAATGGGCTTATTGTCCTCTCGGTAGCCAAAGAGACAGAACCTCTTGAACCTTTGATATTTACAAAGTCTTTTGAAAAAAAGATGCACCTGTGGGTGAAAATCAACTCTGATTGGTCAGCAAGAGAATAAATATTATAATGGCAGGAGGGCTATGATAAAATGAAGGTCTTTGGGGTCTGTGACTTGGATCACCCAGATCTTAACTTAGTGATTTCCATATCACCTTGTAGGAAGGGAGAATCCACATTTTCCCAGACATGTCTGAGCAAACACAATGAGCATTAACTCAAACTCGGAGTTTCTTTTACTATCTTTTTAGATCTTGGCCTGGATAGATCTTTAAGAGAGAGTTCTCACACTGGTTGGTTTCTGGATGAGGAAGTAGAAAATGGGGAAAAAAAAACCTTAGTCCTGATTAAATAATTAGTTATTAAGTATGAGAGAAATTAATTTCTCACATTCTCACATTCGATTCTATTGAGAGACAAAAATCTCCTCAATGAATCACTAACTGATGTTACAAACATTTTATAACTTTGGGGCTTATTATGGGTAATAATGTGAGAAGGGGGAAAGGAAAAAAATTAGTCAATGCATTGACACAACCAAAGGGGCAGTCCCCTTTAGTAAGTAGATCTTAGAGATAAAAGACACAAAGAGAAAAGGTAAACAGCAAAAAAAAAAAATTGTACATTTAAGGCTCCGTATGGTTCTTAGTCACCATCTGATGCAGCCTTCTGGTCTGGGTGTGGTCTTCAGAACAGTTTCCAGCTGACTGGCTTCTTAGATTCAGATTGCTTGTAGAGATCCTCTTTCTCTGTTAAAAATCTCCTGCAAAATGGGTCTTAACACAAATTTAAAACCTGGAGAAAAGATAAATAAATAAATACTATTTCTTCCTGTCTTAGGAAGAATTCCCACTTGTAACTTCTAAATGTCACTATGGAAAGCTTTTAGTGTTCCCCTCCTTAACCAAAAAGATGTAGAGCTGAGAGTTTTTGACCTGTCATACCACTTGGGCTGGCTTTTTCTCTTAGTTGATTCCCATTCCTTCCATACCCTCCTTAGTACTAGGGAAGTGGGAGGTATTTTAGGATCAAGGAACTGCAGTGACCTACCTCACTTAAGTTTAGGCTAGGTTAGTCATAAGGGGAGCAAAATGTCCTCAGATTCACATGAAATCTTTCTGCTGTTGAGGAGTTAAAAGAGTTATAAAATTAATACTGAATAAGTAGCTTATGAAACATACATAGATGGTCTTTTATGCGTACTATGAAATATAAAAAATCCTTATAGCCACCTCCTTCACGCACTTGGATGACAACTGAATTCATATGCAGCAATTTGTTGTTGTTCAGTCTCTTCGGTTGTGTCGTCATAACTGTTCATGATCCCATTTGGGGTTTTCTTGGCAAGGTTACTGGAGTGGTTTGCCATTTCCTTCTCCAGCTCGTTTTACAGATGAGGAAACTGGGGCAAACAGAGTTAAGCGACTTGCCCAGAGTCACACAGATAGTATGTGTCTGGGGCTGGATTTTAACTCAGGTCTTCTTGACTCCAGGCATGGAGTTTTATCCATTGTGACACCTAGCTGCCCCCATTTTAAACAATACAGTGGAGAATGAACTTTTAAAATTCAAGTAAATGATGCTTATAACAGAATCATCCCTGCAACTGTGAACAATCAGCTGAAAGGGAGTTGAATACTCTAAGGGTTGAATCTCTCTAGATGGATATAAGAGCGAAAAACTGGGAGGAGAAAGAAGATACCCTTCAATTCAACTGCTTGGCTTCACAGCAGAGGTGAGGAATGTCCACTGTTGTTTAGGCTTTTCTTTCCTTCTGGTTGCTGCCTTCTTCTCTGCCTGTGTCAGATGATGATGGTGGCCACCCTTAGGGGAGCTTAGTAGCTATCAGCTCCGTTCTAACAATCTCTGACCATCACTACTACCATAGTTGTACCTCTTTTCAATCTGTACAATCTTCCCACCCTGTCATGGGTGTTAGCAAATGTGTAAAGGAACTGAGAGAGTGGTGTACGGAATGAAGGCCAATTTTGTTGGATTGTAGAGAGCAAGAAGGGGAAGAATGTATATAGATTGGGAAAACAGGTTAGGATGAAGTTGTAAAGGGCTTTAAAAGCTAAACAGAAGAGTTATATTTAATCTTAGAAGCATCCACTGGAATTTGTTGACTTCTGGAGTCAGAGTCAGATCTATGCTTTGGCACTTTGTGGAGGATAGACTGGAATGGGGAGAGTCTAAAAGCATGGAAACCACCAGGAGGTTATTGTAATAATCCAGACAAGAAGCGATGAGTGCAGGAGCTAAGGTGGTAGCTGTGTGAGTGGAGAGAAGGGAATAATGGTGACATGGTAGAGGAGTCTCATATTCAAGTAGGGGTTAGACTAACTGATCTTTGAAGTTATTTCCATCTCTGAGATTCTGTGAAAAAAGTCCCTTCGGATCTCTTCCAAATGATTCTATAATTCACATGGTACTATAATATAGAACTACTAGCAGTGTACCTCCCTGTGCTTAGCTAGATTGGTCCTCAGAAAATGACTAGGCATCTGTATTGTGATAAAAATTTCCTTTCTCTATCTAAAAAATTTCCTAAAATAACTTCTCTAACCTGGTTACCTTAATGGTTAGATAAAGACTCACAATTTTATTTCACTTCCAAATCTAAGGGGAAAATTATTTTAATTGCATGTCTTGCATTTTCTTGATTATAAGTATTTTCTGTACCATAGTTCCTTTGGGATAGGTGATACCATAATAACTCACATTTTCAAAGCTCTTTAAGGATTACAAATCACTTTGATCCTTACAATAAACTTGAAAGGCATGTATGATTGATGTCCCCATTTTAAAAATGAGGAAAATGGGCCTTGTAGAAGCTGAATAACTGGTCTAGGGTCAAACAGCTGGCAAGTGAAAGCACAGTTCAAATCCAGGTCTTTCTGACTCCAAAATTTAGCATCTCCATCCTCCCTGTATTACTTTGACTAATCTGTTTGTAGTGAGTGCTTATTTTCTGCTCCAGAGCATGAGGAAATGGCAAAACTTCACCCTTCTCTCTAACTCTGAACCTCTAGTGAAACCCATTCCTAGTTTGTTTGAAGATTTGACTAAAAATGTTACTCTTATTGTAGGCATTATACTCATCCATATCCACTTAAGTGTTTTTAGAATGCAAACTATTTAGCATCATTTCCACAACCTCAGAACTTAATTAGCCTCTCATTTAAATGCCATAATGCATGTAATGGAGTATGTCTCCAAGCCACTTGCAGACCTAATTTGACTTAAAAAAAAAACTAGTAAGGAAGGTAGTCTTGTGTATATGTATCTATACATATATGTATGTATGTATGTATGCATGTATATATGTATATGTGTATATATACACGTGTGTGTATATCTGTATCTATATATGCATATGTATACATATGTACACACACATATATATGCATTGCTTATGGGGAAATAGTCAAAGAAAATATGTGGAAGTGGAAAAGTCAGGAGCAGTAAGTTAAACTAATTTGGCTCAAACATATTGTGTAGGGTAGAGGTATCAAACACACAGCCAGGAGTCCGCATGCCTCAAAGCTATAGTGCAAACCAAATTAAAATATAATTGGTAAATTTTAACAAAATTAATTAAAATGCAATAAAACATAGATAATGTTAATTTGTGGTTTTCTAAATCAATATGCAGCAGGGATTTGACTCTGAGTTTGACACCATTGGTGTAGGGAATAGTGGGAAAGAACATTGGAAGTCTGTTTTGAGCTGGTTCTGACTCAGACCAGTGCCCTAGTAGTTTATATTTATATAGTAGCATATATTCATATATTAAATTGGAACAAAATGAGATACTCATAGGTCATTTATCAGTTTAAAAAAGGAGATTTACTTAGGCATAGTGGGAGAAGGGTATTCAACAAGAATATATATTGAAGATGCCTTGAGATGATTCATCTGAGATGAAACTTCCTTGCTTGAGTTGAACATTATTTTCCATCAGCAATGCATCAGAGCATGCCTGGAACCCTTCATAGTTGTGTTGTACTCAGGAAAACAGGAATTTATGTCAGTGGCCTGAGTCTTTAGTCCTTTGAACCAACCAAGTCTCAAGGACTGTTTGAAAAACTATCCTAACTTGCATGAGGAAAAGGGTTCGGATGTTGTTCCTACCACAAAGGGTATGTTGAACCCAGATAATGCAGTTATATCATAGAATCTTAGATTAGGAATGAACTCTCAAAACTAGGTTCTTTTCCAGCTCATGTCTGAAAAGGAATCCTCTTTACTTTACCAACAAGTGATCATTCAGTCTCTGGTTGAAGACTTTCAGTGATGGAGAACTTGCTGTCTACCAAGGCAATCTGTTTTCCTTTTGGATAACACTAGTTGTTAGGAAGATTTTTCTTATATAACAAACCCAAAACTCACTTTATAACAAACCCAGAATCTCTACCCCAAGTACTGCCATGGAATCTAAGCAGAATAAATTGAATCCTTCCTCTATAGAGCAACTGTTGAAGCAATTGAATACATTTAAATCATCTCTTTTTTAGGCAACAAACATTTTCGGTTTCTTCAGCTGATTATTCTTCTTATGGGTATAGATTTGAGTTCCCTCCCTACAAAATGCCCCTGAGTCCTGTGTGGTCCTTTTCTGAGTCTGTAGTAACAAAGACAAGGGGGCAGAACTCAGAATCACATCTTTTTGGACCATCTGCAAGCTTTAATTTAACTGTGCTAACTCTAAATGTGGAGTCTTTGTTCGATGACCAATGAGTAGACATGCTACTGGAGGAACTGAAGCATAACATTTTGTCATTTTTGCCATAAATGAAACCAGAAGACAAAAGGAAAATCCAGCTAAATGCAGATCTGTCTCCTAGGTTCTCCAAGAAGAGACAGATAAGGAAGTTGGCAGAGTTGTTTTTATTGTATGTGTAAAAGCAATAAAGAACATTATTTTCATAGGACACTTAGCCACTTTGGGTTATAGTGATTATGATAATTCCTTTGAAAATATAATACTGTGGAATTGCATCTCTTCCCCCCTTTCATTAGAGAGGTGAAGGTTCATGGGTATGGAATATTGTTTATGATACCAGGCACTTTGTAAGTTGGTTTTGCTTAGCTGTTTTGGTGACATTAATTCAAAAGTGCACGTAGAGAAGAGTGATATTTTTTGTTGTTGTTCACGAGTACGAAGTGAGAGATCCTAAAGGTTTAGAGAATAACCAGCAGCTTGATATCTATGTAATGTGCATACTTTCTTCAAGAAAAGATTGAAAATGCATTAGACATGGTAAGCATCAAATTATTTTAAAATAATGAAATTGATTATATTTTAATAGACTGGAAAAGACTGATTAAAATGTGAGTCATTTCCAAGTCAGCTGGCTGTGTATAGTCAAACTTACTACATCGAAAGCTATAACAAACAAGAAAGAAGGAAAAAGATGAGGAGATATGGCATGAAACTGAGGAGACTCCAGCTTGATCTACTTAAATAAGCTGTTGATGCCAAAAATGTGGCTAAAAGGACAATGACACAGGTTTCCAAATCTTCAAGCACTGTATTCAGCATATTCATTTCCATTTCCTGAAGAACAGACATAATAGATAATCAAAAGAGAATACAAAGTGTCACAACCAGCAAATACTTGGTCTTTGTCCCAAACCTAGAGATTTGACAGCCAAAGGCAGTACTATAGACTATAAAAACATTCTCTTCAACATCTTATGCATAGCAAAAAGCAGTGAAGGGAAAAAACAAATTTATGTAAAAAAAAAAAAAAAACTCGACTAGGCTTATGTTAAGCCAGGGCATTGAGGGCATTTAAGGATAAAACTAGAGGACACATAAGAAATTGACAAAAAATGGAAAATATTTTAAATGTGTGCTCACTAAAAGTGTGTGTCATTGTGATAGAGGATTTCCAGCACAGTTCAAATTGCAAAAGGACTCCCAATAAATAGTGGAATCCTTCAAGTGTTCTTCTTTGTGGATTTCAATAGTCTGATTGTATAAAATGCTGGAATATTGCAGAGCCCCCTAAATAATCATTCAATGACAAAAGAACAAGTGGATCATGAATATTTACTGTTCAGACTGTGATATTCAATTGAATGACTAACTCACAGAGCCATCTCATTTGCATGTGTGAGTTCCTGCATGTGTGCATGCACACATGTTTACATATATGTGTGTGTCTATCTTTTGGCAGACACTATGCATAGACAAGAAAATTGGCGGAGCAGCTAGGTGGCATAGTGGATAGAGCACCGGCCGTGAAGTCAGGAGGACCTGAGTTCAAATCCAGCCTCAGACCAAACACTTGACACTTACTAGCTGTGTGACCCTGGGCAAGTCACTTAACCCCACTTGCCTAAAAATTAAAATAAATAAATAAAAAGAAAGTCAAGAAAATTGCTTATAGCTTTTAATGGCCTACCAGCTGCTCCTTGAAATAAAGGCTCATTCTTTCAACATCAATATTTTTTCTTTAATTCTGTATGACTGTGATTGTTGTTCTACCAGTCTCTGAAGATTTGAAGTTTAGGTCACCCAGAGGGCACATGACTGGCATGAGCAGGCTGCAACACATTTATGATAAGCAATTGTGTAGGAAAAGTGGCATAATAGGATGTCATTAGAGAAAATGTGTGACTGGGAAAAAATGGATTGTTCAGTTAATGAAAACAAAGGATTAATTAGCAGGTAGCTTTGCAGTGTCAAAAGATCTGGGCTTTCTGGAACATGAGGGGTAGACCTTTTCTGATGGATTGATGAGAGCACATAGACGAATATTACAACCAGGATGGGCAGGCATAGACAGGTTGGGATCTGCAGTGTGGGTAGCAGTACTCATATGTTGTAGATCACAGGTACATCAAAACATCATCTACCAAATAAAATTCAGTATCCTTTGCCTCGACTATCCGTTTCCTCTACTATATTGTACCACACAGTTTTTCCAGTCTTAACTCAGACCTACCTTACAGGATTTTCTGAGGAAATAGTTTTATAAATCTTAAGACACTATAGATATAAGTGAGTTTCTTTAATGACAATCTTGTCTCTGTAAACAACAAATAAAACATTGCAATTGATAGAAGTTGCGAATTTGTACTTTTAACACAGATGGTATACAAACTTGCAATTTTCTTATCCAATTTTTAAGAGATAACTATACAATGGTATTAATATAACATGATTTATTGCAAAAAATGTATTAATTAAATCAATTACAAATATTAATGTTACATATTTTAAATGATAGGTAGTACAAGTCCTAGAATATGTTCCATTTTAATAACATTTATAGTGGGGTACCTCAGATGATTTATGATGATATAAGTGATAAATTATTTTCAGTGGTAAAGTTACTTAAAGTTATAGTTGTACTTACATTTTTAAAAAAATGAAGCCCTTGTTCCTTGATAAATGTTTCACTCAAATTCTTATTTGTTTTCTGTCATGTTTGACAAATTTAAAACAAGAATAAGTGATAGCAAATGTTTCAAGAGTTAAAATAGCACTTCCTCTGACTACCAACTAGTGATGCTTTGTGGTCTAGCAAGTCTGATAAATTAGTTGCTGTTATAAGGTTCAGCTAAAGCAAATGAAAATAATTTATCAGAGAAACGCAAGAAAATGAAACACTGCATCATCACAATTTTTAAGATTAGAAAATCAATCAAAAACTTCAGAAGTAACTTGACTATAACTGTATGATTGTGGTTGTTAAACAATTAAGTAGTGCATTCATTCCAAAAGATTAATGGAGCTCATTTTTATTACAAATTTTGCTGCTATGAGAACCTAGCAGAACAGGAAGTGATGTACAATGTGTTAAAAAAAAAAAGAATAACAACCAACATCTTTCATGAAGTTAAAACAGAAAACTAATAAGTATGTTGCATTCAATAAATGTTGGTCTTTGATGTATTGACTTATGAAAATACGTCTTTCTCCTTGCATCTACGTTATTCCAACTATATCTCAATTACAGTAGTAGATATATGAATATGAATATATTTAGAGAAAAATCACTGTAGAGTTGTGTCAGGTACGACATAGTTAAATACTTTGACCACTGTCTTCAAGCTCATATTATTTATACCAAGATAAAATTAAGGATGATTCTTAGATAAATTATTAAAATGGCAGGTGGTTATAAAACAAAAAATCCAATTTCATCTTTTAAAAAGGAAAAGTTAATGAAATGTCTGGATTGCATACTGGAAAGCCTTATTTATGTTCTATTTCATGAGCTAATGGGGGATAAATTTAACACTAGAAGTGACCTTAGAGGTCATCTAGTCCAAACCACCCATTTTACTATTGAGGAAACTGACTCCCAGAGAAATGAAGAGACTTGCCCATGGTAATACTGGTAGGAAGTTATAGAACCGCAATGCAACCCCAGGTCATGTGACTCCAAACCCATGGTACTTCCTAATGCATTGTCCCACCATCCCACACATCTAATTTGCATATATGCATGGCAGCTATTGTAGATGAGAATGGAAGTGGTTCTTTTAAAAGCCAAATAGACCTTTATAGTATCATTTAAGAAAGATTTTTTTTAAGTAATTGACTAGTACTTTTTATTGTTGCATCTTTTACATGTAAGTAATCTCATGGTACACATTGTTGGATAGGCAGTTTTAAATCAATGTGCCTTAGATATTAGAACTTCAGATGTTAATGTTTCAAATAATACCTACAAATTTTAGTAATTATATAGAACTTTTCTAAAATATTTATTATACTTTTTGTCATCTTCATCTTTTCCTGTTTTTTTATTAATTACTGCAATTCTTTAAGGTTCCATACTTTAACTTACATTAAATATTAGTATATTGATTCAGAACAATACCATAGTAAAAGGCTGACAGTTGCTATGGCCAAAAATATTCATTAGACAGTGGCCAATTTTCTGAGAAAAAGATCCTTTAAAGGCAAGTTAGAACTGAAGTATCAAAATAACCTAGTCTACTTCTCACTCTTGCTTTTTTATTTCATGAAAATCTGTCCTAGTATAATTTTTACTAAACACTGCAGAAGTGGAGAAGAAAAATGGAAAGTAGGATTAAAACCTGATTGTGATGTGTTTAATTTTTTTAAAATTTAATTGCTACAGATACAAACATATGTATGTATATGTATACACAGAGAGATATGTATTTATTCTTTGTTATTCTTTTTCTATATTTAGGTTATTTCACAATTAAGAATCCTGGGTAGATCAGTAACATCTGGTTACAAGTTTGATAGAGAAATCTGGTCTAATGAACTTTCTCCTGTTCTTAATCTGTGGAAGAAACTTAATCAGGTATGTTTTGTGGTTTTACAATAAAACCTGTGAAGTCTCTTTTCCATTCTTCCATCAGTCTTTTTTACTAAAAGACTGAAAATCGTCCATATCTGTGAAATGAACCACCACCTAGCACTGGTCATGTCCGTCTCTCTATCTTTATGTCTATATTTCATTGTCTTTGCCTCTGTACCAGTCACATTTGTGTTCTCACTCTCACATTGCCATCATCCTAGTGCAGACCCTCATTTATCACCATTGATTTAGACTATTGCAGTTCCGTCGTCATTGGTCTCATTTGTTCTAGTCTCCCTTCCCAAAAGTATACCCTCTGTACAGGGCCAAAGTACCATTTTGACCATATTGTCCCCCTGCTAGAGAAGTCCAGTGGTTCCTTATTACCTCTAGGATCAAATATAAACTCTTCTCTTTGGTGTTTAAAACTTTTCGCGGCCTGGCTCAAGCCTACTTTCCAGGCTCACTACATGTTAATCTTTTTTACATACCCTATGTTACAGCCACTGTAACATACTTGTACTTCCTCATACATGAAGTTCCAACTTGTGCCTCTGTGCTATTGCATAGACTTTTCTACAAACCTGGAATGTACTTCTTCTTACCTTTGCTTCTTAGATTCCCTAATTTCCTTCAAAATTCAGTTCAAATGCCACCTATCACATGAAACCTTTCATTATCCTCCCAAATGCTGGTTCCGTCCCCAGCAAAATTACTTTGTAATTTTTTTTGTATATAAGTTGTATTTACTTATTGTTTCCCCTAATAGAATGCAAGCTCCTCAAGGGCAAGGATTGTTTTCTCTCTGCTTACCTGAGTATCTCTGAAGATTTTATCTTAGATTCTTAGTTTTGAATTTTTACATCTCAAATCCTGCTAGGTAGGATAGCTTAAATATATATATGAATAAGAAGAAATTAAATTAGCTCCCTTGGAATGAAGTATAGTTATTTTTTCCTCCTATCTATCTGATTTCTCCTTCTGTATCTCTTTTGCTGGATCCTCATCCAGATTATACACTCTAACCACAGTTGACTCTCAGGGTTCTGTCCTGGGCATTCTTCTCCTCTGCCTCTATACTACTTCACTTGGTGATCTCATCTGCTCCCATAGATGAATTACGACCTCTATGGTGATGATTCTCAAATCTACCTGTCCTGTCCCAATCTCTCTGATGGTTTTTACTCTCCAGTCACTCACTGACTTTCAGATATCTGGAACTGAATGTCTAGTAAGACATCTTAAACTCAGTATGTCCAAAACAAAACTAATTTTCTTTCCCCCAAAGATCCTCCCTCCCACTCCCCATACTGCCACCTCCCCTATTACTGTAAAGGCCAATGCCATCTGCCCAGTCCCTCAGGCTTGCAACCTAGGACTTATCCTGGATTCCTCACTATCCATCACTTCCCATATCCAGTCTATTGCCAAGGCCTGTTGATTTCATCTTTGCAACATCTCTTGACCATGCCCCCTTCTCTCCTCTGAC
Source organism: Vombatus ursinus (assembly GCF_900497805.2). Lineage (NCBI taxonomy): Eukaryota > Metazoa > Chordata > Mammalia > Diprotodontia > Vombatidae > Vombatus > Vombatus ursinus. Next base: position 5,181,305 of record NW_020947390.1, read on the forward strand.
ATTACTCTAGTGTATACCCTTGTCATCTCAGTCTGTACTGTTGCTGTAGCTTGTGGGTAGGTCTGCCTGCTTCAAGTCTCTCCCCATTCCAGTGTGTCCTCAATTCAGCCATGAAAATGACTTTCCTAAAGCACAGGTCTGATCATGTTATCCCTCTACTCAAAAACTCCAGTGGCTTCCTATGGCCTCCAGGAGCAAATACATAAACTTCCCCTCCCCCCACCTTTCCAATCTTCTTACACCTCACTCCCTGACATGTACTCCGGCTTCCTGGCTGTTCCATGAACAAGACCTTTCATTGCTCAGCTCCTACCGTTTTCTCTGACTGTTTGACTGCCTAGAATGCTCTCATTTCTCCATTTTGACTACTGACCTCTATGGCTTCCTTTAATTTCCAATTAAAACCACACCTTCTCCAGGAAGCCTTCCTTAACTCCTATTAATTCCATTGCTTTCCCTGTTTTAATTATTTCCTATTTATCTTGTATATAGCTTGATTTGTATATATTTGTTAACATGTTTTCTTCCCCATTAGATTGTAAGCTCTTGAGGGCATATAATAATAAATAAAAAGAAATTATTTTCTTTTTATTAATTGTATCCCCAGTGTTTAGCACAGTGCCTAGAACATAGGAGGTTTTTAATAAATCTTGATTGACCTTCCATGAACTGGTGGGGTGGATACCCTAGCTTTTTGTAGGCTATCAGATGGCTCACATGATCTTTATTATTTACACTTTTAGGAGTTAGAAACAGGCACAGGGTGTAGAGGGCTGGCTTTGGATTTGGGAAGAGCTGAGTTCTCTGCCTCAAACAGATACTAGCTTTGTGATTATAGGCAAGTTACAGAACTTCTTGATGTCCCCAGGGAACTCTTTAATATATTTAAGTCACAAAGTCATTGCAGATCCACAATGGTAGAATGAATTTCCACATCAAGAGTTCCCCATATGGACAAGATTACAGTGCATTCATACTTTAGCCGATGTGGGAATCTCAATTAAATTTCTAATAAAATTAAGTAATTTACCTAAGATCATATAACAATTTATTAACATACTGGGATTGGAAATAATTTTCTTTTAGTCCAATAATCTTTTTTAGTACATTTTATCCAAAGAACAGAACACGTTTGCTGAAGATGGGCCTTTAAAAAAATGAATCCCTTTGGGTCTTGAATAGCAAAGTGTCTCTTCCTATGACTTTGTGGTAGCTTATCACCAACTAATTTTTTTACAGTAAAGGATTTTCTCCCAAGGCCATCCAATCCAATAATTCAGCAAACATTTATTAAGCAACTACTATATTCAAGGCACTGAGCTCAAAAACTCTGGAAATAGACAAAACCAAACTAAAAAAACAATCCCTATTCTCAAGGAGTTTACCATTCTGTTGGGGTGGGGATGTGACATATAAATTGATAACTATATATATGATAATTTGAGGGCAGGGAAAGATCACTAATAACTGGGGGAAATCAGATAAAGCTTACCTTACTACGTGGAAATGAATTGAGACAGGAAGAAAACTTGTTTAAGAGGCAGAGGTGAGGAATGAAATGTGCTCCATTGGCATTTGCAATCAAAAGAATTTTAATAATCTGTGAAAGAGGAATTTCGTTTGAGTGGTTGGGTGTGCAATTTGTTTGCAAAGGGTTGAGAAGTGTGGATGAGGAAAGGAAGGGGAGGAAATGAGTATAGATTGCTTTTTTTTCTTAAGAGTTTATGAAAGGAAGGAAGAATATAGTAAGATACCTGGGTTTTTGTTTGTTGTTATTATATGGTTAGTTGTGTGTTTTTTTTTTAAGCATAGAGAAACTTGGGTATATTTATAAGCAACAAGAAATGAGCTAGTATATAGGTAGAGATTAAAGGCTAGAGAAAGGGGAAATAATTGAAGGGGCAAAGCTCCTGAATAAGACCAGAGGGGATAAGTTTAGGTCATAAGTAGAAGCATGGATCTGTATGAGAAGTACTACCTCTTTATCAGAAATTGGATCTAAGGAAGAGAGAAAGAAGTAATGACAAGGGAGTTTGAAGTGTACAAACAGGGACTAGTTGGTGCTCACAAAGGCCTCCATTTTCACAGTAGAGTATGAAGTGAGATCCTCTGTTGAGAGGAAGCAAGGATAGGAGTAAAAGAAGCAAAAAATAGTTTATAAACAACTTCAAGCTTTATTTTTCCCATTATTCGGAATCCACAGGCCTTTAAAAGAGCTATACTTTACTTGGATAGAGATGTAATTTGTGCACTATATTTAATCCATAGGTGTTCTAATTTGGTCATTTTTTCTCAGATGACATCCACATTGGATCTTTATAATTGTGTGCAATGTTAAATACTCCAGCAGCAATCTCAGCATTGTACTAGTGTTGACATTTGCTCCTAAAATATTCTGCATAATCATCTACCTCAGACAATGTTTTTGGACCAACATAATAACTTGGAATGTATTTCCCCTGGTAGTCTTTTCAAATTAAAACATGCTCAGTGAAAAGTCATTTTAGTAATCAGTATTTCTGTATCCCTTTGTTATCATAAACTTTATGGTTATAATTTTTTCATTTAGAAAAATTAACAGTTCCCCCTCCCTCATCCCTGGCTCAGGCCAAGGCCTGTCAGATTTCCTTACTTACAATTTATGACATAGAAGGTGTTTGAAATCTTACATTGTGGTTCAAAAGCAATGAATTAATAAAATAATTCCCTCTAGCTGAGTTCTTTCCCTTCTGCTTATATGTCAACTTGAGATTTTATTACTTATATGTTAATTGAAGATCCCTTTTAAAATATAATTAAGGCAGAGAATTTTAATCTATGAATACATGTTTTTCCATATGAAGAGCCTAATCAATTAGGAATTAAATATTATTGAACAAAATGTCTTTATAATCAATTCATTTGTTCAAGATTACATATCTAATGACCAAATTTTTATTAAGCACTTTCTGCAACGAGCATTGTGCTAAATTCTGGAATACAAAGAAAGATAAAAACCTTACCTGCTTTCAAGGATTACATTCTATTATGAAAGAGAACACGTAAATAAAAGCTTCTACTATAACTACTACTACTACTACTACTACTACTTACTACTACTACTACTACTACTACTACTACTACTACTACTACTACTACTACTACTAC
>NW_020947390.1:5184461-5405691 GCF_900497805.2 Vombatus ursinus
ACTACTACTACTACTACTACTACTACTACTACTACTACTACTACTACCATACCACACACACAGATTAGATGGAAGATATGGCATAGGTAAGCAGAAATACTAGATAATTGGTAAATTATATAACTTTTGGAATACTTTTGAGTATTTACACTTGAATGTTTATTATATATTATATTTTGGAATAGAATAGTTTGAATCAAAAGATGAAATTATAGTGAGAAGAACTGACTTAGGACAAGTTGGATAACTTCCCAAATTTCCAATCTTGCTCTACTCATTCAATTCCTCCCTCTTCCCAGTCTGCTGAAAATGGAAGGCAGTGTTATTCAACCAGCCACAGATCCAAGAATTAAATTACATTTGGAAGATATATCTAGTATATAGCTTTCTAAATTAAGTTTGTAGACAATGTCCACAGTTTCTGAAAGATTATTGACAAAGGGATTGGGATCTTTATAGTTTGGATGTCAGTTTCAAAGTAATTTCATTAAAGTATTTATACTACAAATATAATTAAGCAGTTGAGTATAAATTAACCTAAGAATTTTGTTATCATGGGCACTTTACTACAACTATTCAGTGCCTCCTATACTTAGTGACCTATGTTGCTTATATCCTGCCTAGACCTGCTTTCTCCAGACATGGAACCTCAAACAGCTAATCAATAATTAACATAATTACATTTTCCATTTTCATCCAAAGATTGCCTCTATTATGAAACAAAAAAGTATAAGAATAATAAAAGGGCAGGATATTTCTGTAGATATGTTTCTAAATGTTTTATGGCTTATTGATTTTGATTACTTTTTTGTGTGTGTATGTGTGAGGCAATTGGGGTTAAGTGACTTTCCCAGAGTCACACAGCTAGTGAGTGTTATGTGTCTGAGGCCAGATTTGAACTCAAGGCCTCCTGACTCCAGGGCTGGTGTTCTATCCACTGGGCCACCTAGCTGCCCCCATTACTTCTTTTTAAAACACCAATTTCATGATAATAATTTACACTTATAAGGGGCTTTAAGATTTGCAAGGCATTTCAACATACTCAATTAAACTTCACTTTGACTTTGATTGGATGATTCTGCGAAGTCCTTCTCTTTAATAAAACAAACAAACAAACAAACAAAAAACCATTGTTTCAGGGATAGCACCATGCTTCCAGTCACCTTGGTTCTCAACCTTGAAATCATCCTTAATCCATCAATGACTATGGCTAGCTCCATAGTCATTAATGGAAATATTTCAACAATGTCTGTTGACTTTGCAGTTGTTTTTTTCCTGTTTTGTGCTCTGTAAGAGTAGTTTTTATCAGGAGAAAATGATACTGAGTCATGGAAAAGAAAATATGAAAAATCAGGTCTCCATAGTTGTATGCTTTATTTGAAATTTTTCAAGGTGAGATAAGTAGTCTCTTCCTGCTTGTTTACAAACTAAAATAGGAACAAATGAATATTACTATATGAACTATTCACAACTGTGTATAAGTAGCAAAATGTCAGATGTTAAATTTTTTTATATCTTTGTGTCAGATAGCAAATGACTTTATTCTTTTTACTTTTATGATTGCTTTTTTCCCAGTTACATTGGGAATTACATTGAGAAGGCAAGCAATTTGATATAAGTTGCAAATGGGCAGTCATGGAAAATGTATTCCCATAGTAGTCATGTCATGAAAGAAAACACAGACCAAAAAATAAATAAATTTAAAAAATACCCTGGGGCAGCTAGAATAGAGCACAGTCCCTGGAGTCAGCAGAACCTGAGTAACAAATCCGGCCTCAGACACTTGATACTAGCTGTGTGACTGTAAGCAAATCACTTAACCCCAATTGCCTCACCAAAAAAAATACCCCAAGAAAAATAAAGTTAAGAAAGTGTGCTTTGATCTGCATTAAGACTCCATCAGTTCTTTCTCTGGAGATAGCATTTTTCATCATAAGTCCTTCAGAATTGTCTTGGATCATTGTATTGCTGAGAATAGCAAAGTCATTCACAGCTGATTGTCATACAATGTTGTTGTTACTATGTACAGTTTTCTCCTGGTTCTACTCATTTTACTTTGCATCAGTTCATGTAAGTCTATCCAGGTTTTTCTGAGAACATGTTACTCATCATTTGTTATATGCTACAATAGTATTCCATCACAATCATATATAACTTGTTCAACTATTTCCCAGTTGATAGGCATCCCCTCAATTTCTGATTCTTTGCCAGCACAAAAAGAGGTGCTATAAATATTTTTGTACATATGAACTCTTCCTTTTTGTTTTTTGTTTTTTTTAATCTCTTTATGATAATTGCTAGGTCAAAGGGTATGCATAGTTTTAGAGGCCTTGGGGCTTAATTACAGATTGCTTTCCAAAATGGTTGAATCACTTCATAACTCCACCAGCAGTACATTAGTGTGTCAAGTTTCCCATGTCCCCACCAACATTTGTCACTTTTGTTTTTGGTCGTATTAGCTAATCTGATAGGTATGGGTGATACCTCAGAGTCGTTTTAATTTTCATTTCTCTAGTCAATGGTAATTTAGAGCATTTCCATATGATTATGGATAACTTTGATTACTGTGAAAATTGCCTGTTTGTATTCTTTGACCATTTATCAATTGGGGAATGGCTCTTTTTTTTTTTTTTTTTATAAATTTGACTCAGTTCTCTTTATATTTGAAAAATGAGGCCTTTGTCAGAGAAACTTGCTGTAAAATTTTTTCACAGTTATAATTACTGTGTATTTCCCTTCAGCCTATTCCCCCTCCCCCTTTATCCTACTCTTTTTCTCCTTTCACTCTGTCCATCCTCAAAAATGTTTTACTTCTGACTACTGCCTCCCCCAATCTGCCCTTTCTTCTATCAGTCTCCCCCTTCTGTCACTTCTTTTTGCCCCTACTTTCCTATAGGGTAAGAGATAGATTTTTATCCCCAAGTGAGCTAATTCTGTCGAGAGTAAAATTCACAAGTTTCATTCCTTGTCCCCCATCTTTCCCTCAATTATAAATGTTCTTTTTGCCTTTTTTGTGTGAGATTATTTACTCTATTCTACTTCTTCTTTTCCTCCTCTCCCAATGCATTCCTTTTCTTACTCCTTAATTTTATTTTTTAGATACTCATCTCATTATATTCAACTCTCACCTAATACTCTATGTTTGTATGTACCCCTTCTAACTGCCCTAATAATAAAGTTCTTAGGAGTTACAAATATCATCTTCCCATGTAGAAATGTAAACAGTTAACCTTATTGACTCTCTTATGATTTCTCTTTCCAGTTTACCTTTTTATGCTTCTCATAAGTCTTGTATTTGAAAGTCAGATTTTCTCTTCAGCTCTGGTCTTTTCATCAGGAAAGATTAAAAGTCCCCTATTTAATTAAATATCTTGAGGTGAAAATATAGTGAAACTATCAGGCAAATGCTTTAAGAATGTTCCTTTAGGACAGGTAGGTGGCACAGTGGATAGAGCACCAGCTCTGGAGTCAGGAGGACCTGAGTTCACATCTGGTCTCAGACCAGACACTTGACACTTAATAGCTGTGTGACCCTGGGCAAGTCTCTTAACCCCAATTGCCTCACTAAAAAAAATATCGCTTTGGCAACTGTATAGGGAATTGATTTGAAGAAGGGAGAGACTTGAGGTAGAGAGTCCTATTAGGAAGCTGTGGTGATAGTTCGGGTGGTAATAGTCTAGATTAAGGTTGGATCTATCAGTATGTAAAGAAAAGGTATTGAATGTGAAAAATAACTGATATTTATCAGCTAATTGGAGATGAGTGTTAAAGTATCATCAAGAGTTGAGGATGATTCCAAGGTTGCTAATCTGAGTGACTAGAAGGATTGTAGTGAGTTCCCTTGAATAGAGATAGGAAAGTTTTATAGCACAGTAGGTTTATGGGGGAAGATAATGAGTTCTGTTTTACATGTGTTGAGTTTGAGATATCTGTGGGACATCCAGTTGATATAGTATTAGAACTGAGGAGCAAAAGTAAAGCTGAATGTGTAGATCTGTGATTTAACTGTGCTATGATGATAATTTATCCAGGAGTTGATGAGATAACCCTGAGAGAAATGGAGAATCCAGCAAATAGCCTTTGGTGACAAGCAAGGTTAGGAAGTATGACATGGATGATGACCCAGCAAAAGAACCCAAGAAAGAGGGGTTTGTCAAGTTGCAAATGAAAACAATGCCACAAAATCCCAGGAAGAAGACAGTATCTGGAAGTAGAGGGTGGTTGACAGTGCCAAATGCTCTCCATTAAAATGGTATTTTATTTAATTGCCAATAATTTCCTTCTATATCACTCAAACTTTCTTCTCTATTATGTATGTCTCTTGACTATTCTGCCCCAGTCCCCACACTCTATTAATTGGCTTCAGCAACATATAGTCTTTTGAGTCTTACTGATCTACACTGTACTTTGTTTCATGACTATGAACTTTTTATACGTAGACTGTGTAAAGGGTTGAAACAGAAATGAAGACACCAAGTAGAAGGCATTAATTCAACAAATTTTTTATCGACTTTCTCCTAATTGCAAATCACTATGAAGGTAAATTAAAAAATAATCCCTTAAAATCAAGGACCTCACAGAATAGTTGAGAGAAGGCGTATACATTTATAGTGATTATTAAAAGCAGAATGTGAATGAGTAATTGTAGAGTTACAAAATCACTATGAGATTTAAAAGGAGAGAGAGATTATTTTCAGCTTAAGGCGGAGGTAGTAATGAGGGAAGACTTCTTGGAAGAGATGATATTTAAACTGGGCCTTGAAGGATGGTTTAGCATTAGATACTTATTAGTATGAGAATGCAAATAGATTTGGCTAATGCTGAATGTATAGATTGAGATCAGATCAAGTAGATTATTTGGGTAGGGTAAGGAAAGTTTGTATGAAGCCTTAAAACCCATTGTCAACATTGGTATTGGCATACCAACAGAGAACTACCAAAGAGGATTCCAAAGAGGAAATAAGGCTGATGTAATTGAATCACTGTGTTTGGCTGCCATTATTTATTGGGGGCAGAAAGCACTAGAAAAAAGAGCTGGAGTCAGGAGACATCTTGAATTAGGAGAGGCCCAAGTTAGAGTCCTCATCTCTACACTTATTAGTTGGGTGAACATACACAAGTTATTTAACATTTTTAAACTCCTATTTCCTCATCTGCAAAATCTGAATAATAATATTACTTAATGGCTGACATTTACATAGACTCTAAGTTTTGCAGAATACCTTGCATACATTATTTAGGATCATCAGATCATTGGTCTAGAGCTGGGACAGACTTTTGAGGCCATCCAGTCTATCCCTGTCATGTTACAGGTGAAGAAGCTGAGGTATAGACAGTTAGGGAGTAAATATCTGAAGTGAGTTTTGAACCCAGTTCTTCTGACTCCAGAGAGTGTTCTTTCCATTCTACCATGCTACCTGATTTGGTCCTCATAACAGCCTTCTAACATAACCCTATCTCCACTTCACAGATGAGAAAACTGTGATTGAAAGGTATTAAATGACTTGTCAGGAGTAACACAGCTCATACGGGTTTCAAGCCTAGGTCTTCCTGATTCCATGTGCAGCATTGTAGCCACCACCCCAGCTTATTTCATGGGCTTGTTGTGAGGAGCAAATCAGATCATGTTTGACAAGCGCTTTGTAAGCCTAGGAGCACTAGTAACAAATGTCAGTTATTTGTTATAAATGAAATGAATTGAGGAAGGGAGATACAAGGAATAGTCAGCCCTGGGAGTATGAGTTACCCAGAAGGGACGGGTGGGGAGGGGAGGGAAATATTATGATCAGGGGATGGGAATGAAGAAAATTAAAGGACTTAGTGCTCAGGTAAATATATGAGAGACAAAGGCACAAAAGAATCCAAAATTGTAGATCAGAGGATGTAGAGATGTTGTGTATAGTGAAAATGAAGTTCAGTAAAAGGGAAAATTTAAGTGGGAAGATTTGAAGTTTATTTTTTGCCACATGCAGTTGGGAAGGCAAAAGGTACAGGACTTAGACTTAGTTCTGTATCTAGAAATGGGAATATTACGATCTTCTGAAGAAAAAAGGTAGAAAAGGGAAAATTAAAAAAAAAGATTACTTTGAGTTAAAAAAAATCAAATCAAGAAACTGTTTCACCATCTAATTTCTGCTGCAATATACTTTATGCCAATTAGCATTATAGAACTTGATGGTCAGAATAATGGACTTTTTTTCTCCTTTGGTAAAATAACAATTGAAAAAAATCCATGGTTCTTAATGTATTCTCTTAAGAAAAAGATACAATTACTGTGGAATGTTTCATGAAATGATTTGAAAATGTGATATCCCATTGACACTTTAAGCAAGGAACAGTCGAAAGCAGCATAACTTTACTAGGATTTATCTTGAAGATGTAATTAACAAAGAGGTTTAGACTAATTAGGTGAAGGAACATTGATCTTTAGAGAAATATAGCTTAGTTTAACACATTGAGTCACTCTGGAATCCTAATTAAATTACACATTAAGTGAATTTCTAGTTGAATACTGATAAAATGGTTTTAAAACAAAGAGCCAGTAGATGTGCAGACTGGAAGTCATTATTTTTAATGACTAATATACCTTTGGTATATATTAGTTCTGTGCAAAAGGTGCTTTTTATAAATAATCTACTTGTTAGTGCTTTTCCATTCTGTTATAAAAGTTTTTTGTGGTACTATTCTTTTCTTCCATAACATATGTTGTCATTTCAGATTTGGAGTTTGTTTTTACTTAATTTTTTAAATGTAGTGCTTTTCATGATTTCAGTGATCATGACCATGAGGATTATTAGTTTATACACCTAACCAATTAAGCCTATTTAAAAAATTTAAAAAAAAACCTCATTTAAGAAATCCTTTCCTGATCTTTACAACAATTGCAAAAACTTTTCAGTAGTTTACTTTGAAAGCAATTTTTTATGAGTGGTGCTTCTGAGTAAGAAATTTTTAAACCTCCCACCATTAACTTTACTTGTGACATTTGGTTATTCCCTTGACTTATCAGTTGTTTTAGGATTACTTTTAAGTTAATGATTTCCAGACTTTGTGTCTCAACTTCTTTATTGTAATTTTATAACAACACTCAAAGAAACCTTAAACATAGAATAAAATAACCTGACCCACAGAGTTTCTGATTGATAATAACATTTACATTTCATTTTGTGCCAGCAGTGGGGCATAATGGATACAAAGTGGGCATCAGAGCCAGGAAGGCTTGAGTGCTGGTCCTCCCTCTGACATACTTGGCTGTGGGACCCGGAAAGTCACTAAAACTCTCAATAGGCTATGCAGCTCTCTAAGACTATAATTTGTAGAGAAGATGTCAGCCTGAATTAGGATAGGAAATTTTCTCATTCTAGAGTTCCCTGTCCTTATGAAATCACAGGGCCAGCCATTACAGGGCCAGCCAATAGATAGCCTCAATTAATAACTTATAAAACTATTATTGTAATATAAGTAATATGTTTTATATAATTTTTTGTGACTTGTTTTATGTAAATTTTTCAAACAGTGACATTGTTAATGATACTACCCATGATTCTTTTTTAACCATTAATCAAGATTGACATTTTATCATTATAGCAGAAAACCTATCTCACGAGAGTAATATTTATAAAATTTATATTATGGTTTTGATAAACTAGCGAACTCTTTATTTCTCTGTAGCTAAAACACTGTAAGAACTTTGGGTTTAGATTCTTGTTCTGATATACTATACCGAAACTAGTCAATCAGCTGTTCTAATTTAGATAGAAGAAAACCAAATCACTATTTGTCTCTTGAAAATAGAGTTCTTATCCTTTCATATTTAGGAATATCTTAGTCCATAAAATATATATTTTTGGTAAACAAATCAAGTAGTTGACAAACCCATCATTTCTTTTATTTAATTTGCAGAACAAATATTTGTTTTAAATTGGGAAACATGTAAAATATTGTTTTATAAATTTATTATCCATAGCTCTATTGTTTATGAATAATCATTTTATTTTTATGAATCAGAATACATTTGAAGATCTTGTAATGATGTATCTAGAGTATTTAATTTTTCAAAAATATACACCAATTTTGCAAGTATTAGAAGGAGGAATTTTTGTTGTATAAAGAGTTTACTTCATATTTATTATTCTTATCACTAAGAAATATGGTAATTTCTTATTTTATCCCAAATGCCCTTTGTAAGTATTTGACATAACAAATTCAGTGTTTTTTTGCAGGAATATAGAGGTGTTCTTTGTTCTGTCTCCGTATCAGCACTCACTTTTGCAAAGAATCTTCCTTTCAGTTAGCTGTTTTAAGCGAGTTTAGCTGCTTTCCTAATATAACAACTTGAAAAACTATAGTAGTTCCTTCTCACTTATATTTCTCAATACAAATATTATATGTGAATTGTAGGCAACTAGATGACACAGTAGAGAGAGCACTGTGCTGAGTTAGGAGACCTGACTGGGCCTAAGATGCATACTAGCTGTGTGACCCTGGGCAAGTCACTTAGTCCTGTTTGCTTCAGTTTCTTCATCTGTAAAATGAGCTGGTATAAGATGTGCCAAGATTAGTTTCATCCATATCTGTAGCTGCAGGTGACACCACTATATATCCTAATGAATAAAACTTAGAAATTGTTCAAGCAACTTTCTGCTATGCAAGAGACACTTTGGTTATCTGAGATTTTTTTTTGTTTTGCTTATTAAAAACATAAAATTTTCTCTGCAAAACGTGGACTCGTGCTAATATTTTCTACACATACATTTCAAGGAATCATTTCAGTTTATTAGTTTCCATAGTATTTACAGGTAGTGTTCATGCACACACACACACAACCACACACACACACACACACACACACACACACACTTTTCCTCTCTATCACAGTATCTGTGGATCCCAGTGATCAACATGGTATATCATATTTTCTTGATTTAGACTCTTTGACTTTTTGTTTATGTATTTCCTCTACTTTAACTATCCCTTTTGGCTTCTCTTGTACTAATTTAAGCTGCTGCAATGGATTTTTTCTTTAAATAGGTAAAATATTATCTGCTAAAAATTAGAGACAATAACACATTTACTACAATTAAATTTAAATTAAATTGATGAAAACTACAAATTATTTTAACAATATTTGAATTATTTCAATTTTTATTTCAATTTTTAAAAAAATTATAGCTTTTTGGCAGCCAGTCTATAACATTATGTTAACTAAAATGAATGATGTTGAGAACTATAACAGATAATATAGTATTTCTAACTTCCACACCAATATTATTTAACTTCAAGTTTATATACTTTCTGTAAAATGAGCCTAGTTCAATTTATTATGATCATGTCAAATTACATCCACTTTGAAATATGATGAGGCTGACTCAGATTTTACTTCATTTGTTCATAGTGCATCACGTAATTCTGAGTTGCATTTTCTATCCATTATCATGAATCTATCATGTTTGTCTCCCTTTTGTTTTCTTTAATTTGAACATTTTCATTGGAAAAAATGGGTATATTCACACAGGCTTTTAACTAGGTAATTTCTTATAAGCTTGGCTATTATTCCATGTCCCTCTTCCTAAATAGTTTTATTCTTTCCCCCAAGGGTGGCATGTCCCACAGTATGGAAAGCTCTAGTAGTGTGAATATGGATTTGCATTATTATCCTTATGATCAGATAGGGTAGAACTACTGCTCAGAGCTGATGGGAAGATGGCAGTAGACAATGGAGAGAAGGAATGACTCATTTCCTATTTTGCTTACTTTCTTGACTGTGAACCTTTGGGCTAGAAAGTGTAAATAAAAAAAAAAACAAACCTAAGATTGGTGAGATGGATTATAAATTGGGTGATAAAAGCCCTCAATGAGTTCATGTCACCAGGCCCATGTGAATTGTAGAGATTTACAAAGGAACTGCCAAATGTATTTATTGACCCACCTTCACCGCTTGTTGAAAAATCTTGAAAATGAGAGATTCTATAGGTCTAGAAAAGGGCAAATACCTTATTTTAAAAAAAGACAGAGAAGAGCAGAGTCTTCAATTTATGAGCTAGTGAGCTTGATTTCAATTCCTGGGTAAATTCCAGAGTATATTATTAAAGGGATTCTTGCTGAATATAGAAAGAAAAGCAATGATCAATAAGAACTGGAATTTCTTTATTAAGAACAGATCTTTCCGGATGAATTATTTTTTTTTATCATTTTTATAATTTGCTATTTTGACAGGATTACCATGTTAGTAAATGTGGGGAATGCTATAGACATAATATTCCTGTTTTTTAATAATATATAACAAAGTGTCTCATGTTCTTCTGGGTATGATGGAGAGGTGAACTATAAGCTAAGATGACAAAATTAGAAGGATCTGAAGCTTAACGACTGGACCTGATGAATAATAATAATAATGATAGAAGGGAATAAGCATTTATATAGTACCTTCTTTGTGATAGCCACTATACTAAACATTCTACAAATATTATCTCATTTGATCCTCACAATAACCCTGGAAGGTCGACACTATTATTTTATGGATGAGGAAACTGAGGCAAATGGAGGTTAATTGGCTTGCCCAGGGTCACACAGCTAGCAAGTGTCTGAGGCCATATTTGAATTCATATCTTCTTGACTCCAGGTCCAGTACTCAATTCACTGCACTGCCTTGCTGCCTAATACTCAGTAATAGGTAAATGTTAGTTTGGAGGGAGGTATCTAGTGGACTACCCCAGAGATCAATTTTGAACACTGTGCCATTCAACATTTTTATCAATGATTCAGATGAAAACCCAGATGTATACTTATTAAATTTGCAGATGACATGAAGCTGGGAGGAATAGTTAGTGCATGGCATGATATTATCTAAAAACATTTCATAAGGATAGACTGATGTGCTGAAACCAGTAAGTTGAAATTTTATAGGGATAATAAATATAGATAAGTGTATAGTTCTATACTTCTGTGTCATGTACATAATAGTTGAGATGTGGTTAGATAACAGTTCACAAAGAAAGGAATCTGGAGGTTTTTTTCTATATTTAAAACCCAAATTTCAAGGATTTCAGAATTCTAAATACTTTGTTATTGTTCATACCACCATTTCAAAGGAAGTGTAAAGTTCTATATTAAAAATTTAATTATTTTAAGACCATTTTTGTTCATTTGGTTAGTTGTTCATATTACTGTTATTTTCTACCACATATTTTGTATATTACTTTAAGGTTTTGTTTGTTCTCTTTGAGTCTATAAAGAAAGTAATTGCTGACGTTTAAAGAATGGAAATATTCTTTATTCAGATAACAAATTTTTCTAAATTATTTTTATCTATCTTGAAGATCCCTATATTGAATATTCTTCTGATAGTAATGTACTACTTTCAGGAGAAATATTGCTAACAAAAGCTAGCAAAAAAAAACTTTTCAAGCAGTATTTGCTTTGTCCTTGACTTTACCTTTCTTAAGGAACTTTGCCAAAGGAAAAGCTAATATTTCTTTTACTGAATCTTAGGACCTGCAATGCAGATTTGCCTCTGCAGAATAAAGTGGTAATAATGGTGATCAAACTGAAGCAACTGAGTATTGACTGAAAGCCCTTAAATGTAACAAAATTAGTTCATGCTGAATTATTATTTTACATAGTACATAATTTTACATCACCATATTAATTATGCCATTGTCGTTCCATTCTTAATTTAGCAAACAGACTGAGGAATAGGAGATAAATGTATTTTGTGACAAACAACCTCAATCTGATAGGCAATTGGATCAGCATAAAGAGTTATGATTTCTGGATTTATCCACTGAACTTGAATATGTTAATAAATTTTCTTGCTTGATCATAAGATGCACTGCAGTAGATTTATTTTTCCCATTAAAAATAAGAGCTTCATAGCTTTTGAAAATAAAATTTTGGTCAATTTTATCCAGTACAATCAGGCCTAACTTGATTTAAACAGTTATGCTTTATTCACTTCTTGTTTAAATAATAAGCACCTTTTAATCAAGTTTCTGTTCCCAGCATTCTGTTGAAATTTTACTCTAGATTGGTGTCAGTGAACCACCCAATTTTCTCAAACTCTCACTTTACTGTTTTGTAGTATTTAACAACATAGACTATCCATTTTTTTTCCTTCTTGTCCTTGTGTAGTAGCCTAGCTTTCCTTCTCTTTTTTCTGATATTCTTTCTTCTTTTCATTCTTCTGCCGCTTCCCATCCTCTAATGGTGAATATACCTTGACTTGATCTTCAACCCTCTTTTTCTCCAAGCTGTCCTCCTCGAGCACCTCTGTTCAAACTTTTGTCTATGAACTCCATGCAAATGACTTTTAAATCTCTATTTTTTATCTGCCTTGATCTCACTCCTAAGCCCTTCTCTAATAAATCCAGCTGTATACTTATTAATCATTTGTATCTAGATAGAAATCTGGACAAAGTCCTAAGAATTTGCCTTTTGCATTATTGAGAAGATTGAGACCACATAAAATGCACACCTCAATTCTCTTCCTCTGTTTTAAAACTCTCTAAATCTATTTCCTCTTACAAGTTTTAGAGAAAGACATGACTCTTCTCCTTGACCAGACCAGCACTTCTGTCTTCCCTCTGTCTTCCATAACCTCAATCTATCTTTTCTTTCAATTAATTTCTGTTCAGTTAAAAATATTAATTAACACTTATTCTGTAGAGAATGTTGTCTCCAGTGTTTGGGAGGATATAAGGTCTAGATAAGCCAGATCATTATCTTTATGGAACTTAGTATTAAAACACATACATCGATAGCTTATACAAAATAATACATTATAGCACATGTTATGGGCATTTATAACATACCTATGTGAGGAAATGTGAATAGAATATTAAGCAGGTACAAGAGTCTGATGTGGCGTTTAAAAGGTGAATAGAAGTTGAGCAGGAAAAAATTGGAGGGAGAACACTGCATAGAGAATAGTGTGACTAAAGACAGAGATAGTACAAGGCAGATTTAGAGGAACATAAAGAATAATTCAGTTTGGATGAAAATAGGGTAAGTGGTGTGGAGTAGTTTGAGATAAGAATAAAATGCCAAAGGTACTACCTGATTTCAGAAGCTTTGAATGTGAGACAAAGAAGTCTGAACTTTATCCAGTAGGCAGTAAAAAACTCATGAAGACTTTTGAGCAAAAAGAGTGATATGATCAGACTAATGTTTGAGGAGGAATAAGCTGGCATCATTTTGAAAGGCATGATAAAGTCAGGAGTAGAATTGGGGCAACCTTTTGGGATGCTATTCTAGTTTTTCCAGGTAGGTAGTAGTTAGAGCTTCTAATACAGTTGTGGCGATGGAAATATAGAGTGATGGGAGAGAATCAAGAGGACATGTTAAATAATTAGAAATGAGAGGTAAGGGAGAAGGAAGAGTCCAAGATCAATTAATCAGTCAACGTGCATGTACCCTTGTAGGCAGATGTAAAGATAAAAATGAAATAATTTCTGGATAAGCTCCAGCCTTGGAGTCAGGAGAACCTGACCTCAGACACATGACACTTACTATTGAAATTTCACTTCAAATCTGGCGTCAGACACATGACACTTACACTGTGACCTGGGCAATTCACTTAACCCTGATTGCCTCACCAAAAAGGCCAAAAAAACCCCCCCAGAACAATGAAATAATCTCTTCCCTCAAGGAGCTTACTTACATTCTATAGCGATCACAACAAGAACAAAGAATAGTTTTAGGAGGGTAAGACATGGGGAAGGATATAATTCTAAGAGGTTATTATCAGAGAGAGTAATCAATTTTTTGTTTATCTTATTTTTGGGAGACATGAACAATGACTTCTTTAATCTGTTCTGACTGCTTGTTCAATTAGTTTCTTTTAAATAGTATTTTATTTTTCCAATTGTATATAAGGACAATTTTTAGCATTCATTTTAATAAAAATTTTAGTTCTGCATTTTTCTCCCTCTCTCTTTAACTCTTCCCTCTTCCTAAAACAGTAAATACTTTGATATAGGTTATATATGTGCAATCATGTAAAACATATTTCTATACTAGTCATAGTTGTGAAAGAAGAAACAGACCAAAAGGAAAAAAAATAATGAAAGTTAAAATAGTATGCTTCTATCTTCATTCAAACTCTTATCAGTTCTTTCTCTGGGTGTAGATAACATTTTCCATCATGAGTCCTTTAGAATTGTCTTGGATCATTGCATTGCTGAGAAGAGTGAAGTTATTCGTGGTTGATCATCACACAGTATTGCTGTTACTGTGAACAATGTTCTCCTGATTCTGCTTATTTCACTTTATATTACTTCATACAAGTCTTTCCAGGTTTTTCTGAAATATGCCTGCTCCTCGTTTCTCATTGCACAATATCAATTAGTTTCTTGAAGACTGTGCTCCTGGTCTATGATTAGAATATTTACTACTCAACATAGTAATGAATATTTAGAACCTACTTTGGTGTAATCATATCCCAGTCATATTACTTTTCTTACCTGTAATTCTTTTCCCACTCTTCTCCAATACCCACATCACACCCATTATTCAAATCCTATTTCCATCAAAGAACATCCTAGCCTTTGTTACCCTTTTTCCCTATTGAGTTCATGTAGCATCCATAACCCATAACATATGGTTTAGACCTAATCATGGTACAGATAGTACATTTAAAGACCTACAAAATTTGCTTCCAACCTACCTCAAAGTTAATAGATGTCAACTAATTTTTCTTTAAAACTAAATTGTGGAAAGAGCATTGGATTAATAGTTAAGTAATATAGGTTTTAGTTACCTCATGGAACTTGGTGATTGTGGATAAGTCATCTTAATCTCTCTGAATTTGTTTCTCTGGTTAAAAAAAAGTAAGGCGAGGGAGATAAAAAAAATTATTACTTAGGATTCTTTCACCTCTAAAATTTTGTAAATCTGTATATTGTCTTATATTAGCACTTTTGTTCTTGGTTTATATAACATTGTAAATTCCATGAAGGCATTGATTCTTCTGTGTTCATCTGTAATTCCCCCATAGCTCCTAGCATAGTGCTGAGCACATCTTCAGTACTGAATTTGTTTGTTAATTGACGTATATAGTGATGATTCATAGAGTTCAAAAAATAACAAAGTGATAGAGTATATTTATAACAGATATCATGTGTTTGTTTTTCAACAGAAAATGACTTTTAGTGCTTGCAGAGTATTTCCCTGGTCATTGAATGCTATCATTAGTCATGTCAGCATTTCCCCCACAAATGACAGAGCAGAGCATCATGAATTTGTTGGGGACTTATACAGAAAAAGACAATGTCCTTTTCTCTTGAACTTTAGTGTGATTCTGCTGTGTAATGGGGGCAGTGAACCAAGGTCTGGCTCTCGAGTAGGAGAACCTGTGTGGGAATGTGGGCCTTTGAACAGGCCACATCATTTGTCAAGGCCTCTGTCTAGTTATCTGTAAAATGAAGGGGTTGAACTTCAGGAATTTTTAAGGTCCCCTCAAACTCTAAATTGAATCCCAAGACCTTATTATCCTGTGAAGTGGCTGACTTTCCAATAATATACAGGCCTGTGGTGAATTAAAAGGAAGACAAAGCAAAACTACGTTAGATTCTACTAACTCTGACAGAGGGAATTTCTCCTCAGTAAAGACAGAAACTTATTCTGTGGGAAAAATAGAGCATTAGGAGAATTAAGAGGGGATTAAAAAAATCTATTGTACTTTTGATCGATTAGTATTTTTTCAACTTTTAAGTCAATGAATTGTTATTTTAAAGAATCACATTCTTAGGTATGTATTAATGACATGACGTGTGTTTTTCTTTTAGAATTCAAACCTGATTCACCAGAAAGTATCTCCTCCTAATGAACGACAAGGATCTCCCATTTTATCATTCATTGTTCTTGAACAGTTCAGTGCCATTCGCTTGGTGCAAAGTGTCCATCAGTCACTTGCAGCTCTTAGCAAAGTGATCAGAGGCACAACACTGTTGAGTTCTGAAGTACAAAAATTGGCAAGTGCCTTGTTAAACCAAAAGGTAAGCTCCTTGTAATTATGGAATAGAGATGCCACAGTGTCTGACCTTTTCTGATTTATCTATCATCTTATTAAATGTATAAAAGGAAATGTCATGGTTCATACCAATTCTCTTTCCAAATAATTAAGCCATATAATGAAAATAAAGAGGGAAGGGAACATACATTTATTAAACACCTACGCTGTGCCAGGCATTGTACTAAATGCGTTTATAAATAGTGTTTAATAACAATAGTATTAGCTAACATTAATATAGTTCTTTGAGGTTTGTATGTTATGTAATATTATCTAATTTGATCCCCACAGAAACTATGAGCTAGATGCTATTATTATCCTCATTTTACAGATGAGGAAACTGATAATGAAAGAGGTTAGTGACTTACTTGTACAGCTAGTAAGTGTTTGAGGCAGGATTTGAATTTGTCTTTCTGATGCTAAGTCTGGCACTCTTTCCACTACACCACCTGGCAAGACAGCGTATTAGAGCAGATGAGATTGCATCACTAATTGATATTAGTCTGGCTCTTATGGTGTGATCACAACACCATGTGTGTGGACTGGAGAAAGAGCAACAGTGAGATTAGACCACATTGTGGCAACTAAGGGCAGGTAGGTGGCCTTTCCATGATGTCTTTATTTATGATCCTGTATTGCATGTGTCCCTGGAGAAAGTATGCATTAGATTTTATTTTGAGCAACTATAATATCTACAAGTATACACCACAAGACTTGAATAGTGATTGATGACTATGGCAAGGTCAACAATGTCTGTGTCCTTGCTAACATTTTGTTAACATTTCATTGGATCACAGTGAGTTAATGGAAGTTTTATACTCAGAACACAAATATAACATATCTTTTAATCACAATCTATAAGATGATATTTCCTCTCTCAATCTTGGGAAAATACTTATTGTACACTTTGCCCCTTTTCCCATACATCCTGGGGAAAGGCTCAATTTAGAATAAAGATTTTTAACCATAGGTCTGTGAATATGCTTTAAAAAACAATTTTATAATTCCATTTCAATGTATTTGGTTTCCTTTGCAGTCCTATGTATTTTATTTTATAAATTTAAAAATATTATTCTGACTAGGGTGCATAGACTTCAGTAGATTGCCAGAAAGGTCCATTATACAAAAAGAAGGTAAAGAACTCCTGTTTTAGAGGATCTTTTCATGCTACTTATGTTTTATTTTAATCGGTTTTTATTTTCCTATATTTTTCACGATATCTGTAATAGCAATGGTTATCAAAATGCTGCAAGAAACATACTCTGCATTTTAAAGTCTTCAGTTGTTTCTAAGCACGAGGAAACATGTTGTCAGTCACAAAATCCTGTTAGCACCATGAATTATCCAGTGAGAGAGTTTTATGTATCACTATCTTAAGTAGATCTGCCAAAAAAAAAAAAAGCTTTAGGGGAGAGCCAAAGAGCTATGAAAGATAGATGCAACCATAACATATGAGGAAGGCTAATATATTTTTTATAAAAATCATTATCTCAATGTCAATTAAACTGACACTGAAAATAAAGAGTTCTGAGACTGTTTTACCACAAGAGAAAACTTTATACTTAAAATTAATCAGAAAAAAAATATATTTCCTAGAAGTCTTAGCTTTCCTTTTATTTTTGTGAAATCTAACAAGGGAGCCAGCAGTAAAACTCCTGGTGTCAGATGTTGATACACAAATGCACAATGTATATGTAAAGTTTACATTCAAGGTAAACTACAAAGTCTAACTCAAGGAAGCAAATATGACTCTTTAAGTATTACTAAATCTTGAATAAATCAGACTAATGACCAGAATATGGGTCTGATAGGGAATATTTAACTAACGTTTATATAATGCTTCCTATGTGTGAGACACTATGCTAAGCACTTTATGATTATTATTTCATTTAATCCTTACAACAACCCTGGGATGTAGGTATTATTATTGTACCCATTTTACACACAAGGAAACTGAGGTGAACAGAGGTGAAGTGACTTTCCTAGGGTCTCACAGCTAGTAAGTCAACATCTTACTAAGAAACTAGCTTTTTTTTTTTAGGTTTTTTTAGTTTAGTTTAGTTTTTTTTTTTACTGGTATCTGAGGCCAGCCTTGAACTTAGGTCTTCCTGATTCCAAACCCCAAGCTCTATCTACTTTACCACCAAAAGGATGAAAGTAGAATATTATCATATATAAAGAAGATGTATTAATGTGAGGAAATTGATGTGGAGGGATAACCGTCGTGGGCAGAAAAAGTATGGATGTTGATCATAGCATCGATGTGATCAGATTAAACTGTAGACAAGAGGTTTCAAGCACACAGCCTGTGTGGGCCACATTGAAGCCTACCATATGCCT
This sequence comes from Vombatus ursinus, assembly GCF_900497805.2. Lineage (NCBI taxonomy): Eukaryota > Metazoa > Chordata > Mammalia > Diprotodontia > Vombatidae > Vombatus > Vombatus ursinus. The sequence continues at coordinate 5,202,808 of NW_020947390.1, forward strand.
GTGTGTGACCCAAACCAGATTAAAATATAATTTAAGTAACAAAATAAATAAAAATACAATAGTAAATAGATAATGTTAATATGAGATTTTGAAGTCATTATGGGACCCCACTTTTGTTTAGTGGCCTTTATTTCTGTTTGAGTTTGACATCAGTGCCATAGACCACCTGAATGGAAAGATGAAAAAGGTGAAGATTCTAGGAAATATCACAAATATGATATAATTAATAATGATATTAATAATTAATAATAATGAGAAACTTGAATTATTTGGAAAATTGTTTGGAGTTCTTTCTCTGATAAAATCAGAGGAGCTAATAATTTCTTGGCCTACCTTAATGATAATTTCCAATTCAATAAACATTATTCCAATAAATAAGGAAGTTCAGAGCACCAGCAGAGAGTGATAAGAGTTTTAGCTTTATTGAGTAAAAGGATATGTCAACTGCCCTAGGTAGATGTGACTATAATAAAGATTGCAGAGAGAAAGCAAAGCTGCTCACCATTTGCTTTTTTTCTGCCAAAGATAAGGCAAAGACAAATTCTAATAGGAGTAAATAAACATTTACTAGGTACCTCCTATTTGCTAGGCACTGTGCTAAGTGCTGGCTAAGTCCCTGTCCTCAATGAGCATACAATCTAAAGGGGAAAACAACACCAAAAAAGAGGCAAGAAAGCAGGGGTGGCGGGGAGGACAACAAGGGGTACCCAGCATGGAAGCATCTTGCCCCATTGAGTTGAAACCAGGCAGAGCAGCAGATGCAAAGTGCAATGAGCTGAGTAGTTTCTGCCCTCTATAAATCAAGGCATTGGGAGGAGTTTGGTACTCTACCCTTTGACCTTCCTTTCAGAGGGGAGAGGAAGCTGAGGAGGTAGTGTAATTCAAGGATTGAGTTAGCAGCATGGTGGTGAATTTAGACCTGATGAGCTTATCTTGAAAGGGGCATCTTGTTCTGTGGAACTGAAACTAGTCTGGCCAGCAGATGCAAAGTGGAGAGAAGAATTTCATTCTTCAAAAAGAAATCAGTCATAGAGAGCTGGGAGCAGGATAGTTGTATCACTGCATGCTTTAGTCAGATCACATTTGGAGCATTGTGTTACATTCTAGGCACCACATTTTAGAACTGGAGCATTCAAAGGAAGACATACAGGATGGTGATCATGTGTGAAGGCACTTGAGATGTTTAGGCTAGAGGAGAGAAGATTTAGGGGACACTTAAGAATTGTTTTCGGGGCATATGGAAGACTGGTTACACTTGTTTTGCTTGCTCCCAGAGAGCAGAGTAAGGTGCAGTGGATAGAGGTGCAAAAAGGAAAATTCAGGTTTGTGGTAAAAAGAAGCTTCTTTATCACCAGAACAATCCCAAAATGGATTAGCCTCCATTTTGGGGGTAGCTATTTCTTCCTCGCTGGAAGTCTTCAAGCATATACTGACTGTGTGTGGGTATCTTATATAGAGAGTTCATGCTCAAGTGGCCATCCTTTGAGATTCCTTCAGTTCTGCAATTCTGAGATTGTTTTTCTGCTAAAGTTCAGTCTTCTTAAATGCTCTTGGCAATGCTTAATACTTCCATACATTGTTTAGGAAATACAAGTTTTTTGCCAACCAAAACTAGGTAAAGCTCAAGAGTCAGTTCACAAGTGGAAAAACCTAACCAATATATTCTCCATCTGTGTTATTTTCTAGAACTTTACAAGTTTTACCTTTTAAAAATATTTTTAATGAAAGGCCAGAGTTCAGAATCCTTGGAATTATTCCTCAGTGAAATTCTCTTTTTTTAGTGGAAGCCATACACTTAAATTATTAGAAGACAACTGGCCATCTGTTTTTTCTAAACATTTATATACAAAGTATGACTTTTGTTATACTTTCTAATAATATATGCACTTGAGACATTTTTGTATTCAATTCAACAAACGTTTGTTGAATAGTTACATGTGCAAAACACTGTGTTTGATGTTAGTAGTAATACAGAGATAGCTATGACATAAATCCTGCTCTTAAGAAACTTATTTTCTACTAGAGATCATAGGATCATAGATTTAGAGCTGGAAGAGACCTCAGTCTGGTCCAAAGCCTTCATTTTACAGAGGAGGAAAGTGAGGCCCAGGTAAATTAAATGACTTGCTCAAGGTCACACAAGTGACTTATATTAGAGGTAAAATCTGAACTCAGCTCCTCTGGTTCTAGAGCTAGTGGTTTTTAGCAAAAGGGACGCCCACATGTATTACATATGATATTAATGATGTGAAGGTCATGGCTACATAAATTTGCCTTAATTTTTTTTTATTTTAGTGGATTACAAGCTTAATATGAGTCAGCAGGATAATATGGCAGCCAGAAGAGCCACTAAAGTCTTAGGCTGCACAAGGAGAGGCATAATGTCTAGGACTGGGAAGGGCTTAGTTTCACTCTGCCGTGGTCATATCTATCCTATGTTCTGCTCTGGCCTCCACTTTTTAGGAAGGGTTTATATAAACTTAATGCCTTCCATCAAAGGCTTGTCCACATGTTGGATAGATTGCAGTGCACATACTTGTTCAAGTGTAGGGTAGATTCAGTGGACTCTGAAGTCCTTTAAATTATCTTGTTTAATAATGTTCTTGAGGGTTTTGTTGGTGCTTGATATTTGAAACTCTTCCCTTTCCACATCACAAACTTCACCTGTGATAGAGTTGATGGTCAACATTTGTATAGCAAATATAAAATAGCTCCTATTGGGCTATATGAAGAAGATAGAGATTAACAATCCAATGTTAACATGATTGAGTTCTGGTAGGGGTACCCAGATTTTCTGCAAGATTTGTCAAGGATACTGCTGGCCAGGTTCTTGAGAAAAGTTAGAATACCAATATCTGATCAGATGATGTTATGAGTATAGTGTTAAATTCCAGGCACCACATTTAAGGAAGACTGTTAGTCTCTTAGAGAGTGTCCAGAAGAGCACAACCGGAGTGGTGATCATGCAGTTTGAGGATGGCTTGAGAAGAGAAGACGTAGGAAGGATTTGATGGCAGTTTTCAAATCCTAGAAGGGTTGCCATATGGAAGACATATTAGAGTTGTTTTGCTTAACCCTTGAAGATAGAGTGACATACAGTGGGTGGAAATTGCAATGATAGATTTGGGCTTGGTATGAGAAGGAACTGTTTTACTATTAGGGATAGAAAATATTAACTGAAAGATACCTTATCTATTGTCTAATCTAACCGCCTAATTTTATAGTGAAGGAAACTGAGGCTGAAAGAACTGGGGCTAGGGTTATAGCTTTTGGCTTTTGGATTGGCTCAAGGGTTCTATCCTTGGGATTTTCTTTTTACTTTTTAAGGGCCTTGCTTCAAGTAACATAAATCACAGACCTGCGATTTAATCAGAAGGGCCCTGACTCTAAAATCCAGTATTCTTTCTACTTTACCATGCTGTATGCCTCTTATAAAATACTGGCATCTCAGGTCGTCATCTTTATGCTATGAGTTCTACTTGTATTCCAGAATATGATCATTTGGGATGGGTTCCATTCCTCATATTTGTAAGCAGTTTCTTATATTTGACTTCCCACAGGTACCACATCTGTACTGCTTTCTCAGTGCAGAAAAGGAAACATGAAAGAAATCCTTTGACCACATGGAGGGAAAAGTTCTTTGAAGTGATCTTTGCTGATCATTTTCATTTGAGCTGTACCAATTCATCTTCATACATTTTGAAGTTTAGCATTTTAATATTCATCTTAAATCAAAGCTTTTTTTTTACTCTTCCTAAACTGGACCAGATTGGGTTTACACAAAGCCAGCTTTCTGCCCTGAAAAAACCCTACTTTTTAGGGAATTAATCTAATTACTTTACTAATTCTTCTTTACTAATTGTGCAGATTCCTAGCCCCTTTTATCCTTTCTTGTTAAATTAATATTACTTCAAGTTGTTTTGTAAATCAGGCTTATTCAATAAAAATATTTTAAATGAATTATAAAACTTTCACTCTCTCCCCCACCTTTGTTCTATAGATTTTCATGGGCAAAGAATTCATCACAAAGAGTCCAGCCTACCTATGATGAGCCTCTTCACAATTACCTGTGATAGAGTCTTCCAGAGCTTGCACTGTATAGGAATAGTCTTTGGCTCCACAGAGTTGCCTTCATATCACAAAGAGACATTAGAACAGGACACTGCCTTCTAAACTCCAGTTTTTCATTTTCATCTTTCTGTTGGACCTCCCAAACTGAATTTCTTGCAGACATCTTAAACTCAAGATAACCAAAACCAAATTCATTGTCTTTCCACACAAATCTCCTATGCCAGACTTCTCAATTGCCGTACAGGGTACCAGTATTCTCCTAGTCACCCAGGCTCAAAATCTAGGTGTCAGCCTTGACTCTTCATCTCAGTTCTTCCTCACATCCAGTCTCTACCAAGGCCTGTTTATTCTAACTTGGAAACGTTTCTTGCATTCTCTGCTCAGATACTCATGCCACCATCATGAAAGGTCTTATCACCTCAGGCCTGGCTTGTTTATTGCCTGCCAGTTGTTCCCTGACAAAGATGCGTCTAGTTCATCTTCTACTCAACTGTCAAAGTGAACTTCCTAAATCATAGGCCTGACCATGTGATCCTCCCCCCCGCCCCCAACCCCATTCAGTAAGTCCCAGTGACTGTTACCTCCAGAATCAAATAGAAAATCCTATTTGGAGTTCAAAGCCTTTCATAATCTCCCACCTCTTCTTATCTTTCTACCCTTCTTAGACTTTATATACTACCCCCATGTACTCTTTGATCCAGTGACCCTGGCTTCCTTTCTGTTGCTTGTATAAAACTTTCCATTTCTTGACTCTGGGCATTTTTACTGGTTGTCTCCCATGCCTGGAATTCTGCCTATTGGCTTCCTTAGATTCCTTCAAGTCCCAATTAAAATCCTACCTTATACAGGAAGCATTTCCTGGTCTCCCTTAATTCTAGTGCCTTGCCTCTGTGGATTATTTCCACTTTATTCTATTTATATCTTCTTGTCTATAATTTTTTGTATGTTGTTTCCAACCCCCCCCTCCAGCCATTACACTTTGAGATTCTTGAGAGCACAGACTGTCTTTTACCTTTCCTTATATCCCTAGTGCTTTGCACAGTACCTGGCTCATAGTAGGTACTTAATACATGTTTATTGATGATCAATTTTTAAACAAGTCATTCTCTTTTCTCTGTTTTTTATATATACATGTCCAAATTTCTATATAATAGGATGGATAAATGCTAATTATACTTGTACAATTAAAATCAGAGTCAAAGAATCATGTAACTTTAAAACTGGAAAAACCTTGGGAGATCTTTTCTGCATGAACACTAGGACAAGATTACTACCACATGGCAAGTCTGAATCAATCAACAAGTATTCATCTCTACTAATTTTATCCTTATATTTAATAGTATCAGGCATTATTTTAGACACTTGGCATATGGAAGACTGTTGTATGAACATTCCAGCTTAACAGCTTCAACCTAATCAAACTGTTGTTTCAATGAATTATCAAATTGACATATTTTATTGTATTGTGTAAACACAGCCCACGGCACCATAGCTTTCCATGACTTAATATTTAAATGCATGTATTAAATACATAAATCTCTCTTAAAGAATAACCTAAAAACATAGTTGTTCTTTGAAGTTTTTCACGGCAATAACTTAAGAATTTAATCATATTTTGACAATTCAGATCTTTATTACTATTTTGTTTTGAAAACTTAATGATGTTTCATTTTAAAAAAAATAATAAAAGTTAGTCAGATTTGGAGAATTGCTTGTGATTCACCTATATAGTGTATGATGTTGGTAGTTTATGACTATAAAGTGATGAGACTAATTTATCTTCTGTGGCTTTTAGAATTAATCATATTTATATAAAAGATAGTGACCTAAAAATTATCAAGTTAAATATATTTTGAAGGGAGGAAAAGGTGTGCTGTTTTCAGAACACTCTATTTACATACTAAGGAAAATTTGAAAATAAAAAAGACAGTTCCTGCCCTCATGAATTTATTGCCTTAGAATAATGTGACATAGTAGGTTAAACTAAAGACATTGTAGATTACAGCTGGTCTGTGTCTTTTCATCTTGTGTGATGTTCATATCTTCTATAGAGAATCCTCCTATTGATCTGATGGCCTTCCACTGAGTCTTTTTATGTCTTGTGAATACCATTGTAATACTTAGTCCAATTATTGTCCCTCATTCTGATGATAACTTACCTCATTTTCTGGTTATATGTGTAATTAATGAAGTCTTTTTCTCTCACTTATCCTATTCTGTTTGTGGTGGGTAATATATTGTAACCTACTTACATCTGCAGTGTGTTTTTCTATTGCCCTTTGGGCTACCTATAATTCTTATTTCTCTTAGATCAACGTATTACATGATTTGCAAACATAATTGTAGCATTATGGAGAGAATATAGGTGTTAAAGAGATGGGCTTTTGCTGCAGAGTCAACCAACAAGTATTAAGTACCCACTATATGCCAGACACTGTGCTAGGTTATGGTATAAAAATGGAACATTTTTACATATACATGAATATACAAAGAATGGAATATTTCCTATTCACAAGGAGCTTAACATTCTTTTACAGGAGACAAGAAGCATATACATAAATATATAGTAAAAATACAAAGTGAATAACAAATGTATATAAAACAAAAGGAAGTTTGGACATTAACAGTTGATGGGGTCAGGAAAGGTTTCATGTATAAGATAGTTCTTGAGCTACATTTTAAGGGAAGAAGGGGACTCCCTAAGGTGGTAGTAAGGAGGGAGTCCATTTCATGCATGTAGAAAATCCAGGGCAAAGGTAAGGATATGGGAGGTTGATTTTCTTGTGTGAGAAATGAAGAGAGGGCCTTTTTGGATGAATTTTGCATTATGTGGGAAGGAGAGGAATATCCACTGAAGCTAGAAAGATAGTTGAGAGCCAGGTTGTGTAGGGCTTTAAAAGCTAAACAAAACAGTTTATATTTTATCCCAGAGGAAATAAGAAACCACTAGAGTTGATTGAATTGAGGAGTTACATGGTCAGATTGGTGTTTAAGGAAAATTATTTTGGCAACAGGTGTGTATGATCTCCTGGAGTAGGAAAATACTTGAGGCAAAGAGACAAATCAAGAGAAGACTGCAATAATCTAGGTGAAGAGTGGTGAGGGCCTGAATGGAAAGATGTGGATGTACCGGGGGCGGAGCCAAGATGGCAGAGGGAAAGCAGTGATTTGTATGAGCTCTCCCCTCACACCCCTCCAAATGCCTATAAAAATGGCTCTAAACAAATTCTAAAGCAGCAGAACCCACAAAAAGACAGAGTGAAACACATTTCCAGCCCAAGACAGCCTGGACGGTTGATTGGAAAGGTATATCGTGCCAGGTGGGGAGAGGAGTGTGGTATGGCGTGGGCGCGGAGGCCGAAGCAACCCCCTGGAGCAGGCCTCATAGGACTGAATCGTGGGCAGCTATGGCGGTTTCCAGACTTCTCAACCCAGGAACGCCAAAGACAACTTAGAAGGTCAGTGGGAAAAGTCTGTGACTGCGGTGAGAGAAGGAGCTAGGTTTCAGCCGCAAGTCTCGTGCATGGCCTGGGGCCGCGGCTGTTTCCTGAGCTTTCAGCCCACAGACTGAAGGGGAATCGAGTGGCTGATCAGAGGGGGATTGCAGGGATCCCTTTGCCTGTGCTGAGGCAGGGATCTCTTGCTTTACCTGTGCTTGTATCCGGGTCACAGTTCTGAGGGGCGGTCTTGGGGCAAGGAGGAATGCTGGTGTGGTGAAGCTTGTTGTGGCGATGGAGAGGAAACACCTTGCCCCTTATCATAGCACCTTGGAAGAACTGAAAATTTTCAGGTCCTTAGAAGTATCTCTGAAAACAGCTGAACAAACCCCCGAAGCTTTGGACAGTACACCCTTCACATTGAAAGAAGACTCTTACCTTAACAAAGAGTTTAAAACTCAAGTAATTGGCTGGTATCGTGAGTAAGCAGCACAAAAAGAGTCAGACTATATTATCTTACTTTGGTGACAAAGAAGATCAAAACATACAACCAGAAGAAGACAACAAAGTCAAAGCTCCTACATCCAAAGTCTCCAAGAAGAATATGAATCGGTCCCAGGCCTTGGAAGAGCTCAAAAGGGATTTTGAGAAGCAAGTAAGAGAAGTAGAGGAAAAACTGAGAGTGATGCAAGAAAATATGAAAAACAAGTCAACAGCTTGCTAAAGGAGACCCCAAAAAATACTGAAGAAAATAACACCTTAAAAAATAGCCTAACCCAAATGGCAAAAGAGGACCAAAAAGCCAATGAGGAGAAGAATGCCCTAAAAAGCAAAATTGGGCAAATGGAAAAGGAAATCCAAAAGATTACTGAAGAAAATACTTCCTTAAAAATTAGAATAGATCAGTTGGAAGCTAGTGACTTTATGAGAAATCAAGACACTGTAAAACAAATCCAAGAGAATGAAAAATTAGAAAACAATGTGAAATATCTCATTGGAAAAACAACTGACCTGGAAAATAGATCCAGGAGAGAGAATTTAAAAATTATTGGACTATCTGAAAGCCATGATCAAAAAAAGAGCCTAGACATCATCTTTCAAGAAATTATTCAGGAAAACTGCCCTGATATTTTAAACCAGAGGGCAAAATAGAAATTGAAAGAATCCACCGATCTCTTCCTGAAAGAGATCCCCAAAGGAAAACTCCTAGGAATATTGTAGCCAAATCCCAGAGTTCCTAGGTCAAGGAGAAAATATTACAAGCAACCAGAAAGAAACAATCCAAGTATTGTGGAAACACAATCAGGATAACACAAGATTTAGCAGCTTCTACATTAAGGGACCGCAGGGCATGGAATACAATATTCCAGAGGGTAAAGGAGATAGGATTACAACCAAGAATCACCTACCCAGCAAATCTGTGTATAATCCTTCAGGGGAAAAAATGGTCATTCAGTGAAATAGAGGATTTTCAAGCATTCTTGATGAAAAGATCAGAGCTGAATAGAAAATTTGATTTTCAAATACAAGACTCAAGTGAAACATGGAAGAGCTGAACAGGAAAGAGAAAAGCATAAGAGACTTATTATGGTTGAACTGTTTACATTCCTGCATAGAAAGATGATATTTGTAATTCATGAGACCTTTGTCAGTATTAGGGTAGTTGGAGGGGAAAAAGTTATGTGTGCGTATATATAGATACAGATAGATAGATAGATAGATAGATAGATAGATAGATAGAGAGCACAGGGTGAGTTGAAAATGAAGGGGTCATATCTGGAGAATAAAATTAAGGGGTGAGAGAGGATTATACTTGGAGAAGGAGAAAGGGAGAGGTAGAACAGGGTAAATTATCTCACAGAAAAAAACAGAAAACAAAAGGCTCTTACAGTGGAGGGGAAATGGGGGAAGATGAGAGGGAATGAGTGAATCTTATTCTCATAGAATTTGACTTAAGGAGGAAATAACATACACACTGAATTGGGTATGGAAATCTGTCTTACCCTACAGGAAAAGGGGGGGGAGGAAGGGGACAAGAGAGTAGGGGGATAATAGAGAGGAAGGCAGATAGGGAAAGGGGGTAATGAGAACCAAGTACCTCTGAGGAGGGTCAGGGTCAAAAGAAAGAATAGAATAAATAGGGGGGAGGGATAAGATTAAGGGAAATAGAATTAGTTTTTCACTGCATGTCTACTATGGAAGTGTTTTGCATAACTGCACATATATAACCTATATTTAGTCGCTTGCCTTATCAATGAGGGTGGGTGGGGAGGGAGGAAAGGAGAAAATTTGGAACCCAAAGTTTTAAAAACACATGTTTAAAAAAAATGTTTTCATATGCAACTGGGAAATAACAAATACAGGAAATGGGGTACAGAAATCCATCCTGCCCCATAGGAAAATTGAACAGGAAGGGGATAAGAGAAGGGGGGGAGAGATAGAAGGGAAGGCAGACTAGGGGAAGAGGTGTTCAGAATGCATGCCATCTTGGGGTGGGGGGAGGGGCAAGATGGGAGATTTAAAAAAAAAGAAAAGAAAAAAAAAAGATGTGGTCAGATAGGAGAGAAATTGTGAAGGTAAAAACTTTTATGTTTTTGATGAAACATTCCCATAATAGGAGACCTTAAGTAGCTTTTTCATCTGTAATATTGAAATAAGAAGATTACTAATATATTAAATTAATTATTACTTTTTTGTTGCAGTGTCCTCTAATATGGCAGAGCAAGTGGGAAGGCCCAGAAGATCCCTTACAGTATCTTAGAGGTCTTGTAGCTCGTGCACTTGCAATACAGGTAAAATTATATTCTTCAGTTATTTTCATCATGTAAACGTATTAAAACAGGCCTGTTAGGATCTGAAAACCACTCTAATCAGAGGATCAGATGAATTTACTAAATAATCACTTTTTTAAAATATTTTTATATAGTCACCCATGTTTTCATCCTTTTAAAAATGCATGCTGTAAGCTCAGTGTCTTAGGAAAGCTTCTACCCACTGGCAACCCAACTCTACATTATGGTTCAAAAGAGATATTTTTTCCTTCAATAGAAAAGACCATCTCTCTTTACAGACATGTATTAAAGTGGGCTCTAGTGTCAGGGGCCTCGCTTTGAATGACTATGATTTGTCCACCTCTTTTCCTGAGCAAGCACATTTAGGGTCATGACGGTGGTGTGGTGGTCAGATATGGAGGAGGAGAAAATAGAATCCAATATCAAAAAGAAAGGACTTGAGTAGTAAGGACAACTGTTAAACATAGAAGATTAGGAGTGCCCATGTTTCAGGCTAGTAAAAGCTAACAACAGAGAATCACTAGAACTTCAAGATAGAGGAATTGGCATGACATAAACTAAGGTTGAGCTCAGCTGAAGCCTCACTCAAAGGAAGAAGTTGCAGTATTATAATTTAGTTAGTATTATCATTTCTGCAGCAAAGTAACTGAGATATAGTGAAGACATAGATACTCAGCAGGTAGAGAATAACTGCAGTGTTTGTGTAGTGGAACTGTATTTTAATCAGTTGCCATTCCAAAGAGTTAGACTGTTTGCTGAATTGACGGGTCACCAAGAGATTTTTATTAAGTAGGAACTTTGTGTGGTTTCATAGAAAGGTTGCTCATATGTATTTTTTCCTACAATATATGGAGTTCTTTTCTCAATTGACCCTTTGTGTCTATCAGTGATTCTCATGAGAGATAAATCATATCCTTATGCTCCTAGAAAAATGGGGATCCCAATAGCAAGGATAGGAGGGACACAGGGAACTGGATGGATCTCGTGGGATTTGCTAGGGGGTTCTGATAAGACCTGTCCACACATTAGAATCACTAGAATCTTGTCTGAGAATTTAGTTCTGTGATTCTTTCTGTCTTATTATAAAGGAAAAAATAGGACAGAGTGTTCTTTCTTGTATGGTGTGAACAGAGTGGAGGAATGGCATCTGTTGCTGTTAATGGGTTGGTTACTTTTGTTAATCACAGTTGAGGAAGATTTCTAAAAAAGGGACATTTTCATGGGGTGAATAGCCCTTCTCCTGCCCCAAGTAGCAGAGGTCAAATGATTGCTGGCCAAGTCAGAGCACAGTGACAGCTTCTTTGTCTCATGTCAACTAGTATCAGAAGGATGTCAAATAGGATCTAAGCTGGCCTGCCCAGATCCAAGGAGTATACTTCCTCCTACTATCTAAGAGTAAGCAGAACCAATACAGTCTTCAGTGCCCAATAAGAATCCTGTCGCATGCAGTTAATGTTGAAGCTTGCAACTGTTCGTTCACGTTTTGTTACTGATAATTATTGATGAAAGTGATAGGCACCATATTTAGCATTATGGTGATTTAGTGCCTAAGCTATTTAATTCAACAAGTGAGTGTAAAGGAAAGAGAAAGAGAAAGAGAAAGCTATTCTATGGATTATCAGTGAATACTTGGCATTGTGACTCCTGAACCTTCTTATGGTGGTATTCTATAGTGTATTGAAGAATAGTGGATAAGAGCATAGTGTTAAAATTAGCAGAGTAGAACCAAAAGAATTTAAGTCATATGGTTCTTCAAAAAGTTGTTGCTTGGTAAACATGTCATATGTGCTCATTTGGTACCCATGCAATTTAGAATGCAAGTAATGCTTGAAAAGACCTTAGATATTATATAGTCCAATTCTCTTATTTTCTACATGATAAAATTAAAATCTAAAGAAGGTAAATGACTTGGCTGTTGTCTTATAACTAGTTAGTAGCAAAATTGAAACTAGGACACAAGTCTCTTAATTACCTATGCAGTGCTCTTTCCACTAGACAATGATATCGATTTTCATTCAGTTCTTAAATGCTTGCAGATTGGCTTCCCGCTCTCGCTACTGCATGACTGGTGTCACTCTGCAAAACCATCAACAATCTCTTGACATCTAACGCCTCTGGCGTTTTCTCAGCCCTCATCCTTTTTTATTATTCTGCAGTTGTAGTTGGTTTGTTTTGTTTGCATTGTTGAGCGCTTCCTCCTTTTGGAGAATTTCTCTTGCCTGGATTTTCATGACTCTCTTTATGGAAACATTTTATTTCCTTTATTAGATAGTTTGTCATCTATTCCATCTTTCCCTAGGGCTGACTAAACTCAGTACACTCTGCTTCATATTTGGGAAGGGGTGAGGAGTCAAACTAGTTCATTACAAGGAGAAATTTTGTGGAGACAACACAAACTACCACAGCCAAAGCAAGAATAGATAAATAAATACAAGTAAGCCTGGCAACATGGTCAGAGAGAGAGAGGGAGGGAGGTGCAAACAGGGTGAAGTGAATCAATAACATAGCCTTTTGTTGAGTTTTTTTTTTGATAGGGATTATATTGTTACAAAATGTTCATTTCTCATCTTGTTTCTATAATTTTTATTTATTTGGTGCATTTCTTATTTTGAGGTAGTAAGACTGAGACTTAGACTAAGACATAATTTCTTACTTCACCATCTTGATAGAAGTCCCTCACAAACTCTTTTCGCAAAGCTGATTCTGCATCTTAATCGAACCTTTCTCAAATGTTATTCTGATCTATTATCCAGGATCAGTCTTCCTTAGTTTCAACTAACATGAAAACTGTCATCCATAGCAATTCAGAGCTCTCACATCCATTGGTAGATTCTGTTCAGCAGCAGAAGTAACTCATGTGTCCCACCTCCAGTATAGTCATTGAGATTGTAGACAGCCACCTAGAATGCAAGGGAACTGCCCCAACTGCCTCAAAACAGTCACGCAACAAGTCACCCATCATGGAAAGCTTTCCCTTGCTGGTCATCTGATCAGCCTGTGCTCTAGCTTCCCTGGAGAGTTACTTAAAGAGCAATACCCTGAATATGAAACTACACTGAATTGTTCATGTTGGATTTATTCTGGCAACGAACCTTACTGCTGTGACATACGCTGACTGAATCTCACATTGTCCAATCACTTGCCAGGTCTTATTAATTCTATCTCCATAACATTGCTTGCATCTGTCCCTTCCTCTTCGATTCACGAAGCTTCTACCTTAGTTCAGGCCCTCATCACCATTCACCCAAATTGTTTCAATAGCCTCCTAATAAGCGTACCTGCCTTCAGTTTGCTTCAGGGCACCAGAGAGACAAATCTGGTCTTACATGTTCCCATACTGGTATGTGTAAGATTAGCTGAGATTCAGAAGTGGATCCTAAACTAATTAGATGACCAGTGTGGTCATCACTGATGAGAGTTTTTTTCGGGCCTCTCTGGATCGACTTGTGTTTAAAAGTATTATTTTGAGATTCTGCCTGTGTCAATAGAAAATGCTATTAGATGGGCAGCCATCTTATCTCTTAGCCAAATAAGTCTATGTCTCTAGCTTTCTCATATGAAATCTCTTCCCATTACCTACCTCTCATTATAAAACACAAGGTATTTGGTCTAACATTCCTTCTCCTTTTGTTCTCCTGTCATTTGACCCTGTTTCCTTTGTGGGAAACTAAATTAGGGAGGATGCCTCATTTCTCCTGCACTCTGTTCAGTTCTGTAGATCCACACATTTTACTCTATATGAATATTACTAATAATTTGATAGTTTCAGCAAATTCATACAAGTTAGATTTTTTTTTCTGGACAGATGTTTTGCATTGACTTTCAAACTGAGATGCACACAATACCAGCCAAGCAATGAGAGAGTCTTTCTCCACTGGGCTATTCTCATCTTTCTCCATTCTAAAAATAAATTAATCTCAGTCTCTCTGAATAATTCTCTTGATTTCTCTTCCAAAGATTCCTCTCCAATAGAAGTATCACATTCTCTTTCTGAATTCTGATTTTCTACCTACATAGACATTATATTTTCTCTTTAGTTTTATACTTTCTTTCAACTTTCCAGCACAAACATATCTCAAGCTTCAAAAGTAAATTTATTACTAATACATTGTTGTATGATCCATTTCTTTCCTATGTCTTACCATTTATTTTGAAGAGTACTGCAGTTTACTTTGAGAGATGCTGGAGTATTTTGCATTCTTTTTATATGGAGACTTCTTTATATTTTTACATCCTCTTTATTAATATCCCTCAAAATATCTAGCATAGTTCCTTATACATTGTAGGAGAAGAGATAAATCCATCTACCTAATGACAGATGACAAAGAAGTTACCTGTAAGAGCTGCTGAAGATGTAAGGAAACTCATTGGAAGATCACATCAATATCTAGCTACTACGTGCAGTAGAAACTTGAGTGCCACATCAACAAATTAAAGATGGTACAAGGAAGGAGTCCAGAAAACAAACATATCAGAAAACTTAGAATCCTTTAATCAGCAATTTAAAGCAAAATTTACAAGCTTAATAAGACATACAGAGACTAAGAAGCACAGATAACAAAGTCAACAATTCGCCATCAGTAAAAACCTTATTGCAGAGGAGGCTTGAGAAATAAAGAAATCAGGAACAAGACAACCACCAAAAAAGGGAGAGGAGGAAATTTTCTGGTCATTTAGTTGGTCAGAAGAAAGAACACATGAGTTGTATCAAATAACACACTACCTTTGAAATATTCCTTTCATTTCACTCCCCTCCATGTAGTCTGTGATCTAGTGACACTAATCTACTTGCTATTTGTTCCTCACATACAACAAACACCCCCTCCTGACTCCAGGCCTTTTCCATAGTTACTTCCTCATTCCTCTCCTCTAGTGCCTTCCATCTTAATTTACTTTCCATTTTCACTGTCTGTGTCTTGCATGTACATAATAATTTGCATATTGTCTCACCCATTAGAATGTGAGTTCCTTGAGGGCACATATACATATACATGTGCGTACATACATGGGCACTCACATAAAGGGACATATGTATAGGTAAATATATCTATCTATTGAACATGAGTGATATAGGTATGTATATATAAGCATATATATGTATATATTTATATATACTTAGTGAAAATTAGTGATATGAACTCACTGATAAAATTGAAGAGAGTAGCAGATTGGATTAGAAAACAGAATCCAACAATATGCTATTTACAAGAAACATTTGAAACATAAATATTTAAGGAGACCTGCCAAGATGGTGGAGTAAGAGGAAGCAATACAGCCCAGCTCTCTCTGTAACTACTCCAACAGCAATCTAGGGAGGATACTGGACTGAGTCATTATGAGGAAATTAAATGAGAAACTACAGTGGTTCATCTTTCCAGCTCAGGATTACAACTATAGAGCAAAGAGGTAAGCATCAACACTATTTGGTGCTGATTAAGATAAAGAGAAAATCAATCAATAAACACTTATTAATTACCTGCCATGTGCCAGGCACTGTACTAAGTGCTGGAGATTAAAAAAAAAAGGCAGAACACAGTTTCTGCCCTCAAAGTGCTTACAGTCTTATGGAAGAGTCAACATTCAAGCAAATATATAAGCTAGCCATATACAGGATAAGTAGGAAAAAATTTACAGAGGAAAAGCACTAGAATTAGAAAGTATTGGGGAAGGCTTCCAGTAAAAGATGGAATTTTAGTTGAGACTTAAAAGAAGCTAGAGAGGTCAATTGATGAAAGAGAATTAAATGCATTCCAGGCCTGGGGGTAGTTAGACAAAATGCCCAGAGTTGGAAAATGGAGATTCTTGATTTTTTTTATTTTTATTTTATTTATTTATTTATTTTTTTGGCTAGGCAGTGGGGTTAAGTGACTTGCCCAGGGTCACATCACTAGTAAGTGTTATGTGTCTGAGGCCAGATTTGAACTCAGGTCCTCCTGAATCCAGGGCCAGTGCTTTATCCACTGCGCCACCTAGCTGCCCCAAGGTTCTTGTTTATGGAACAGCCAGGAGCATTATCACTGGGTCATAGAGTATATGTCAAGGAATATGGTTTAAAAAGACTAGAAAGATAGGAGGGAACCAGGTTATGAAGGGCTTTTGAATACTAAACAGAGTGGAAGTAATAGGGAGCTACTGGAATTTACTGAGTAGGGTGATAACATGATTGACTCTGCACTTCAGGAAAATCACTTTCATGGCCTATGGAGAATGAATTGGAGTTGAGTGGGGGGAACTTGAGGTAGGTAAACCTACTGGCAGGCTGTTGAAATATTCCAGGAGTAAGGTAATCAGAGGCTGCACCAGAGTGATGGCAGTGTCAAAGGAGAGGAGGGGGGCTATATGAGAGATGTTGCAAAGGTGAAAACGCCTTGGCAAGAGATTGGATATAGGGAATGTGAGATAGTGAGGAATCTAGGATGACCCCCTAGGTTGTGAGCCTGAGGGACTCTAGGAGGATGGTGTTGTCCTTTACAGTAGTAGGGAAGGTAGGAGGGGAAAAGTGTTTAGGGGAAAATAAAACGAGTTCTGTTTTGGACGTATTTACGATGTCTTTAGATGTTTAAGATGTCTACTGGACATCCAGTTTGATATTCCTGAAAAGCAGTTGGAAATGCAAGATGGAATCAGCAGAGCAGGATAGATAGATTTGAGAATAATCAGCTTAGAGATGGTAATTAAATCCATGTGAGCTGATAGATCACCAAGTGAAGTAGTGTAGAGGGAAAAGAGAAGAGGGTTTAGGACAGAACAATGAGTACACCTGTGGTTAGAGGGTGTGATTTGGAAGAACATCCAGCAAAGGAAACAGAGAAGTCATGGCCAGATGAGTAAGAGGAGAACCAGAAGGTAGTGGTGTCCTGAGAACTTATAGAGAGGAGAGTATCAAGGAGGAAAAAGTGATAACAAAGGTAAAAGGCTGCAGAGGGTAAAGGAGAATGAGGAAAGAACATTGGATTTGGCAATTAAGGGAACATCAGTAAGTTTGGAGAGAGCAATTTTGGTGGTATGATAAAGTTAGAAGCTGGATTGTCTAGAGTTAAGAGAGTGAGAGGAGAGAAAATAGAGGTGCCTATTGTAGACGCCCTTTTCAAGGAGTTTAGCTATAAAGGACAGAAAAGATAGGATGACAGTTAGTGGGAACAGAAGGATCAAGTGAAGTTTTTCAGAATGACAGAGACATAGGCATGTTTGTAGGTCACAGGGAATGAACCAGTAGACAGGGAAAGATTGAAAATAAATGAAAGAATTAGATTAGGAACACAAGATCTAAGACAAATGAACATAGAAGCATAGTGTTCAATTAAACTCAAAGATCACAACTACTGGGTGGGATAAGGATTTATTTGTCAACAAAATAATCTCTAAATTATATTCATTATTGTTGGAACAAACTTAGTGAGGTTTTGCTTTTTTTTTTTTTAGCTTTGACTTGAGCTTTGCTTTTTTTTTTTAAAGAAGTGGACATATTTTTGTGGACATTACAGTAAAGTATATCCAGTAATTGTGACCATTATTCCATATCCAACTGAGAGGGTCTGTTATCTCTCCAGGAAGGTTCAAAGATTGCAAAACTGAATTAATGCGAGTAGGTCTGACATGAGGCAGAATCCATAATGGCTGCATGAAGAAGTGACTTAGAGGAATAGTTAGGGTTAGCTACGTCACCAAACGTGCTCTGTTTAGGGTCCTATCTTTCACTATCATTTAATCTCGGTTGTATTCGTCAATGTAGACAAATGTGGGTCAAATGGCACAGAATCTAAGTCTGACTTGTCATTTATGTAACAGTAATATTTAGAGGACACATAGAAATTCTAGTCAGACCAGTGTAAGTGATGCCAAGAAAACTCATAGATAATCATGAAAAGAGCTTTGGCCAGGGAATCAGAAGACTGAGGTTTTTGCCCTAGCTCTAAACTATATGATTGAGTAAGTCACTTCTCTGGGTCTCTTACTTATCTATAAAATGAAAAGAATGAAAAAGGTGATCTTCAAATTCCCTTTCATTCTATAATTCTCTAATTTTTACAAGGTTACATCAAAGTCAATAGAGGTGCCTTAGGTTTTGCATCTTGCTTTTAAAAGTCAGTTGACATATGTATAGAGAAATTTGTTGGGCAGTGGGGCAGAAAATGGTGCTATGATACTACTGGGAAACTTGTTAGTATGGAAATTCAGAAAAGTTGCCTGTCATGGTGTTGACTTGGAGTTCCTTGGATAAGAATTGATGTTTTTTGTCAAGATACTTGAGGGACTCAACAGAAAAATATTCTTCAGGTTATCTTGAGTGTAATTTTCAGGTATGTTGTCATGTTATCCAAGTCAATATGTTCTCTGTTACATTGCCTTGCTTATCATGTAGAAATGTTCAGGAAGAAAGAGAAGCATCAGAAATGTTTTTCACTAAATAAGTGAAAACATTTTCTCAGATAGGATCTTAATGTTCCTGAATTTTTCATTTTTAACAGTAACACTTGTCACTTTTCAAGTTTTTTACTTTGATTCTCAAAGTAAAATTGACACTTTGTATACAGAAAGTATAATTTGTTTTGAGTTACATATTGCTAGTTACCAAGGCAACTATAAATTTTTTTTATATATACTCTTAGAAAATCATTGAAAATATGTTAATCTAATGTTTGGGTTTGTATTTTGCAGATCATAATATAAATTATGCTTTTACAATATAAAATAAGATGATTAAATTTGTGGAGTGAGTTAAATTCCCTGTGACTGACACGTGACAAGCATCATCCCTAACAAAAAAATGCAGATTAGATAGGAATTTCAAAGTATGAAATAGACTTATAAGCCCAAGAATTAATCAAAAAAATTCACTATGAATCTCAAGAGAGTTACTGTTTAGTCTGAAATAAGAGGGAAAAGATATCTTAGATATTCCTCTGTAGTTGTTCTCAAATGGATTCTTTATAAATTCCTCCCTTAATTTTAGTTAGCTTTTTGTAGAGGAAAAGCTAATGCAAATATGATTATGCACATTGCTTCTGTATTTTGGTTTAATATTCTTTTTTATGTTTGTCAATAGAATTAAAATAATTTCTTTTAAAGGCACCATTACCAAATCATCCAGCTTATATTAGAAATGATCTATGACTAGGGAAAGTTTTCTTAGATTAATATTTATTGCTCCATTATTATAGTTAATAGAGAAGATAAACTTTTTTCTGTTCGTAGTTGAGAGATGGGAAGTTCATATTATTAGACTAAAGTTTATAAAATGTGTAAAGTAATAGAAAAGTTAATGTATATGGATCATAGGATCATAGATGTAGAACTCAAAGAGCCAGACTAAGACCTACTCTACAACACATTGGATGGGGGTGATGAGAGGAACCCTTGATCTCATGGTCTAGGGCAGGGCTTAAACTTTTTCCACTCGCAATCCCTTCAGTGCTTCTTAAACTGTGGGTTGTGACCCCAGTGACTGAGGGGTTGTAAAAAAAAATGATTAGTAGAGACGTGAGTCACGAGAAGCTGCTCACTCTAAGGGCTGTAAGAACTGAGAAAAAAAAAACCAAATCAAAACATGTCAGCCTCTTTTTTGGATGTATTCAGTGCTTTCTTCTTAGACTTAAAGCAAAGGAGAAAGGGGATTTCTTATCCCTTTTTCCCAAGCTACAGAGATGGCTACATACGAGTGTGTATGCTTGTTTAGGAGAGTCTGAATCCCTGGCTGCTTGCTTCTTCCTCCTACTTCCTTCCATAGGCATAGGTGGGTGAATAGTGATCCAGAAAAACTGTCTTGGTAGCTGCCCTCCTGAATTTGAGAATTGGGGAATTGCAGGGTCAGGCACCAACTGCCCAGGAGGAGGTGATTCCTGCTTCCTAAGGGAGAAGATGAACACCAACAAAATCATCCTGAAATTTGAAGGGCCAAAGGATCCTATTTGACTGGCCATTCAATCTCTGGACGTTGCAAGTTGCAGAGGCCCTGAAGATCCAAGTTGCTTGTGAAACTGCAGTTTCAATTCTTTCAGTAGTTCCATGAAGTTGCTTTAATTCTAAAGATAATATAGTGACTTTTTTTGTTTTTATTTTTTCTCTATTTGTTAATGTATCTTTATGAGATTTGTTTTTTAAGCTGACTTATATCTGTTATTCATATTGTACATTGAGTACCTTTTCTTGAATAGATCTTGTTACCTGCTGTGGAAGGATTCCCTAGATAGGAGCCATATCTAAGCTTTATCTTAGAGATTTCCTCAGAGTTGCTCTGAGGTGGGACAGAGTAGGACCTCACATTTCGGGTCAGTCCTCCTGATCCTCCCTTTCTGGGAGAAGGCCAGTAGGCTCAGATAGTATACCTCCTAGATAAGAGACCATGTCAGTAAATTACATTCAATAACTAAGCTTTATCCCTTTTAATACTGACTGGCAAATAAACTGAAAATATTCTGATTTCTTACAAGCTACATATGTATTTCAAATAATCAAAAAGCTTTTTGAAAATACCTACTATGTACCAGCCCCTGTTCTGAAATAGTCCTTGCCCTTAAGACACTTACAGCCTACTGACATAAGCAGAATACAGATATTCATGTATGTCCAGAATCATCAGAATCAACACATGCAGTGATTTTCAAAATAGCAATTTCCCCCAGAGATCACATGCCTGAACATATAATGAGGGAGGAAAAACTTTTTTTTGTTTTTTGTCATATAAATTCTGCTGTCTAAAATTACTGAATTGTGAATGTAAGATGGAATTATAATAATGTATTAAAAAAAACATTATCCCAAACAAGAATTTTCAAAGAATCATGAAACTTATCTAGTTTTTTTTAAAGGAAATTCCCTCATGTGCTTACCAAGGATAAATAAGAGCATAACAAACACACTGAAAAAAAGTACTAAATTAAGTAAATCACATCCTTGTGTACTTATTTTCTTTAAAAATGTGGAGCTTATAGAAAACCAAAAGGTGGAATTAACTTTTTTTTCCAGTGTAAATTATATAGAGCATTCCATGGTAGCTTTTTCTCTTACATCTGCATTAAAAATCAGATTTTTCATTCAGATTTCATTATAGACTTTGAATTAAGCAGAATGTATTTTTAAAAATAAAGCTTTTGGGCAGTATGGGCACTAGGCAGAATCATGGTGGATTGACAGCTACTCAAACCTCTTTACTAATTTGCTTGTCAGTAGTTTTCTAGGCCCTGTGCAGACTATCTCTTCCCAGGGGTATTTATGGCATCTGGCTTTTCTAAATACAAGGAAAATGTCATTGCCCTATGACCTTTATTCCTTTAGACTGATGTTCTAAAGCAAACACAAACAGCTGGCATTGCAGCTTCTAGGAGATAGGGAAACAAAAAGAACCTTATTTATCACAATTGAAATAATTAGCTCTTCCTGTTCGATCCCTTGTAGACATATTTTTTTCATTCAACATGAAGGCAAATATTTGAGTCATTTTTTCCCCTTTAAAGTAATAAAGAAGCTGAACAATGAGAATAAGAGGATAAAGTTGAAGTTAATGTAATTGTTAAATGATTTAGCTACCTCTGTGATGAAGAATTTATAACAGCAATACAAGTTTAAATAGAATTGAAATTACTTGCCATAGATTATCATTCATCCGCAAGCCTCCACGACACATTTTGTATTGTGACTCACTGCCTCCATAAATTGCACTAAGTGAATTAGAAATGCAGTGATTTCTATCCATATAACATCCTGCTGAGCTGTTGTCCTTAGAAGATAATTCTTTTATCTGTTATTTAATAATTTTAGGGATGTGGCTAAAAAGACTTATGTGTAATTGGATTACTTCTCTGTATTTTGGTTGTCTAGGCACTATACTTGATAACCTCTGTCTGATTCTTATACTGTACCTGGTATTCCAGTACACCAATGATTCCATGATCTCATTAATGTTATTATTCCAGTAGTGTGGATCACATCCCATCCATACCCGCTTATCGTGTGTGACTCTTGTCCATGTCCTTCTATAAAGTCACCATGAGGAATCCACTCACCTGCTGGGAGCCTTCCTCACAATCGTCTGATATTATAGGGATAATAGTGGAGCGCATGGGACATCTGTCTGATGGTTCTTGATCATATGACCAGCCCATATTTATTTTTTGTTATACGTTTCTTTAATGACATCTCATATACTACTTTTCTTACTCCTTTCTTATTTGTCATGTATCACAGCTTTGCCTCCTACTTACACACTCACTGTGTACCTCTCCATTGTCTTTTCAGTGATTCTTAATTTCATTTATTCACACACTATAGTGTTCCATGACTCATAGTAGTACATCATTATAGGGAAAATCCTAGTGTTAAAAAAAATAGGTCTTTGTTTCAGGCAGACACTTGGAGTTAGTAAATTATTTTGTGATTTCCTCAAAACTAAGCAGCCTGTTCTTCTCCTTTTCATTTTTAATTCTGGGCCCAGATCATTGTCTGTTTGGAGCATGTTTCATAGATATATAGGCTGATGGATAAGCTTTATAGGTTGTCCCTCCAGTTGTAAGCTAGGTATTCCTTCTATCATTGCAGATGACAACCCACTCACACCTTCTTAACTTACATGATTCTTATCCACAGATCCTTCACAGAGGATCTACCCAATATGCTGGAGGGTCTTTTACATTGCAGGTGCAACATGGCCTGTTGTAGGTCAGAATCAACCATTCTTCATGCATTTGGTTTTTCCTGTGTGTGGAAAGACAGTCTGTTGAGTGATTATTGATAGCATTTTAGAGGATTTACCATGTTCTGGGACTTTATTCAGTCACAGAGGATCACACTTCACCCTCTATAGGGAATCTCCAGCTTGAATTCTTTGCTGGTCCTTGTCAAAGATCATGGTAAACATCTTTACCAAGTGTATGTTTTCCCTTTTATGCCTCTAAATAATAATAATCAAAGATAAGGAGTAAACTGTTGCTACATATTTATATTTTATGATTTTGATATAAGTAGGGGAGACAAATTAGAAGATAGCTTTTAATGCTTTGCTCTACTGAATCGAATACGATTTTATATTCAACAAACACTAAGCATAGTGGAATCTTATATTCCTTATGCCTTTTAATCTTGTAATGGTAAAGATGTGATCTGCTATGGAATATTGCTTGTGAAAGACTGTATGAAAGACTTTTAATACCCTCTTCAAGGATGCCCTGAATGCAACTAGAATTTTAAGTATTGTAATGGCATATTGTAATACAGGAAATAAGTAACTGTGAGACCACATAACATGAAATCTCACATATTACTATAGATGGTCTTTTTTTTTTTTTAACAAAGGTAGGAAAAATCCTCCACTCCAATCCCTTATTGTGGAAGCATTTTATATAAGTGAGAAAGTAGATCTATGGGTGAGTGATTATTAATGTCCTTTGTAATCTTTTTTTTTGAGGGGTGAGGGCGGAAAGTCCATAAAGTCCTATGTTGACTCTTCACCATAATGTGGAGCTGACCCTGTGTTCTAGTGTGCTATTCCTCTAGAACATAAACAATGACAAGTTCTGGGAAAAAAAAAAGCTTCAAGTAACAGATCCAACAACAGACCATAGTTGGTGTCTAACTGAGCTTTCTTTTGTTCATGAGTTGCTATGGCTTAATAATTCATAACCAAGGAGCATCCAACTTGTAATGGTATGAGGACCCTGAGTGCCGTACTGCCTTATCAGCCAACCATACTCTCTTTATCTCTACCTTCATAGATCTAATTTGGTATCAGGCTTTGGCCATGCCTAACTTCCTTGACTAAAGGCCAGGGAAGAGGGAACCATCCAGACCCTGTCTTAGCCCCCTCTCTAAGTCCCTTTATATGACCTATCTCTGAGAATGATTCTTCACTGGGGTATCCCTTCCCCTCCTAAACTGTTTCTGATCCTGAGTATATGCTGAATAAACCTGCTTTCTTTACCTACTTATTGGCCATAGCTCTTGCTGCTTCCTAAGCACCTTATTTTAATTTCCCTTGCAGTTTCCCTCCCCCTTACCTCATAAGCAGAGGCAGCAGGGGCAGAACAGGAAAATAACATCTATGCATGAATATATGCAGAATATATGTAAAAATATCCAAGGTAGTTTAGATCTGTATGTTCTGTACTATCACTCTAGCTAAATTTAAGCTGAACAAGGTGACAGATCCTGTCTTAATTATTTTTATATTTCCCCTGGCACCTAAGCCAAAGTGCTTGGCACATGCTTTCATGAATCTTAGATTCCATCAGTGTAGGTACCCCCTCCAATGGATCATAGATCACAAACTCTATATGCCTTCTGATCCCCTGTAACTCATGTCCGTATTGTCCCATTAATCCTTTGCTGGGGGTCTAACACATTGAAGCCTTCCTCCAGAACTCTTAACATTGTGTCAACTGAGAATAGATTTATCTAGAACTGAAATCTTACCCAGAATTAAAAAAAAAAAGTTTCTCTAGTTGCTGGTTAGACTGGAGTAAGCAAAAACATTAAAAGTTGTTAGTATGCTTAGCATGCTAATTGTCCTGAGTGTATCAAGTTTCCCCATTCCATGGATTAATAGGATATAGTAAACCTCAGCCCATCAGCAAAGTAGATGAACATGTACTACAACTTTAGTATTTATGATTTGAAGGGAAACAGGGCATTTCTCACCACCAAACTTTTATGCAAAGTATAGTGGATGAAAAACAAACAAGTATCCTTCAGGCTAGTGTGGCCCCCTTTGAATTCTGCATTGACAAGTGGCAGAGTTATAAGAAAGAGTAGAAAAGGTACTAATGATCACACTGTTTTTAGACCATCAGAGTATTTTAATTTGAATATTAGTACTCTGAATGTAAAATCCTTGCCCTATATAAGTACATTGTACTTAAAAATATTATATAGAAAGCTCTTCCAAGTGTCATTAAACATAATTGATTGTTACTATATTTAACTCTTTAGTGTGACTATACAAAAGCTATTTTAATTAAAAGAAATCCTTTATATGTTAGGATATATGAGGGGAAATGAAGAAATACCTCCTTCACTTTCAGTTTTTCTGATGGCAAATTATTTTATAGTTCTCCTAAATATTTTCATGAAATCAAAATTTAATTTTTTTAGGGAGGAGTGTGTGGCACGAATCAGTATCTGTTAGATTTGAGCCCTGTAGTTATGAGAAAGGAGCAATACCTCTTTGGGGCTATGCTGTCTTCATGTCTCACTAGGATAGGTAGGAATTTAATTCTGTTTTGTAAATATTCATCGACTACTATGTGCAAGGCACAAGTCTCGGTACTGGGGATTTAAATATAGATATGCCCTTGCCCCCAGGGAACTTAAAATCTAATAAGGAATTAAAAAATTGTCTACGCAGATTTATAGCACTCTAATAGTTACATGTACATAAGAAGCCTAAGAAAAGTGCTGTGGGAAATTTGAAGAAAGAGCAGGTACTTTCAAGTAGAGGCAGAGACAACTGGGGAAAGTTCATGGAAGAGGTGGTGCCGCAGTTAAACCTGGAAAAGAAAGGGTAGAACTCAACAGGCAATGCTGAAGGAGAGAATTCTAGGTATCAGGGCCAGTGTGAGCAGTCTGTCTCAGACAAATGAGGATAAATAGATATATTTACAGCCACCAGAATTTTCATCATTCTGGTTTTTAATTGCATTATACCTAGTTTAAGCCACTCCCAAACTTACCCACTGCACCTTTACTTCACTCTTGCTACCGCTGCTCTCTCTTACTTTCCCCTTTAGATATATATAGATATATAGGTATATATAGATAGACCTAAAGTCTATCTATCCTTCAAAATCTAGAAAATACTTCTTTCTTCCTGTGACTGTCCCTGATCTATACTCCTAGTAAGAAGTAAAATCTCCCCTTTCTGAAATACAGCAGCCTAAAAGAGGTGTTCCTTTTATGAGATAGATATCCTTTTACCTTGTATTATATGTGTTTATTCAGAACCAAGTTTGGTACATCTTGGTATCCTCCCTTCCCCTGTCCCCACTTGCCCAGCACTCTGCACATTATGCCGTAAATATTGTAGGTACTTAGTACATGTTTGTATATGATATTGTGGAAGAAGCCTTGGACTTTCTTTGAGAGGTTGACCCATTTCATCTCTCCATACTTCAATTACTTCACCTGTAAAATGGGGGCAATATGTATGCTACCTATTTCCAGCATTATAATGAGGTTTAAATGAGTAACTATATATAAAATCACTTTGTAACCAATGAAACATATATAAAAGTAAGAAACTAAACTAGATGAATGACTAGTGCAGTAATATCCTCATTGGTCTCCCTTTCCCTTCAGCTTGTCCAGCACAGCACTGACAGCTCAAAAATTGATAAAATACCACTTTCACCGTGCCACATCTCACCCCTACTCGGCAATAACATCTCATATTTTTGAACACTTTAAGGTTTGCAAATTATTTTCCTCACGGCAGACCTCTAAGATAGACATTGACAATATTGAACCTGAAACTTACTGGCAGTACATGATTTGACCTTATTCACATCATAGCAAGTAAGGGTCAGAGCTGGATTTCAAATTCTAGTTTCTTCTGACTCCAACGTGAGGGTTACTTTCTCCATACTCTTATATTCCTTATTACCATCAAAATAAAGTCCAGTCTTTTTAGCCTGGCATTCAAGGGCTTCCATCTTTTCCACTTGCTATCTCTTACACAAAAACCCTTTGCTTCATCTAGACCAGTTTACATTGCTTAACAAATTACAAATATCTCCATATTTGTTCAAGTCATTCTTTTCTAGAACCCTCTTTCCCCCTCATTTCCTTTCTCATTCCTGCTCATCTTCCAAGTTCCAGCTCAATTCTAAGCTTTGTCTGACTCTTCTAAACCATAACGATGACTACTTTTACTTGCCCTTTATAGTTTACTACCTTCTGTAATTAAGTACTTTTTTATATTTATATCTTCTTTGTATTTATGTCTTTTTATATTTATGTCTTCTTTCCCAGAACCTTCATAATATTATACTTTACTTTTTTATTATGAGTAATCTGTATGCGTGTCTCATCTCCCTTACTATATTCTAAATTCCTTGGGGATAGGGGTAATGTCTTATTTTTCCTTTGTGTCTCCCACAGGACCTGGTAGTGTTTTGTATATATCAGGCATTTGATAAATACTTGTTGAATTAAAGACAGGCTTTCCTGGAAACCAGATATAGAGTCAGATTTCTTTACCACAATGCATACTGTAGCATCTTACATATGAGAAGTACTCAAATCAGTAAGTCCTTCATTGAACAATCATTTATTAAGCTGTTACTATGTGCCAGTCACTGCACTAAGTGCTGGGAATACAAATATAAAGCAGAAAGGAAGACAGTCCCAGCCCTGAAGGAGCTTACATTTTAATCAGGAAAGATAAAACCTAAAAGGAAGATGAAAAGGGAGGTAAGGGATGTGTTTTTTCAGATATACATTTACCAATATATTTTTATGAATACCTGTGTTTTAATCTTTTATAAACAGATAAGAAAACCATGCTTCATTCAACTAAAACTTTTCTCATAGTTATTAATGATCTTTTAATTGCCCTATGTGATTGCCTCATTCTTGACCTCTCTTCAGTCTTTGGCATTGTTAATCAGCCTCTTCTTTTTGAATATTTTCTTCTTTCTAGGTTTTTGGGACACTATTCTTTCCTGGTTTTTCTCATAGCTATCTGATTGCTCCTCTCTCTCTCTCTTTTACTGGATTTTCATCTTCATCACACTTGCTAACAATATATGTCACATAAGACTCTATGGCCTCTTCTTTTCTCCCTCTATGATGTTGCACTTGGCAATCTTATCAATTTCCATGGTTTTGATCATCATCTCTATGCAGAGGACTCTCAGATCTACTTATCTAACCGTAATCTCTCTCCAGCCTCACAACTCTAACTGCCTTTTTGACATCTTGAACTGAATGTTCTCTAAACACCTTCAACTCTGCATGTCCAAAACTGAAACCCAGCCCAAGCCCTCTTTCATTACAAACTTCCCTATTGCTCTTGAGAATACTGACATCCTTTCAGTTTCCCAGGCTTGCAACCTAGGTGTCATCTTTGACTTCTCATTTACCAGTCAGTCAATGGTCAAGTCTCCTCATTTCTACCTTCATA
This sequence comes from Vombatus ursinus, assembly GCF_900497805.2. Lineage (NCBI taxonomy): Eukaryota > Metazoa > Chordata > Mammalia > Diprotodontia > Vombatidae > Vombatus > Vombatus ursinus. The sequence continues at coordinate 5,231,217 of NW_020947390.1, forward strand.
ACATCTTACATACATATGGATATGCGTAAGTACGTATATTTGTGTATATATGTATATATACATGCATATATGTGTATATATCTATCCATCTATCTTTATTATCTGACACTGCAGTTACCTTTGTATAGCCTCTTACTTCATCTGGGATTATTGCATTAGCGTGCTAGTTGGTCTCCCCACATCAAAATGTCTCCCCAATCCACTTAATCTTCTACTCACAAATTGATCTTCCTAAAATGGAGGTCTGACCATATCATCTCCCTGTTAAAGGCCTTCATAACCTGGCCCTTCCTACCTTTCCAATCTTCCTACATATTACTCCCATGGATGCTGTAATCTAGTAACACTAGTCTCCTTGCTATTCCTCCCCCAAGACTTTCTATTTCCTAACTGCAAACAATTTCATTCATTGTCCCTCATGCCTGGAATCCTGTCCCTCTTCACCTGTGTCTCCTAGTTTTTCTGGATACTTTCCAGTCCCAGCTAAAGTCCCACCTTCTACAAGAAACTTTTCTGAGTCCTCCTTAATCCTAGTACCTTCCCTCCCAGATTACTCCGGATTAATCCCGTGTATAATTTGTTTGTATGTAATTGTTTGCATGTTGTCCTCTTCGTTAGTCTGTGAACTCCTTCACAGTAGATACTAGGTTTTTTTTTTGGCTTTTCTTTATATCCCATGCTTGGCACATAATAGGTGCTTAATCGTTGCTAGTTCACTGAGATAAAGGGAGTGGAACTAGAGGTAAGGAAGGTAGATAGCTTTTTTGAGGAGTTTGCCTTTGAAAGAGAGGATAGATATAGAATAGACAAAGGGGATGGTAGGGTTAGGTGAGGGTATTTTAAAGGTGGGAAAACCTGGGAAAGTTTGTAGACAGAAGGGAATGAATAGTAAGTAGGAGTAAATTGAATATGGGGGGAGGTAACAATGATTATGGGATCATTCTGCCAACAAGGTGGGAAGGCATGGGATGAAGGTTACAAGTAGATGTATTAGACTTGACAAGTAGAATGACCCCTTGGTCAGAGACTGAAGTAAAAGAGAAAAGAATGAGGGATGATGTAAAGGATTTTGACAAGGAAATTCACCTTAAATGGCCTGTTTTCTCAGCAGAGTTTGAGGGAAGGTTCTCTGCTAAGAGGATGGAATAAGGGAGTAATGTAGGAGGCTTAACCAGAAAAGGTTTGTAACTGCTGCCCCTGTGGGCTATGAGTTCATACTGAAATTGTAAAAGGATTGTGGAAGTCTGCCTCTTCATGCATTTATTTACTTGGGGGATTAAGGGCCGTCACTTGCACCCTGGGGCTAGAGAATAGGGAGTATAAGTTGAGTCTATATGGTGAACTCTCCAGCTCATTGCCTTGGGGAATAAAGAAAGGGGTTGGGAGAGAGAAATGGCTGGAAGAAAAAATTCAAGTTTTTTTTAAAATTTTCCTGTATGTGAGGGAGAAGCAAATTTACAACCTCATAATGAATACATGAACATTTGCTAGTAAGAAAAATTTAAGATAAATGGTAGGCTAGAGCTCTGGCTTCTATGGAGAATATTCAGTTCAATTCAACAAACATCTATTAATTGACTGCTGTGTGCCAGTTAAGCATCAGGGATATACATGTGAAAACTAAAATGACAGAACAAAACCAAAAAAACCCCATTTACTTGCCACAAATTAAGCTATTTAAGTTTTAGTTTATATATTTGTAAGCCAGTTATTATTTTAGTTTTTAGTTTTTTTTTTAATGTGGTGCATTAGTAAGGCACTATTTACATTCAAGGATTTTTTGTTATTTTATTGAAGGCTATTTTTTTTATAGTCTGCCTGTAAGCTTAACAGACTAGCAAGTTCATCATTAGTATAAAGCAATGAAAACATTTTATGAAAAGAAACTTTTCACCCTTAACTTATTAGCCATATTGGCCCTTTTAATGAGTTTGAACCTATGTACTTTATGTTCCCAGCTATGACACATTTTAAGAATTTTTTTAAGTTTGAGTTATTTAAGTATATTTCAAATCCTTAAAAAATAATGTAAATTGTATTATTATAAAAGGAACACCTTTAAGTAAATATTATAAAACAAGAGGCACATATTATAAACAGTAAAAAAGGGACATATAAACAAAGAAAATTAAAAATATACCTTTTATTAATGAAAATAGAAAGCAAACAGTTTCCTAATTACTTGAGATAAGAGTGAAATGTGCTTTGAAAAATCTTTGGTAGATAACACAGTGAGATGTGCCTTCAGGGTAGCTTTCTCTCCACCTTCTCCAATAAGCAAGAGTCTTAAAATGCAACATATTCAGTGATAAGAAGATGACAGGAAGAGGATAACTGAAACAGCCAAGTAGTATAGTAGATAGAGTGCTGGACCTGGAGTCAGGAAGACCTGAGTTCAAATTCAGCCTCAGATAATTACTATCTGTGTGGCACTGGGCAAGCTACTTAACCTGTCTGCCTCCGTTTTCTCGACTGTAAAATGGGGATAATAATAACATCTACCTCCCAGGGTTGTTGTGAGGATCAAGAGATAATAACTAAAGTGTTTAGCATAGTGCCTGGCACATAGTAGACACTTAATAAATGCTTATTCCTTTCTCCCTAATTGAAAGAAGCCATCATAATGTAATTACTGATTTTTTAAAAATGTCTAAAAATCAGCCCCAGTAGTTGATAGTATCATCCATTCACATCCAACTCTCCCTTGATATTCCACACATCACAACTTCGCTGGTCTTACAGCTGCTACAGATTTAGGCACAGATTTTTTTCGAGTTAATCCATTTGCATCGTCCCTGAGAGATGCTTCCTAAAACTGCTCTATCCCCTCCTACTTCCTGTGCCACTACTCACTTGTAGTGGCAGCAGTTTTAGGCACAGAATTTCAGTTCTGTCCCCTTGGTGTTGAGACAGTTGAATTCCTATAAACTTTCAAGTTACTAAAAAGGTGGGAGTTGGTGAGCTCAGATAAGACAACAATATAAATTGATCGTTTTAAGAGAAACAAACAGGAAAACTAAGTTTATTCTGCTTAAAGAATCATAGGCTAATTAGAAAATAACTACTAAATATATACACATCAAATGGCAAAGAAGTAAGTTTTTACAAGAAAAGCTAGCTAAATTGCAAAAACATTATAGTAAGAAAGTAATAGTGGAAGACTTCTTTTTTTACTTCTCTCTCAGAGGTGATTAAATGTAACAGAAAGATTAAGAAGTAAAACATAGAGTTGAACAAATTGGTAGAAAATGAGAATATTAAAGAATATATATATTTCTCAATTTTCCTCAACTTCTCAGCTTTATAAAAATGCTCATTTGCTAGAACAGAAAGGAATCAAATAAATGTAAAAAGGCAGAAATAATAAATTAATCCCTTATAGTCCATACAATAAACATAATAAATAAGGGAAACATGAATAAAAGATACATGAAATAAATGGACTAAGTAATAATATCCCAAATGAGTGTGTCAAAGAACAAATGATAGAAACAATGATTATATTAAAGATAACAAAAATTAAACAATACACTAAAACTAATATAACATAGCTAAAGCAGTCCTCAGAGAAAAATTAAAATCCCTAAAACTTATTTTAATAAGATAGAAAACAAGAGGTTCCTGAACTGAGCACGCCACTTAAATGACTTTAAAAACAAACAAACTAACTAATTAACAGTGTTAGCATAAGAAAATCATAATTAGGAATAAAATAGAGAAATTTTAATGTAAGGAATAAAGAACTTATAAGCTCCATATTTTCAGTAGATTTAAATGAGTAAAAAGATTATGTAGAGTTATTTGTGATGTCAGTAATATATCATACCAATTATGACAAACTTCAAAATATAAAATGGAAAATTTCATATATATATATTTCATATATATATAAACCATGATTATCTTTTTAAAGTAGTTTTTACATTGGTCCCCATAATTTAAAAAAACTTATTAGAGATTAAAAAATAAGGAAATTATAATTTTCTAAAGTGAACTTTTTTTTTCTCTTCTCTACTTCTCCAGCACTGGGTAGATAAAGCAGAAAAGCAGGCACTACTGTCAGATACCCTTGACCTTTCAGAGCTCTTCCATCCAGACACATTTCTTAATGCTCTACGCCAAGAAACTGCAAGGTAAATTAAAGGTTATCTACCTCATACACCCAAGGACAATTATATTGATTTTATTCATTATTGATTATTTTCCTTGATTGCCAAAAATAGATTTTAAAAGGGTCTTAATTCTTGTATAGTTTCCTAATACTTTACAATGAGAATATCAGTTATTAAGTATTTGAATATGGAAATAACTTATAAATTAAAAATGAATTTTCTTTTAAACAATTGTTATAAAAGGGAATTCCTAATTATTAAGTTATATTAATAGTTTGATTAAGAATTTGTAACCTCCATAATACCTCCCATTTATCAAGAAGCATTAGTAAATGGAATGTTCTAATTAAAATTGTTATTTTTAATTGAGAGTTACAATATATACCATAGAGGTTGCCATGTATCATAAATGTAATACCAATTTTCAGAAAATCAGAATATCATAAAGTAGATTTATAATTGAAATTATATTTAACATATTTTACCTTTCCTGTGATACTTGTAGAAGGCACTTATAAACTTGAACTAAAGTTTGACATTATGGATATCAAGTAGAGTTTAAGAGTGTTATTGAAAATTATAATTACTTGAACTTTCTAGTTGCGATTCTGGATAAAGACAAATTTGTTTATCTTATTTATATAGTCTTTTTCATTGGAATGCATATTTCTGATAGTTTCATACATAGCATTTGAAATGATATTTTTACAGGGTAATGAGTTGTTCGGTGGATAGCCTTAAATTTGTAGCATCGTGGAAAGGTCGACTACCGGAAGCAAAACTCCAAGTTAAGGTACTAGACAGATTATACATGTTGTACTGCATCTTAAACTTATATTACCCCTAAGAGATTATAACAAGATCATTAGGGTGTTATCAATTTTAACATGATGAGTCAACTGATTACGACCAGATAAATTATTATATCTGGTAAATCTTTATGATCAAAACAATTCAGGATCCATCATGAAATACTATTCTTTTATAGCAAAAATACAGAAATTTCTATTGACATTGAAGATGAAAAATTAGCTTCCTGGGAAGGAATCTTAAACAACCTAGGCATTTGTTTGATTACATACCTTAAAAATTTTGGCCATCTAACAGCAGAAATCAAGAACTGCGTTAACTGGTGGGTTTTTTTAAGCCTCATATCCCAGAGGTAGAAACAGCCCCAAACTTCAGCCCTTATCAGATACCACCTATAATACTCCTAACAAATGGCAGTCTATCCTGGGTTTAAATGCATATGTTTATAGGAAGCTCACTATATGTAATGCAGCCTATTCCATTTTTACATAGCTCTAATTATTTAAAAGTTCTTACTTGTATTGAGCTCTAATTCTGCCTCTCTGCCATTTCTGCTTAGCATTGCCTTCTTCAGTCAAACAAAATAAATCTAATCCCTCTTTCACATGATAGTTCTTCAGATATTAAAAGACAGATATGCCTCCCTTAAGAGTCCTATTCTCCAGATTAGCCATCCCTAATTACTCCCTATAATCCTTATATGATACAATTTCAAATTCCCTCATCATAAAAGGCAATATGATGGAGTGGGAGAAGCAAATGCTTTAGAATCATAGGATAATAGGATTTAGTACAAGACCCTAAGATCTCCCTTACAAATGAGGAAGTTGAAATCTAGGGGGATACACAGCTAATATCAGAGCTGGGATTCAAATCCATGTCAGAAGATATGTCAGAGGTCCTCCCTTCAGATCCCAGATCTATTACCTTCTTAACCACAGACAACTCCCTTTACCTGTTCTGTCAGTCCAGTTAAGCTTGCTTCCCTTTCTAAGTAACTCATAAACAGTTCATTTAATTATAGATTGTAAAATTTTGTATGTGATTCAATTCGAACTATGAGCCTGTATGTTCTAGAGTTCATTGCTCTCTATTTAAATATTGGGACGTTTGCTTATCCATAGTTTTCTGACACATTTCCTATTTTCCACGTATCCTTTTAGTACCTTATAAAGGCTACTAATGCTACTACTATTATTGCTGCCGCCGCTGCTACTAACCTGCTGAAAACCCAGCCTAGCATCTATGTGATGAAGGGTGAGGACAATGGCAAAGAAAAGCATTGGTAGCCAGGTGATAGAAAGCAGGGAGCCTTTGTGCCCTGAGACCTGTTAAGGTAGCCATGAAGACCTGGCAAGACCCCTGAAATGCTGACCAATTGGGCTCTGGCTATGCCACCGCTTGGGTTACCAGCCTGGCCAACTTGATGAAACTGTTCCAACAAATCTAAGAAAAAGAGGGGGCAGCACAAGGTTACAGGCTGGCCCTATGTGTAATCATCATGATGATCAGCTTGAAACAGAGGGCACTGAAACAATCAATGTTCATTCATACTCTAGTACAGAGAAAAGCAAAATACATCAGACCAAATCAGATATATCAGTGCCCCACCTACTAGAAATGCTTCAGTGCAGATGATACTGATCAACATCAGTGGGCATGATCAAGGAAGTGAATGCTTTCATCTTGTGCTAGTCCTATATGAAAATAAATTTGAAAATAGATCTCATGAATTTAGGTAAGGGCTTTGTACTGTTCTTTGTTAACGCTACCCACTGCTCAAAGTCATGCAACCATATTGCCAAACAGTATAGAGCAATCAAAAAAAAAAAAAAGCCAAATACCCCGAATCTAGATTAAGACAAAATAAGGGAAGGGGATGGGAAGAGAATAAGTATTTAGTAAGCACCTAATGATGTTCCACACATTGTGTTAAGTATTTTACAAATATCTCATTTAATTCTCATCCTCATTTGATAAGATGTAATTTTCAGGAATACTAAAATCTGAAAAAGGGAAAAATTAAAGACCTTGAGATCATTGAAAATCTTTACTTAACTCAGACTTCAAAAATTATATCTAATAAGTAAGAAAATGACGAAAACAGTACTGATATCTAAAAAAAAAATGAAAAGGAGAGTAGTGAACATTCTTGTATAAAATATATGCTATCATGGCATCTCATATTGCTGATCCTATAAGGCCCCAAAATGGTGGCCTCACTTCTCTCCAGTGGGTGCCATGTGGCAGATGAGCAATTCACTAAGCTTCCCAGGACGGCTCATCTCCACAATTTTGACTGAAGACTTTTGTTGTTGAGTCATTTCAGCCATGTCGGATTCTTTGTGACCCCATTTGGGGCTTCCTTGGCAAAGATACTGGAGTGGTTTTCCATTTCCTTCCCCAGCTCATTTTACAAATAAGGAACTGAGGCAGTTACCTCAGTGACTTGCTCAGGGTCACACAGCTAGTAAGTGTCTGAGGTCAAATTTGAACTCAAGGAGGTGAATCTTCCTGACTCCAGGTCCAGTGCTCTATCCACTGGGCCACCTAGCTGCCCAAGTAAAGATTAGAATCACTGAAAACTTCAAAGGGGAGGGGAGAATTTAGTTAAAAACCTAGAGAGATAAATGAACATAGGTGCTACTGAAATTAGAAGGAAAGGGGAATACAAAGACATTTAAAGCATTATTAACCTCTCAATAAATATTGTCCCTCCCTGTAAAGGAAATTAATGCATGGAAAATGGGAACGAAAATGATCATATAGAAGGCAGGAGACAAAACTGGACCACAGGAAAATTTCTACTGTAGTGTAGTACTTCATCATTATTACCAAATAAAAAAAGTAAGAGTTGATGTTAAGGAAAGAGTGCCTGAAGAAAGGTTACTTTAATGTAGAACAAGTGAAGCTAATAATAGGAACAAAGTACAGAATTCAGAGAGGAAGAACAAAAAAGAAAATCTTTTTTTTTTTTTTAAGGCAGTTGGGGTTAAGTGACTTGCCCAGGGTCACACAGCTAGTAAGTGTCAAGTGTTTGGTCTGAGGCTGGATTTGAACTCAGGTCCTCCTGACTTCAGGGCTGGTACTCTGTCCAGTACGCTACCTAGCTGCCCCCAAAAAAGAAAATCTTAATTCAGATTAAAAGAAATGCCCCAGAGACACAAATGGAGGAAAATATAAACCTAACTCATAACTCTAAATATGCGTGGTTTAAACAGCAAATCCTACAATTTCTTGCTAACAAGCAGTGTATCTGAAAAGCTTACATATATAGAATAAAAATGAGAGGCTAGAACAGAATTTACTATATTTTAGGTAAATCCTCCAAAGCAGAATTTGCATTCATGCTGTCAGACAAAACAAAAATGAATATTCATCATATAAACAGATAAAGAAATAATATTCTGCTAAACTAAACCATAAAAAAAATCATATCAATATTAAATGTGTATGTTCCAATAGTATGACATCTAAATGTAAAAAGAAAAAAATTAACGGAAGTATGAGAAGACATAGATAGCAATACAGTAATCCACAGTCTCCCAATGTAGCCCATTCTATTTGGGGGTATAAAATTGTTAGAATATTGTTTATTTTTTCTCCTTGAATCAAGCTTCTATCTGATTTTTTGAACTTTTACTTATTATTCCCAGTTCTTCCTTCCAGGGCCATGAATAACTCCACTTAGGGTTTTCTACCAGAGTCCTTCAGATATTTGATGACACCAATCATATCCCTTCCTGTCTTCTCCGTGCCAGATATCTCTAGATTCTTTCATTTGAACTTTGTATGTCATGGCCTCTAGCCTCTACTAGTCAGTGAGACCACCAGTTAAAAAAAATACTTCAAACACAAAAGTATCTTATAGGTGTTATGAGTCCATGCTATTTAGTAGAAGGAATATTGGACTTGAAGTCAGAAAAATTAATTTCCAGTCTTTACTTATTTTCTAACCGTGGGAGTGAGGGTATATCACAACCTCTCTGAGCCTTAGTTTCTTTATCTGTAAAATGGGGATATTTATACTTGTCCTGCTAATTTCAGAAAGTTTTTGTGAGAACCAAGTAATATCATTATCCATTTATATAGTACTTAACTATTTACAAAGCATTTTCTCATAGCAGTCATGTGAAGTAAGTAGCATAAGTATTGTTATCCCTATTTTGCAGATGAAGAAACTAAGACTCAGAGAGATTAAATGACTTGTCCATGGTCAAACAGCTTCTAAATGGCAAAACCAAGAGCCAAACTGAGGTTTTTTATAACAATTCTGGTTTTCTTTTTACTCTACCATGCTAAATATCATGAGTTAGATGTGGGTGTATATGGATATAGATGTGTATACACACATATCCATATCTATAGGAAATTGCATGTAAACTGTAAAACACCAGATAAATGTAAGGTATTATTATTATACACTGGCTAAAATTACCATTTAACAATTAATACTTACTAATGTAATACTCCATTCTCATGCTGTCCCAACTGACATATGAGCAGTTGACTCAGACTAGTATCTTCGAATACATACCTTACAGATAGCTCACAAGTAGCTGGTTGTATGTTTTGAATGCAGGTCTCTCAGGCATCAGCCTTTCTACCTTCTTGTTCTCACAGGCAAGTACCTGCCACATTTCTCTCTTGGAATGTGGTTTACCCGTTTCATTCCCTTGCCGTCTTGTGACAAATATTTTTTCTTTTCTTTTTTGTTTTGCTTTCCCCTAGGCAGGAAAAATACACTCTCTAATAGAACTTTATGTATCTTCAGATTTTTTCCAGCTCTTTCAATATTTTCTTAGATTAAATTGTACCTTTTTGTGGTTGTTTTTTACCAAAAATCTTTTTCTAAAAAAAGACTGTTGCTGCTACCAGGAATTTCTGAGTTAAAGAAAAATTGAGTTGAGCAAGCAGCATGTCAATGAGTCCCAGATTATTAATTAAAAAAAAACATTTTGTTGTATCTGCTGGTATTAACCATAAACAAGCCATCTACTGAGATTGCCAAGTAATCCAATTATCTGTGCCTCTTCCTCCACTCTTCCTTTATTGATGTATTTTACCTTTAAAATGCCTAGACCATTTTTGATACATCCATGTTGAGTATAACTACAACTCACATTTACATAATGTTTAAATTTCATAAAACGCTATTCTGAGATAGGATCACCATTTTACAGATAAGGAAACTAAAAATCAGGGATGTTAAGTGACCTATCCAGGATTGTATAATCAGTAAATATCAGAGCAAGGAACTGAAACTCAGGTCTTTCCAGCTCTTGGTCCAGCACTTAATATATTCATTCATTTCAATTTTAGAATGAAACCAAAATGTTCACATTTGAGTTAGTAGAGGTCAAGTTGTTAAGTTGGTAGTTATTTAGGGTCAGTTATGAAATGAATGGATTATTTGGGGCTAACCTTTAGTGAACAAAATGGCTACTGTTGCTGGTACTAACAGATTTCTGAATCAAAAAACCAGGAGTTGCACAAGTATACTTGTTGTTATATATGGTCCCTTCAAAATTGAATTGATTCATAGGTAAGTAACTTAAAGTATATTGAGACAGTCATAGTTGGTTGCAGTTATTTTTCTATTATTATGAAAAGAAATTCAATCTTTTTAACTGTCAACATGGCATATTTTAAAAATTAACATTCATTTTCTAAATATAGAATATTAACACTTAAGTTATTAATTATGAAGTTTTTAAAAGGGACTATCAACATACCTAATATATTTGAGTATTTGGAGTGAAGACATAATCACTGACCATCTTTTCACACTAAATCCTGAATCCATTTTGTAACTTTGTTATTTTATGTCTGCAAATAGAAGAACCGAAGCCCATGTCTTTTCTTGGGCCTTATGGACCAGGGGTGAAGAAATGTTCCAGTGCCCAGGACTCTAAGAAAGGGGGAAGTTCCATGGTCACATTACTGGTGATATTCAAGCAAAGGCTTGCTAATCTCTTAGAGGATATCAGTTGTTAGGTATAGGCTGTACTAACTGACCTCTGAGATTCTATAATTCTGTGAGCTGTCTCTATAGTCTCATTAAGTGTATATTTCACATAAAAGCACAATTTATTTTGACTGGAAATTCATATGTAAATAACAGTTTGGGGCCCACAGCTTTTTGATATAATGATACTATTCTGTATCTATTTTGTTAAATTGAGATGACTGCATCTTACAAGCAAAAGAATTAAAGGATAATTAGAGGAAGTGGTAAATTGACAATGGTAGGAATACACATTGATCCTTTGATCCAATAATTATTTAAGTTAAATTCAAGTAGTACATTTTCATAGATGTCAGGAGGTAGCCTCAATAAGAAATCCTTTCAATAAAATTCCTCTAAATGAGATCCATTTTCTGTAATTGCTCCCTTACTCAGGGACTTGTGACATATACATAAAGGAATTAATGATTAGAACAGACTTTCTCTAAACCCTTAATATAATATAACAAATAACTTATTAGGATGTATGTAGATGATGTCTAATATATATACAAACACTCTATGTCTCAGTATATCTTCATATATATATTGGATATAAAGTATGAAAAATATACTTTAATATAAAGTATATACCTGTTGATAGCACTGTTTTCAATATCTATTCTGCACACATACACATAAATATATATATGTATTTATATATTTATAATATGGTATTTCAGGCTTTATATTAAGGATTTAGGGATGAGTTTATCTTCATTTGATTTCAGATAAGGTTTCTAAACTTCATTTTTTAAAAAGAGGAATGGATAGAAAGAGTATATTTGGATTTATAAATATAAATATTGTAACAAGTAACATAAATATCTTATAAAATTTGCATGTAATATATTTTCTCTAGATTCAAACATATTGGGTCCAGAATTAGACCCATGATTTCATTGGTGTAGGGAACTGCAAATGAGAAACTTCTTCTACCAGTGCTACTTGCCAGCTTCTCTGCAACTTACTGCCTTAAAGAGTTGCCTCATACACTAAGATAGTTCAGTGGATAGAGTTTTGGACTAGAGTCAGGAAGGTCTGAGTTTGAATCCTGCCCCTAGACATTTAGCTTTATGATCCTGGGCATGTCACTTAATCTCTCTGTTCCTCAGTTTCCTTATTGCCATAACGTAGATACTAATACCATCTACCTCATAGGGTTGTTGCAAGGATCAAATGTGATACCATATGCAAAGTGCTTCACAAACCTTAAAATGCTACATAAACACTAGCTAGTATTATTTTTGTGGTAATCGTTATGATGATGACAGTGATGATGAAGTAACTTTTCCAGGGTCACACAATGAATATATTTCAAAAAGTAGAAATTGAACCTCAATCTTCCTGGCTTAGAGGCCAGCTGTTTCTTTTCTATATCACACTGTCTTCTCTGACTATTCATGATTAGTCTGAATGTATCAAAATGTGTGATACATTGTTCTTCTAGTTCCACATGCTAACAGTCTTAACCTATTGTTTTTTGGCTCTTAACTCAGAAGAATCCAATGTCAATTTCTGCTTCCTGTTCCTTGTTCTTAGCTGTGATCCCTTGGTAATAGGCCACTGAAAGTTCTGATATCTGCCTGAAGAGCTAGCACAAGTTGACAGACTACATGGAAACATTGAGTGTAGATATGGCCTTAGAAATGTTTTATTATTTTTTTCATGTTTCATATTAAACACTTACTGTCTCCTTAAGTGATCCTTCTTTCATTGTAAGCTATTTAACCCAGTAATGAGTTGTAGTTCTATATTCATTCTGTCAGATTTGTCATATTTCTCTAAATCAGGTACACCATCACTAAATTCCTTTTCCAATGTCTGATTGTGATGTGGAGGAGAGCCTGGAGTTTCAAAGTCTGGAACAGTGGAGCACAAGCTCCATCAGGTCCTATCAAGTCAGAAAAGCTCCAAGTATGGCCTTGGTGATGGGACTATTAATTGTTGTCTAAGGACAAACCTAGCAGAGTTTGGAGAGGCTCCAGGCTGGCCACAGCATTCTCAAAGGCTAGCTACTTTTTGTTTGTTTGTTTTACACATATAGCAGTTGTATATCCACAGTGATGAATTGACAAATTCTTTAAATACTAAAGCACTTCGCCTTAAAATGAGACATATTTTGAGAAAAATGTAACATCTCTATACAAGCTCTGATAATAAATTATTTAAAGGTGTCATCTTTGTCATTTAAAAGTTGGATTGTTGAATTTAAGAGAAAATGAGGAGATTAATTTATTTGAATATCTGACAGCTTTTCTAAATATAATATTCTCAGTGTATGTGCTCTTGGAGGATGCTTTATTTCCCATTTAAAATTTAAATGATATCCATTATGCTTTGATGCTATGTAAATCAAAGTCCATGCTTTCATTTCTAGAAGATAGTAATGAAATCATACTTGTTCCAATTTGTTTTTCCTCCCATTCATAGTGCATGAATTATACATCCTCCATGGTACTAGAACTGAAGAGTTGCTAAGGGTTTTTTTTCATTACTTAATAATTTGCTTCCTTAATCTTTTATATTGAAATTATGAATATATAAACTTAACCCACTGAAGAAGTAAAATGAGGATATTTAGTGTGTAAATAACATATTCCCACATGCAGAACAAATTTCCTTGCTCATATAGTAGACTACAAGGCTAAGTAGCAGTTGCCTTTTACTCTATTAAAGTGAATTACACTTTCTTTTCTGAGGTGTAGAAGCATAATCTAGATTCCATTTCCAAGCAGTGACCATTGAATCTTAGATTTAGAGCTGGAGGGTACCTTAAAGGTCACTTAGTCCAATCATCTCATTTTAGCAGTGAGGAAACTGAAGCCCAGAGAGTTTAAGTGACTTGCCCTAGTAACATAGGTGGTAAGTAGCAGAGTTGAGAATTGAACTCACCTCCTCTGACTACATATCAGGGCTGTTTGAGCTGTGCCTCACTGAATAATAAGAATTCCTGTCCTCCCAATTTTTACCATTTCAATTAAGCTACAACATACTGTGATTAGTTAATTATACAGAAGTGGTATAAAGAATGTTATCAAACAAATGCATGATCAAAAAAGATGATTTTATCATAAGACAATGGTGAGTGATAACTGATGGAGGCCCGGAATGCTCCATTAGTATCAAAATGACAGGAGAATGTCAAGATGCATACCACCATATTAGGTAGGACCACATCTTAACTCAGTTGTAGACATGGACAAGAGTTGCATAGGATAAGCAGATACAAATGATTTGTGACCTTCGATTGTTACAGGAATACCCACATCGATGAGATCAATATATCCGAGTATTAGAACATCTCTTTAAGAACAGAGATCCAATTTTATACTATATTCAATATTTACTTATTTTTCAAAAAATATTGAATATACTTGACATATAAAGCCTAGGACTTTTAAACAAAATGTGAGCTAGGTATATGTGGCCTGTCCTTTTTCCAGGAGCATACAAACCAAAATATTCTTCATAGAGTATTATTTCATAGTTTATCTTTTCATGTAGTATATCACTGTCACCATTCTTTAATTCCCAACTGATTATATATGCTAATTAAATTATAGGTCTGTTAATGGATTTCTTCTCCTTTCTAAGTGATTTCAAAAGGACCATTTCAGCCTAAGACCTCTGGAATACCTAGGGAAGGAATAATCCAGAAATACCTTTCTTATCTGGGGAACAAAAGGGTGATATTGTTGGGAGGTGCCGTGCTTTTTTAACAGGTTTTTTAACTGTTAACTTTGTTAACAGTTTTCACAAAGAATGAAGGGATTCTTTACTTTGTGGTATTATTGAATGTCTAGATGCTGGGAGAGTCTTTGTCTAAGCCTTGGGAAAGAAGGAAGGAAAGAAAGGAAGTTCCTTTGCGAAGGCCTGTAGAGGGTCAGAAATTTGGTATTATTCTCCCAGTAGGGGTCCAAAGAGAAATATATTCACGCTGATAGGCTGGAGAGCATTGTATTGCAGAACAAGTCTTGGTATCAGCATGGCACCAAGACAGGCTGCATGAAAGATGGCAATAATCTCTTAGCTACTTTACTGCGGATGACTGACTTGTGATAAAGCATCAGCGGCTGTGTCAGAGGCTGTATCATCATCTGTTCTCGTGATGCTCCTGCTCCTCATCACTAGCTTACATAGACCAAATCATTGAAATCTGGGATTCTGTCCTTCCAAAGAACAGAGGCAAAGCCTGGAATTTCTGGCCTTAGTTCTCTTCCACATTTGTTCACTCTTTCTGGGATGGATAGGGGAGTTAACATATTTTGTTTTTGCTATCTTTTACTACTTCTTTGCTTTCTTTTCTCCTTTTCCTTCTTCCCCCTTTTATTCCTCTTCTTTGTGCTCCTCCTTTTCCAGTACTGCCAGTGCCGGGCTCCTTGCTTCCCCAAGATTAGGGACATCCAATAATGGCTACAATCTGACATCCAGCTTCATCATTCAACTGAAACTTCCCTCTCTTTAGTTACCAAATTATTTACCACTCAGTTGCCAAATCAAATGGCCTTTTATCAATCCTGATCTTTCTTTATTTCTGTTATCATTTGATGCTATCAATCATACTCTTTTCCTGAATACTCTCTTTTCTCTAGATTTTCATGACTGTGTTTTCTCTCTCACTTCTTCTCTTATATGTCTTACCAACTCTTTTCAGGTACTTTTGTCATTTCTTATCTATATCACACCCATTAGCCATGGGTGTCCCCCAAGGCTCTACTCTAAGCCTTTTCTTTTTTTCTCTATAGTATCTCTTTAGTGGGTTCACGTTATCTTCTTTATGCAGATTTCCACATTTTCATATTTAGCCCCAATCTCTCTCCTGAGCTGTAGTCTTACATGACCAACTGCTTTTATACATCTTGAACAGGAAGGGAGAAGTCCTATGGACTATTTTAGGTCTAACAGAACTGTAGCCTGTTATAGTTCCTACTAAAAAGGTGGACTTGCACATAACTAAGTAAACAGGGGAAGCAATCAGGATATGCAGGTATGTAATGAGGGTTCCGCAAAACCTGAAGAATACAGTAAGCCTCTGTAATTCTTTTTTAGATTGTGGGGAGGCAAGTATCAGTAGCTTATTTGGTTATCCCCCATCCACTATATTCCCCTCCAAACTTGACTGAGTGGGCTGGATCCTGGATTTTCTTAGAATTGATTTTCCATACTTTATCCCTCATGATGGGCCACCATCCCCTTTTGGACCTCAGTCATTCTGATCTCATTAAGCTAAATCAACATTATATCATCAGTGTAGTGGTAATACATCAATGCCCTTAGTAAGGGAAGCCTCTTTTCATTCTGCCCACCAAAATATGGCAGTCTCATACTGAAATCTCATAGAAAGTTTAGGTAGCCCTGCAAAAGTATGATCTTTTTATGGCTTTAGGTGATCAAGAAGCCACAACAACATACTCTAAGACCATTAAGTATCAATGGTGATATAGCTTGATTCGTCCCCAAGAGCTTCCTTGCCTTTTAAAAAAAAATAGGTTTTTATTGATATGCTTTGGGTTACCTTGCCTTGATGTTCTCCTTGTCTATTGGGATTGCTTGACTTTTGGGTAAACAATTAGCTTAATCTTTGTGACCGGATGGGGACAACCCAGATAAGTACTGATTCTGTCCTACCACTATTAAATTTTATCTGAAGACCTAGCGTAGTGATTGAGACAAGTTCTAAATCATGCCAGAATCATACCCTCATCTATTTCTAGTTGATTTGCCTCCCTGAACAGCTATCTTCTTACTATGACATGTGAATGGAAAAGAATAACTCATTATGCTTAGGGAGAAACATTTCTAGAAATTATAAAAATGATATTTATTTCAGCTTTCTAAGTCCAGTAATACAAAATTAGTAAAGTTGATGCTAATTCCTTGCATCTAGCCTAGTGCTTTGAGAAGAATTGTTTTAGTGTTTGCTGAATGAATGCAAACAATGAATGCATACATCATGCTGAAGCAAGAAGTGGGATGTTAATAGCAAATAATCATATTGGATGAAAAGTAAGATTAATAACTCTCAATGCACTTGAAATTTTTATCAAAGTTTTGAGTAGGCAAAGGCAGGGAGGAAAAGAGGGAGAGGGTGGGGAAGGAGAGAGGGGGTGAGAGAGAGAATATGAGAATTTAAAGGCAAGCACCATAAATAAGAAGTATACATTATCCCATTCATTAAAGTAAAAGTATAGAAAGACATTCAATAAAATGCACTTAGGAAAAAGGCAATAATATCTGAAAATTGACCAGAGAGTAAATAAAAAGTAACGATTGAACTGATTGAATCTATCTAGATTTATTTAGGCTTACTGGTTCATTAGGTCATATTTTCAGAAGTGGCCTCTGCTAAACTTATGGTGAGGTTGAGAGCCCTCCACTAGAAAACCACCTGACACCTATAGGAAGAAGTCAGCTAAATGCTATTGTTTAAAAGCTAGAGTCTCCCTGTATCTAAGATGGGTGCATATAGAAATGGTGTTAATTCTTTCAGCTTACAACATTTCCAGCTCCAAAATTCTGTGTTTTTATGTATTAGTCAATTAAAGCTTTAAATACTGCCGTTATATTTACAAGAATGTTTATTATATTGTTTAGCAAGTTCAACTTTGTATATTAGGCTGAGAAAATTACAAGGACTTGACTGTGATTAAAAATATGAAGAAAGCGACAAATTAATTCAAGAAGTATTTCTTGTCTTCCGACGAGATAAAGAGATCTTCCACAGAAAAGACTTTTTAAAAAGGCATAAATATTTTTTAAAATATAAAGTTATTGGGTCAGCCAGTAGCACAGTGGATGGAGTATTGGCCCTGGAGTCAGAAGGGACCTGAATTCAAATCCAGCTTCAGACACTTACTAGCTATGTGACCCTGGGCAAATCACTTAACCCTGATTGCCTTTAGTGTGTGTGTGTGTGTGTGTGTGTGTGTATACACATGTACACACACACATACACTCTCTCTCCACATATATATATATATATGTATACATAGTTGTTGTTATAAATAGACATTGTCCTTCACGAAGATTTTTTTATATTTCAGATCAGTCCAGTATTTATTAATATCACCTGCTAGGTGCAGAGGAAAGAGGCAGCTAGGTGGCTCAGTGGATAGAGTACTGGGCCTGTAGTCAGGAAGACCTGAGCTCTAATCTAGCTTCAGACACTTACTAGCCGAGTGACCCTGGGCAAATCACTTAACTTCTTTTTGCTTTAATCCACTGGGGAAAGAAATGACAAACCACTCTAGTATTTTTGCCACAAAAACCCCAGAGACAGTTTAGTCCACGGGGTCATAAAGAATTGGACTCAACTGAATGACTGAACAACAGATGCAGAGCGTTGAACTATTTTAAAAATACAAAAATCAGTAAAATATACCATTCATGCTATCAGGGAACCCATGATCTACCAATTAGTTAATCAACAAGAATTGTCACTGTTTTACTGTGTCACTATTCCACTGTGATATGGAAACAAAGATAAAAATTATTTCCCTGCCTTCATGGAGCTTACATTCTATTTCCAGTTCTTAGCAAAATGCTGGCACACCGTGTGAAGTTAATTCATACGTGTTGACTATCAGGGGAGGCAACGTGTACATAAATAAGTATATATAAATACTGTACGTATGAACTAAATTTTTGGGAGAGTGGGCACTAGCAGCTGATGGATCAAGAATGGCTAAGATGAACTGGAATGAAGCAGGGAAAAAGCATTAAGTACTTTTTATGTGCAAAGCACTAGGGATACAAATGGAAAAGGGAGACAGGCCCTGTTCTGGAGAAGCTCATATTCTAATGTATGGGAGGTTTTAACTGTGAATCATATAGAGAGGTCTTATGGTCCTGAGTGTACAGAAGCAAAGCAGATGCACGTGCTTTGTCTTTAATGTCATTTCCACTGACAGATCCACTTTCAATGATGCCAAGGACTGTGGGGGTAAAAACTTCCCAGCAACTATTGCCATGTGTATAACTTCCTCATCAGGACTATATGTCTACTTCTTATTTTGCTTTTACTTCTACTTTACTAAGATTAGTATAACTAAGGAATCCCATGGAGTGATTACATATAGTAAAATTTGCACTGTTTGAAATTATAATAATCTAAAACATGGTAAATGTTTCTAGCCTGATAGAAATATGCAGTGCAGGTTTGAATAATTCAAATAATGGAACACTTGATTCAACAGCATTTTATTTTTATGCATTTAAAAAAAATTTCTCTTGCTTTAAGGTAATGCCAGATGTATGAAGAAAGAAATGAATATTCCAGTTTTGATTTGCTTTTCTCTTATTGACATGACTCATAAGTGTGTATTTTGCTAAGATCAGTATCTAGTGCCCGCTACCTATAGTTACATCATTGCTGATGCGTAGTTACTTCTTGAATCATTTACTAAAAATGAAAATTGAGTTTAAAGAAAATTGCCATGAAAACTGATGTCTTACTATAAAGTAGCACTTTTCTCACACGTCACATTAGAAGTTTTAGTTTCCCACTCTTTGGATCCTTACTTATGATAGGAAATATTATTTTTGACTTTATTAAGATGCATTATAATTACTGATGGTATGATTAAATTTTAATATTTTATACATTTTTAACACAGATCAGTGGCTTACTCTTGGAAGGATGCAGTTTTGATGGAAATCGACTCTCTGAAAACCAGCATGACTCTCCCAGTGTGTCTTCAGTCCTCCCTTGTTATATGTCCTGGATTCCACAGGTACAAGCTTTTTAAGAGCTATCTCTGTTAAGTCCTATGATTAATTGTTTTTTTGTTTGTTTGTTTTTTAAGTAATAGAGTACCATATTCAGTTTGATACATTTGACCAGTTTTTAGAAAAGCATTTCATTCATTGCTGAAGTTTAATTTTAAGGTTTTATAAGAATTTGTTTACTATGGAAAGACTCAAATTTAATGTCATTTTCTAAAGCTTGCATAGCCTTAACATGAAAATGTTTAACAAAGATGGAATAGAGGGCTCTGGATTTGGAATCAAAAGAGACCTGAGTTCATAGGACGGTTTTGTTATGTACTTTCTTTGTAATTGTGGGCAAGACACTTAACTCCTCTGAGCCTGACTGCCTTCTTCTGTAACATGAGGCGATTTTATTATATTATCTCCCACTTTTCTTCTAGAACTAAATGTTATGAAAATATTAGTTATGTTTCCCCTTCCTTTGAAGACTCTAATAATCAGCAGAATTTTGAAAAATGGAATATGTGGAATATTGTGTAGGACTTTTTAAAATAAAACAGATTTATATAAACTAATACTATCATATCTAGTTATCATGTTAAATAAAATGCAGAAATTAAGTTAAAAGGATGTGCAAAGTAGCTAAAAGTTTCATATATCATTAGACCTAGTTACAAACAAATCTCAATGTCTAACGTACTGCCTAATTTTTGCTCTAAATCTATGCTTTAATAGGTGCTAGGAACTCCAAATGAGAAAATTTCCTTAGTGAAGGCAGACCAGCAACTCATTTTTGACTTACAGTCTTAGAGAATTGCCTGGAACATAGAGATATTAAATGACTAGACCAAGATCATACAGCCAGTCCTTATCAGAGACATCACCTGACTCCAAGGCCAGCCCTCTAGCTACCATACAATGCTACCTTTCATATTTCCTAAACTAGATACAAAAGGAGTATTCTTATCAATAGAAAAAAGGTTTCACAGAATTTTCTAGTTATAATAATTATTTTTGTCACATAAAAACCCAAAGCAGCAGAATGGTATCTTTTATCTCCTAATCTGAAGTCTATAGTACTGTTCCTGCATGAAAATATCAAATTGTTGATTATATTAACATTGTCTAGTACACAAAAAGCCCAATTCTGCAGTTGTAATTCAAACCAAACTAATCAACTTTGGGAACTTTTAATTTAAAAAATACATTTGGAATCCATGTTAAAAAAATGTTAAATGTTAATCCATGTTAAAAAAAAAGTGGGGCAACTAGGTGGTACAGTGGCATTTGACACGTGTAATACCTGTGTGACCTCGGGCAAGTCACTTGACCCTGATTGCCTCACCAAAATTAAAAAAAAAATTAAAAAAAATAATATCCGTTAGCAAGCATCACTTGAGAAGACTTGAGAAAATGAATTTCCAGTCACCTCAAAAAACATAAAATACTAGAAATTTAGTACTATGACTTTGTGTCAAACCAATTTTATTTCCATTTTTATAGTATAAGAGAACATATTGCAAGGGAGAGTCATAGTTATAAAGTATCTTCTTGATTTCATTCTTTCCTTTTATTACATTTCATATGACATTTTTGCCATACTATAGCCTTTATGACTGTAATGGCTTGCAAACCATACACAAAGGCTAATTATCAATAAAAGAGCCATGTTACATAATGACGTGTCCTTCAGGAATTTGTTCTGAACCTTGTTATGTTTAGTGTCATTAGTGGTGACCTATGTGAAGGAATCAAGATTTTCTTCATCAAGTTTGCAGATGATTTTAGACTTGAATGACTAATAATTTGGGAAACAAACATGAAATTCACAATGACCTTAATTAATTGAAATGCTGTTCCTGTAAAGAGAAGATTAAATTTAATGAGGACAAAAGTAAGTTGGTACATTTTGAGACAAAACCCACAAAGTGAAATCTGAGAATAAGAATTACTTACTAGGTAGAAGAAAAATACATGGAACTAACTAAACCCTTTCCTATAAAGTAAATACTAATTAGCCATATACAGTAGCATGTTTATGAACAAAACCATTATTTTATTGGGATTATATTAGAAGAAATATGACATAAAAGTTCTGGGAAATAATCCTTCAACTACATTTTGTGTCCTATCTTGTCACTAAATTTTAAACTCACTAAATGGAAAATAGTTCAGAAAACTAAAAGAAATTATTTAAGGGTTAAAAAGTTCTGTGAATAAAAGGATTTAAAATTGTTTAACCTGGAGCAAAAAAGGCTAAAAGTAACTTAATTTCTCTTTCCAAACATAAGAAGGACTTTTATCAAGGGCCATCCCTAAACAGAACTTTGTATTGATGTCTCTGAGCCCCTTTTTTTTTCCTTTGCTGTGATTTTCCTCTCAAAGAATCCAGCAATTTCATGCTGCATATCATACAGTTGTCCCCTCTAAGTTCTCAGTACTTTCAGACTGCCCATCCATTCATTCTGGAAAGAAAAAAATCCGATAAACCTGTTCACATCATCTTGTTCATTATTGTTGTTAAGTCATTTTCCAGTCATGCCCTACTCTTCATGACCCCATTTGGGGTTTTTGTGGCAAAGATACTGGAGTAGTTTGCCATTTCCTTCTCTAGCTCATTTTACAGATTGAGGAACTGAGGCAAACAGGGTTAAGTGACTTGATAAGGGTCACATAACTAATAAGTGTCAGAAGACAGATTTGAACTCACAAAGAGGAGTCTTCCTGACTCCAGGCCTGGATACACTCGTATCTACTGTGCCAACTAGCTTTCCAACTTGTTGGTTACTTACTTGCTATTCACTGCAAAAGTATTTACATTTTAAAAGAAGACTTGTAAAAAAGACAATTACCCCTTAAAAACAATTTGTAATAGCATTAAATATTGTAACTTTTCTGTTGCTCTAAATTCCCATCAAGTTTCTTTATCCACTCTACTCACTTTTCCCTTTCTATGATCCTTGCTGTTAGTTTTATTATTGATATGGTCAATTATGCTGATCATTTTCCTAATATTAAACCAGTTCTGCATTCCTGGTGTAAATCCCACCTAGTCAAAGTGTATGATACTGGTGATATATTGCTGTAGTCTGCTTGCTAGTATTTTATTTAAAATTTTGCATCAATATTCATTACGGAAATTGATTTGTAGTTTTCTTTCTCTGTTTTTGCTCTTCCTGGTTTAGCTATCAGTACCATATTTGTCTTGTAAAAGGAATTTGGTAGGACTTCTTCTTTACTTATTTTCCCAAATAGTTTATATACTATTGGAATTAATTATTCTTTAAATGTTTGGTAGAATTCACTTGTGAATCCATCTGGCCCTGGGGATTTTTCTTTAGGAAGTTAATTGATGCCTTGTTCAATTTCTTTTTCTGAAATGGGGTTAGTTAAATAAGTTTATATTTTTGTAAATATTCGTCCATTTCACTTACATTGTCAGATTTTTTGGCATATAATTTCACAAAATAGCTCCTAATATTTGCTGTAAGTTGCTCTTCACTGGTGGTGAATTCACATTTTTCATTTTTGATACTGTTAATTTGGTTTCTTCTTTCTTTTTTGAAATTAAATTAACCAATGGTTTATCTGTTTTATTAATTGTTTTCATAAAACCAGCTTATTTTATTAGTTCACTAGTTTTCATGTTTTCAATTTTATTAATCTCTCCTTTGATTTTCAGAATTTCTAATTTGGTATTTAATTGGGGATTTTTAACTTGTCCTTTTTCTAGTTTTTTTAGTTGCATGCCCAAATCATTGATCTTCTCATTCTCTATTTTATTCATGTAAGCATTCAGAGATATAAAATTTCTGTTAAGAACTGCTTTGGCTGCATCCTATAATTTTTGTATGTAGTCTCATTCTCATCTCTTTGATGACGTTATTATTTCTGTGATTTGTTGTTTGATCCACTCATTCTTTAGGATTATTTAGTTTCAAATTAATTTTTAGTCTGTCTTTTCATGGCCCTTTATTACATGTAGTTTTTATTGCATCAGGATCTAAAAAATGTATTTAATATTTCTGCCTTTCTGCCTTTGATTGTTAGGTTTTCATAACCTAGTACTTGGTCAGTTTTTGTGTAGGTGCCATGTACCTCTATGAAAAAGGTATATTCCTTTCTATCCCCATTCAGTTTTCTCCAGAGGTCTATCATATCTAACTTTTCTAAAATTCTATTAACCTTCTTAATTTCTTTCTTGTTTATTTTGTGGTTAAATTTATCTAATTCTGAGAGGGGAGTCTCCTCTCAGACTGAGGTCCCCCACTAGTATAGTTTTACTGCCTATTTCCTCCTGTAACCCACTTACCTTGTCCTTTAAGAATTTAGATGCTATACCACTTGGTGCATATATGTTTAATATTGATATTACTTCATTGTCTATGGTACCTTTTAGCAGGATGTAGTTTCCTCCTTTATCTCCTTTAATTGGATCTATTTTTGCTTTCACTTTTTCTGAGATCATGATTGCTACCCCTGCTTTTTATATTTCAGCTGAAGCGTAATAGATTTAACTCTGGGCCCTTACCTTTACCCTCTGTCTCTCTGCTTCAAGTTTGTTTCTTGTAAACAACATATAGTAGGATTCTGGTTTTTAATCCACTCTGCTATCTGCTTCCGTTTTATTGGAGAGTTCATTCCATTCATATTCACAGTTATAATTATTAACTATGTGTTTCCTTCCATCTTTTTTTTTCTCCTGTTTATCCTTCTCTCTCTCTGTCCTTTCATCTTTTCCCTCACCCTTTTTCATCTTTTTCCTCCACAGTGTTTTGCTTCTGACCATCACCTCCCCCAATCTGACCTTCCATCTATCAGTTCCCTCCACATTCTTTTATCACCTTACCCTCCTAATTCCCTAAAGGGTTAAGATAGATTTCTTTAACCAACTGAGTGTTAATGTTATTTCCTCTTTGAGCAAATTCCAAAGAGAGTAAGGTTCAAGCATTGCCTGCTTGCCCCCCCATCTTTCCCTCCTCTATGAGTTCTTTCCTGCCTCTTCATGTGAGATAATTTACCCCATAATGCCTCTTTTCCCTCTTCTCCCAATGCAATCCTGTTTCTCATCCCTGAATTTTGGTTTTTTGGATATCATCCCATCATAGCCAACTTATACCCATGAACTCTGTCTATGTATGCTCCTTCTAACTGCCCTAATAATGATAAAGTTCTTAAGAGTTACAAGTATCATCTTCCCATGTAGGAATATAAACAATTTAACCTTCTTGAATCTTTCCAGTTTATCTTTTTTATGCCTGTCTTGAGTCTTGTATTTGAAAATCAGATTTTCTATTCAGCTCTGGTCTTCAGGGATACTTGAAAGTCCTCCATTTTATTGAATATCCATTCCTTCTCCCCTCCCCTTCAAAGGAATATACTCAGTTTTGTTGGGTAGGTGATTCTTGGTTGTAATCCTAGCTCCTTTGCCTTCTGGAATATCATAATTTCAAGCCCTCTGATCCTTTAATGTAGAAGCTGCTACGTCCTGTGTAATCCTGACTGTGGCTTCACAGTATTTTAATTGTCTCTTTCTGGCTACTTGCAATGTTTTCACCTTTACCTAGGAGCTCTGTATTTTGGCTATAATATTCCTGGCAGTTTTCATTTTGGAATCTCAGGAGGTGATTAATAGATTTTTTAAATTTCTATTTTACCCTCAGGTTCTAGGATATCAGGGCAGTATTCCTTGGTAATTTCTTGAAATATAATGTCCAGGCTCTCTTCTTGATCATGGTTTTCAGGTAGTCCAGTAATTTTTAAATTCTCTTTCCTGAATCTGTATTCCAGGTCAGTTGTTTTTTCAATGAGGTATTTCAAATTTTTCCTATCTTTTTCATTCTTTTGATTTTGTTTTATTGTTTCTTCATGGCTCATGCAATAATTAGCTTCCATTTGCCCAATTTTAATTTTTAAGGAATTTTTTCTTCAGTGAGTTTTTGTAATTCCTTTCCTATTTTGCCAATTCTGTTTTTTAACGGGTTATTTTCTTCATTGAATTTTTGTACGTCTTTTTTATATTTTTGTGCTTCCTTTACCTAGCTGTTGACTCTTTTTATGATTCTCTTGCATTACTCTTATTTCTTTTCCCAATTTTTCTTCTACTTCTCTGATGTGATTTTTAAAATCCTTTTTGAGCTTCTAGGAGTTCTTTTTCGACCTGTAACCAATTTGCCTTTTTCTTTGAGGTTTCATATGTAGCCATTCTGACATTGTTATCCTCTTCTGAGTTTGTGTTTTGATCTTCCCTATTACAATAATAACTTTCTATGGTCAGGTTCTTTTTTATTTGTTTATTTTTTGCTCATTTTCCGCCAATTTCTTGACTTAATTTTATGTTAAAGTTGGGCTCTCCTTCTTGGCTGGAGGGTACACTGTCCTAAGCTTCAGGCTTTTCATGCTGCTGTTTTCAGAGCTAATTCTGGGGACCTTTAAGTTTTTGGCTGTTCCAAGGTGGTAAGATCTAAGAAGTGTGATCATTGCTTTCCTGGCCTGTGCTGTGGTCTGTGAGCAACCATAAGCACTCTGCTCAGGACCCCTACTCCCCTGCAGCCACATACTCTAGTGTGTTAGTGCTCCTCACATTGGGACTATGAACTGGATCCCAATTTGGGCAATGTGACAGATTCCTGCACCTAGTGCCAACATAATTTCCCCTGTAATCTCCTCCCTGACCAGTTACCTGGCCTTTTTCCAGTCTCTGAGCTGAGAGCTCCAGGAGTCACTGCTGGTGATTCAATTGCTCCCAAGACCTGCACTGGTCTGGGGGGGGGGGTGGCACCTCACTGGTGGATTGCACCAGGATGGGCAATCTCACTGCTGTCTTGCTGGCTGCTGGATTGCCCAGACTACCTACTCTGCACTCTGCTCTCTCCTCAGTGTGACAAAAATTTCTTATCAATTTTCTAAGTTGTTTTGGGCTAGAAAATTGTTTCACCCTGTCCTTTTCTTGGTTAGGCTACTCCAGGATTTGTTTTGAAGAGTTATTTTGAAGTTGGCGGAGGGGAATTTGGAAAAGCTCAGTCAGGTTCCTGCTTTATTTTGCCATCTTGTCCCCTAGCCCTTTCCAACCTTTTTATGTATTATTTTCCTTCCCACACTCTGTAGTCTGGCCAAACTAGTCTTCACAATGTTCTTCACACATAGTAGTCCATCTCACATCTTTATCCTGCCTGTACCCCATGTCTTAAATGTACTCATTCCTCACCTCTTTCTCTTCGAATCCATTGTTTCCTTCAAAACTCTGCTCAGTTGACAACTTATTCATACCAAAAATTTACCTTGTATTTACTTTTTTTTACAATTTTTTTTATAATCTTATGAAAATATATGTTGTCTGTCCAAATAGAATGTAAGCTCTTTGAGAGCAGGGGCTGTTTAACTTTTATCTTTTTATCTCCAGTGGCTAAGTCATATCAGGCACTTAATGCATGTTTTTGATAGTTTGATTGATTAATGATCATCCAGCTGTAGTATATCAGAACAAGTTCTGGGTCTTAATCCATTTCCTACAAAATTGGTAACTAATTTTCCCAAATCCATTTGTTGTTTAATCCTTTCTCTTATTTTTATTTTCTCTAAGTTTATCAAAGGCTAATCTTGTATGTTTTTAGTTTGATAGTTTGCTGTATAAAGGATAGAATATTGAATTTGGAATCAGGAAGACTCACATCCTGCCTCAGATGCTGAGTGAGCTGTGTGACCCTGTGCAAATCATTTCTTTGTGCTTCAGTTTCCTCATCTACTAAATGAGGGAGTTGCATTCACTGACCTTTAAGGTCACTTCCAGCTCTAAATCTATGATCCTATGAGCTATTGAACTATTTGTCAGTTTGGGGCCTAGAACCATATGTGTTTTTGATAATCACTTTAAAATGCATTTTAAAGTCTGGAAGAAGCACAGTTCTGCCTTCATAAATTATTTTTCCCCATTATATCCTTTAATATCCCTTCTGGGGGTTTTTCCCGTAAATTTTATGATTTTATCCAGTTTTATGAAGATTCCTATGAGAGGCAGCATGATGTAGTAGGTACAGAGATGGCCTCAGAGTCAGAAAAAACTTGTTTCAAGTCCCATCTCTCATATACACCCATTATATGATCTTGGGCAAGTCATTGCCCCAGGTAACTCTCTAAGATTATAAATTGCTGCTGAGCATGGTAACACATGCCTGTAGTCCCTGCTGCTGGGTAGATTGAGGCTGATGGTGGATTGTTTGGTTTCTAAGCTGTGTTGGCACGGAAGTCCCCATCAAAGCTGTGAGCTCCTTGTCAGTAGAGAGCTACCAGGTTGCTAAATGAGGGGTGAAAGGGCCCAGTTTGCAAAAAGGGAACAAGTTAAAGCTACTGTGTTGATCTATATTGAGATTGGGCCCATGAGTGACCTCTGCATTTTCAGCATAGGAGAGATGGGGAGATATCTTGGGGGTTAGGGAGAGACTGTAAAGTGGAGAACAGTGGCTTACATACATTGATAGAAGGAGTTCGAAACATAATTATATCACAGGTCCATATACCCATCCCCACCTTTAGAAAAGAAGAAACCCTTTGGTATTCAGATTAGTATTGTATTAGAGTATTACCATTTCTACTATATTGAAGTTGTTACGATAATCAAATAACACAAGTGTTTTAGAAATCTTAAAGCACTTAGAATATAATAAAGCACTTAAAGCATATATAAATGCTAACTGTCATTATTATTATTCTTACCCATCCATGAATTATCCCTCCTACACTGTTATTTTATGTATTATTGTTTTATAATTTTCCTTAGTAGGTTATTTATAGATTAATTGCTGGTTTTTATTGTTAATATAACTGAAATGTCTTCTTATGGTGTTTTCTTCATCCTTATTACTAATAACGATTCTTATATATTATTCTTGTGTCTTGTCACCTTGGCTGAACTCAATTATAGTTTCAATTAATTTTCTGGTTGATGCAATTTAATTTTTAGTATACTAATGTTCTCTTAATTGCCAAATTTAATGTCCTCTTCTCAGTTTTCATCCTTCTTAACTCTCTGCAGTATTTGACACTGTTGATCCCTTTTCTCTTCCTGGATATTCTGTCTTCTCTGAGTTTTTGTGACACCATTGTCTCGATTCCCTTCTTACCTATCTATCCTTCTCAGTCTCATTTTCTGTCTCCTGGGCTCTCCTCTCAATATCCTCTCTTACTAAGTGACCTCACCAGTACTTATAGATTTCCTTATCTCTACAAAAATAAATTAGTGATCCAACCCTATGTCCTGAAGTCTGGTCCATCTTTCTCTATTGTTTATTAAGCCTTTCCACCTGTGTGTCCCCATTGATACTTCCAACTCATTATGTCTAAAACTAAACTCATCATCTTTACCATTTGCAATCTGTGATCCATCCCTGCTCAACTGAAACTGCCCTCTTCAAGCTCACCTCTTAGCTACTAAACCCAATGGTTTCTTCTCAGTTTTCTTCTTTCTTGATCTTTATTATAGCCTTTGACATTATTGACCACCCCATTCTCTAAGGTATTCTCTCCTACTTTGGCTTCCATGTCTTTGATTTCTTGGTTTTCCCTGTATTTCTTTTTTATCTCTTTTTCTGCTCCTGCTCACACATACTAAGTATGAGCATCTAAGGATCTGCCATGGATCTTTTTCTTTTCTATATATACTCTCTATTATTGATCTCATCAACTGCCATGGGTTCAGTAATCTCTATACAGATGACTTCCAAATCTATATTGCCAGGCCTCTTAACTCGCTTAAACTTAAATCCTACATCATCAACTATCTATTGGCTATCTCTTAGATTTCCTATAGGCTTTTCAAATTCAGCCTCATAAACAAAACTCATTATTTTCTCCCAAACCATACATCATTCCAAACTTCCCTATTTATATTGAAGGTACTTAATTCATTCAAGTACACAAAGGTTCTCAGCTTAGAATCACCCTCATTGCTTCTCTCCATTGCTTCCATACCTGAACAGTTGTTGTCTTATTGATTCTACCTTCACAACATCTCTCACATCTGTTTTTTCCCTTACATACCCAATCATCATGGTTCAGGCAGGCCCTTATTACATCTAGCCTGGACTATTGTGGTATCCTTTTAATGGCCTCCCTGTCTCAAATCTCTCTGCTTTCCAATCCTTCTATCTCTCCTTTCTAGTCAAACTGACCTACAACTTAGGATCTTATGAGGCCACTCACTTTTGAATGGCTTTAGTTCAGTTGTTTCAGTCATGTCTGTCTCTTTGTGATCCCATTTGGGGTTTTCTTGGCAAAGATACTGGAGTTGTTTGTTATTTTATTCTCTAGCTCATTTTTAAGATGAGGATACTGAGGCAAACAGGGTAAGTGACTTGCCCAGAATCACACGGCTAGTGAGTGTCTAAGCTCAGATTTGAACTCACGTCTTCCTGACAACAGGTTAGGTGC
Source organism: Vombatus ursinus (assembly GCF_900497805.2). Lineage (NCBI taxonomy): Eukaryota > Metazoa > Chordata > Mammalia > Diprotodontia > Vombatidae > Vombatus > Vombatus ursinus. The sequence continues at coordinate 5,261,283 of NW_020947390.1, forward strand.
TCTATCTAGTGTGCCACCTTGGTGCCCCCATTTGTATAGCTTTAATTGTTAGGAAATATTTCTTTACATCATGCCTAGATCATCTCTCAGCAACTCATATCCGTTATGTATAATTCTTCCTTCTTTGTTTTAAGCAAAACAAACCTAACACTTGTTCTACATGATACTCAAATTGCTAAAGATAGCTAACACACTTTACCTAAGTCTTGCTGTCTCCATACCAGAGAGCCCCAATAAATATTTTGTCACATGATTTCAAGGCCTTTCACCATCATGGTTGCCCTACTTTGGATACTTATTAGCTTATCGTTCTCTTTTCCAAAATTTGGTGCTTGGAACCAAGCATAATGCTCCAAATGTAGTCTGACCAGGGCATAGTATATCAAGATTACCTCCATAGCCATTTATACCATGCCTTTCTAAGTGCAACCAAAGATTGTCTTAACTTTCTTACTAATCATATCATATCATGTAGTACAGTAAAACCCCTACACCTTTGCCCATGAACTGTCTCATTATGCCTCTTCAACTGTGAGTTCATATAGTTGGTTTTTTGACCCCAGATGCGTGATATTACATTTATTTATAGCCCAAAAGTCTAGCCTATCAAGTTCTATTTCATTGTTGACTGTATCATCTAATATGTTGGTTGTCCTCTCTAGCTTTGTGTTAGCTGAAAATGAAATAAGCATGTCACCTATGCTTTCGAGTCACTGTTAAAAAATGTTAAATATCTTGGGTTAATCCATTAGAACCCCTAATGATATCAAACCATTAATAACTACTTTATGAGTCTGGTCAAAACTATATAACTGTCTTATTGATTACCATTCTTCTCCCCAGATTGTCCATAAGGGGATAGCATTAAAGACTTTGTCTCTACTAAAATCTAGGTACATTTTTTAAAATCTACAACATTTTCCTGATCCGTCAGTCTAGTAACACTGTCAAAGAAAGATATAGGTTAGTCTGGAATAACTTAAGGTCATGGGATCATAGATGGAGAGCTAAAAGTGACCTCAAGGTCATCTAGTTCAACCCTTTCATTTTATTAATGAGGAAAATGAGACCTATAGGGGAACTTTCCCATGGTCACAGAGGTAGTAATCATCAGAAATGGGGTTTGAAGTTCTTCTCATTCCAGAGTCATTGTTATTTCCAAAGTGCCATGCTATCTTGTTGACTTAATAATCACCATTCCCTTTCCTGGGTGTTCATGAATCACCTGTTAATAATATATTCTAGAATCTTTCCAGTCAAGCACACTGACCTTTTGCTTACAGGCTCCACTCTCTTCCCTTTTTTGAATATTTGCCCTTTTGTAATCCTGCAATACCTTTTCTATTCCCCAGGATCTTTCAGAGATCAATGCAATCACAACAACCTCATCTCAACAACCACATCTGCAAATTTTTGCAGTACCTTAAGATGTAAAGTATTTACATCTTTACTACTTTAAGATGTAAAGTCATCTAAGTCTGATGATTTGAACTCATCAAAGAACACAAACACAAATAATAATAGTAACTGGCTAACATTTATGTAGTGCCTACTATGTACCAGGCATTGTGCCAAGCACTTTACAATTTTTATCTCATTTGAACTTCTCAAGAACCCTGGGAGGTAGGTGCTATTATTATCCACCTTTTTCAAATGAGGAAACTGGGGCAGACATAGCTTAAGTGACTTTCCCAGGGTCATAAAGCTAATTAGTGTCTGAGTTTGGATTTGAACTGGTATCTTCCTGACTCCAGGCTCAGCACTCTACTGCCCCACCCAGTTGCCCACTAACTGTACACTAAGTACTTTCTTGCTAGCTCTCTACGTGTCTTGGAGTTCTGCTCCCTATCAGCCATTTATATTCTGTCCTTTCAGGTGGGAAAATCTAGATCTCAAACTCAAGTCTTAATATTTCCCCACAAACTCATCTCTCCTCCAAACTTCCTTATTTCTGTGGTGGCTAGACCTCTCCATCTAGTTACTCAGGCTCTCAACTTTGGAGTGATCCTTTTACACCTATTTGTCACCCTCACTAGTCACTAAGTATTAGTGATTCCACTTCTGTAACATCTCTTGCATATGTTCCTTTCTCTCTACTCATACAGCTTCTACCCTAGTTTAGGATTTTCTTACCTCTCACATGAAGTATTGCAATAGCCACTTAAGTAACCTCCCTGCTTCTAGTCTATACCTCTCTCCAAAGCAATGTTCCTGCAGTATGGATCTGACAATGTCTCTTTCTCACACACTGAACACACACACACACACACACACACACACACACACACAAACATATACACTCACAAATCTTCAAAGCCTTTCTATTGCCTCCATTATAAAACACAAAATCCTCAGTCAGATCTGTCCCTAACCTTCTTTCAATTCCTGCCTTATATTTATCCCCTTCATGAATTCTGGGTTCTGGAAAAATGCATATGCATACATACATATCTCAAAAAGTACTAATATTGACAGTTATTATGCTATATGTACAGTGTTTTCCTGAAAACACTTATGGTTAACTAATACTTCTACACTGTGCCACCACTGTGGCCCCTGGAATATAATTTCTCACAATTATACTATTTCTAGCTACTTAATTGCTGTGCCATGTAACTAAGAGTTAATATTCTGTTATGTGAAAAGCTGAAGGAAATATTTCTCTACAAAAAGATATTCAAAAATAGCTAGAAAGTCTAGGAAGAACAAAATATTTTAAAATATTCATTGTTGGCATATCATTTATTTCTTGTTTTGAGATATTTATTTTTCTTGTGCTGAATTGCTAAATTGTGCCTAATAAAATGTGTTTTAAAGTTTTGATTTCCTAACATCTCCTTTTATAACAGAAATAATAATTTTTCTTTAGTTTGAATCAATTTAGAAAACATATTGGATAAGTCACAGAAGGCTTTGTGCATATGTTGATGGGAAGACTTTTTAACAGTTTATTTTCATGTATTATGAAAATGAAATTAACTTAAATTTCACCTTTGTTATTTTTTAATGATGATAAGGTAAATGATCATTGTTTCTTAGAAATTAATTTATAGGGAATTCCGGTTCCTCATTGTAATATATATATTTTAACTCTCAGAGAGGATATCACTCCTGAATTTACCTTGAGTAGCATAATTGCTTTGAGTTTTTAAAGATACCTATTAAACAGATTTTATTTATATATTTAAAGCTAATTGCCTCTTATAGGCATCAGTCTCCAAACTAAACCTAGACATAGTCTTTCCCCTAATCTACCCCTCAACCGAGCTTTTCTATTTCTGTTGAGGACACCAGGCTCCTTCTAGTTTCTCAGATTTGTAATCTTGATGATATGCTTGACTCTTCACGCTCCCTCATCTTGAATATTCAGTCAGTTACCAAATCTCATATTTTTCTGCACCCAAAATATCTTTTGCATTTGATGTCTTCTCACTGTTCACGTAGTCACTACCCTAGTACAGACCTTCATTATCTCTTACCTAGACAATTCTAATAACCTTTCAGTTTGTCTCTCTATCTCAACTTTTTCTCCATTCTGTCCTTCACACAGCCAGCAAAATGGTTTACCTTAAGTGTAGGTCTAATTGTGTCATTCATCTATTGTCTATGACCTCTAGGATAAAATATAAAATCCTCTATTTGATTTTTAATGCCCTTCATAACTTGTTCCCTACCTATCTTTCTGGTCTAATTATAAATTATTCCCCTTTATCTACTTTGCAATTTCAGCTTCTCTGTGTTCCTCACACCTAACACTTCATCTCTAGTCTCTCGTATGAAGACAGATCTGGCCATTCTCCATGACTAGAATATACTCCTTCTTCATGGGCATTTCATATAATTTCTTATTTCTTTCAAGATACATATCAAGTACCACATTCTACACGAACATTAACTGATCTACCAAGTGCCAGGGTCCTCTTCCTTAACTACCTTATATTTCATTATTCATATTTATTTTGTAATACTCACACACATGCACAAACACACACACATATAGAAAGCATATATATATACAGTATAAGCATATATATTATGTATATACACACATATGTAAATATACCTACATTTGCTTATACACACTTATGTTATTTGTATACTGTTTGTCAGTTAATAAACATTTATTAAGTTCCTGTTATGTGCCATGCTTTGTGCGAAGTGCTGGGAATACAAAAAGAGACAAAAGACAAACCTTGCCCTCAAACAGGTCACAATCTAATGGAAGAGACAGCAAGCAAATATATACAAAGATGCTATGTGTGGGATAAATAGGAAATCATTAAAAGCGAGAAGGCATGAGAATTAAGAGGAATTGGGAAAAGTTTCCTATAGAAGATGGAATTTTAGTTGGGATTTAAAGGAAGCCAAGGAGCTTGATAGGTGGCATTGAGGAGGGCGAGCAGAGAGATAGATAGTCTTTTTCATGAAACAGTAATGCCAATGTCATTGAATTGATGAATAAGTGGTATAAAGTGTAAGGAAGGTAGTGAGGGGAGGTAGGTCATGAAGGGCTTTGACTGCCCAAAAGGGCATTTTGGATTTGTTTCCAGAGGCAATAGGAAGCCACTGGAGTTTATTGGGTGACATGATCAGACTTGTGCTTTAGGAAAATCCCATTAGTGTCTGAATGGAGGATGGATAAGAATGAAGAGAGACTTGAAGCAAGTTGACTCACCAGCAGGCTATTATAGTAGTCCAGGTGTGAGGTGATGAGGGACTGCACTAGGGTGATAGCAGTGTCAGAAGAGAGAAGGTGCTTATACTAGATATGTTGTGAAGGTGAGGCCAATAGGCATTGGCAAGAGATTAGATATGGGGGATGAGAGAGAGTGAGGAGTCCAGGAAGACTGTGGTTGAACACAAGGGACTGGGAGAAGAGTGTTGCCCTTTAGAGTAAAGGGCCTCATTGAGAGAGGACGAAGATTTAAGGGGAAAGATAGTTTTAGTTTTGACATATTGAGTTTAAGATGTCTACTGGACATTCGATTCAAGATGTCCGAGAGACAGTTAGAGATGCAAGAGTAAAAGTTAGCAGAGAAGTTAGGGCAGCATAGGCAGATTTGAGCATCATCGGCATAGAGATGATAACTAATTCCATGGAAGCTAATGAGATCAGCAGTTTGAAGTAATATAGAAGAGAAGAGGACCCATGATACAGATATGTGAGATTTTTACAGTTAAAGGGTGTGACCTGGATGAAGATCTTGCAAAGGAGACAGAGAAGGAGTGGTTCAGTAGGTAGGAAGAGAATTAGGAGAGAGTTGTGTCCTGAAAACTTAGAGAGAAGAGAGCATCAAAGAGGAAAGAGTGATCAACAATGTCAAAGTCTACAGAGAGGTCAAGGAGCATTATGATTTAGAAAAGACCATTGGATTTGGTGATTAAGAGTTCATTAGTAACATTAGAGAGAGTAGTTTCAGTGGAATAATAAGATCAAAAGCCAGATTATTAAGAGATTAAGAAGAAAGTGAGAGGAGAGAAAGTGGAGCAACATATTCTAAAAGGCCTTTTCAAGGAGTTTAGCCACAAATGGTAGAAGAGATATAGAATGATAGTGGAGATGGAAGGAACAAGTGAGGGTTTTTTTAAGGATGGGGAAAACATGGGCATATTTATGTAGTAGAAAATGAGCCAGTAGATATAGGTAGAGATAGATATATAGATATATGTAGATATACACACACACACACACAGGTATTTATATATGATATCTAGCTATATATATAGGTATAATACATATAATATAGATATATGGATATAGGTAGAGAGATATATAGATACAGATATTATATAGATAGATGGGTGTGTGTGTGTGTTGAAGATAAGTGAGAGAGTTAGATGATAGAGGGGAATCTCTTGGAGGAGACAGATGGAATGAAATTGCTTGTCTAGGAAGAGGAGTTAGACTTGATAAAGGAGTAAGATCACCTCTAGGTGTGAAATAGGTGGAGGAGATAGTCATGGAAAGAATTTGAGTCACATGAGATGAAGAAGAGGGGAGAAAAGGGAGTTCATGGCAAATATCTTTAATTTTTTTCTGTAAAATATGAGGCAAGGTTCTCAATTGGAGGTCTGTAGACAACAGAGGCCAGGATTTTGATTGGGTGCTAGATATGAATAGCGTAAACCTCAAGAGAAGAAAGGTTACTGAGTGATGGAGGTAGGAGAAGAACCTGGAAGTGGCAATGGAGAGAAAGAAGTATTTCTAACTCCTCTACCTCAACCAATTAACTGAGGGGAGTAAATGAAGGGGCAGCCACCAATTAAAAGAGTAGCCAGGGAGATTCTGTCATCAGCGGGGAGCCAGGCTTCAGGGATAGTTAGATGATGGAAGGAGTGAGAGGGGCAAAGATTTAGGATGAAGTAGTTTGTTGCCTACAGAACAGGCATTCTAAAGCATTCAGTGGGATGGGTATTTGATTGGAAATTTGGGGTGGGAGGGTTAGGGGGATGGGAATAAGGAATTGGGTGGTGGAGGATAGGGTGTGGCTTCAGGATCATTGGGGTGTATAGGATATGACCAGATGTGAACGTGTTCATTGAGTGGAAGGCACCACTCATCTTCCCAGAGGAGATCAGAGATCAGGCTGGAGAAAAGAGTAGCATGAGGTTGAAGTAGATGGTCAGATATTCTGTTCAGGTCGGGGGAAGGGGCATTTCACTACTTTTCTTCCCTTCAAAGGCTGTGTATATGTATGTATGCATACATGTTTGTATATCCTCCCTCTGTTCACTTTAAGCTTTGGGAGAGCAAGGACTATTTCATTTTGTCTATTGAATCCCCAGAACCTAGCTCAATTCCTTTCTCAGAACACGAGCTTAATAAATATTTGTTGATTGATTGACATCATTAATGCTATATTATGGAATCATGGGATAATGGGATTCAGAGTTCATTTTACATGAGAGAAACCTGAGCCTTACAGAGATTAAGGATGTTCCTCACATTTATGTAGGTTATTTACTTGCTACTTATATGACTTTAGGTAATTCACTTAACCTCTCTGACCTCTGTTTCTCATCTATAAAATGAGGGGTTGGACAGGCGCTCTGAATCCCCTTCTGGCTCTGCATCTGTAATCCTATGGTTCTAAACCATAGAGCCAGGATTTGAACTGTCATGACTGAGTCTAGTGTGATATCTGCCTCTGTAAACTGTTATATAGATGTAGCATATACTTAACCACTTTAAATTGAAGTACAAAGTGGAGGATTGTTTTCTAATTTTTCTGTCAATAATAGCTAACATTTGTATAGTGCTTTAAGGTTTGCAAAACACTTTACCTGTATTAACTCATTTTATCACTACAGCAACCCTCTGAGGTAGGTGCTGTTATTATCCCCATTTTACAGATGAGGAAACTGAGGTACCCAGGTTACATAACTAGTAAAAGACTGAGGCAGGATTAGAACTCAGGTTTTCCTGACTCTTAAGTCCCATGCTTTATCCACTGGGCCACTTAATTATTTATTAGCAATTCTTCATTAAATGTTAGATTTATCCAATTATTTTAATCTAACAATATACCTTGGTATCTTTTATCATATCTATTAAGATGTGCCAATTCATATAGGGAATGTTATGCCATAATAAAAATTAATTAAAACATTAAATAAAATGAAAAAATGTAAACTGCTTTGTAGAACATAAAGTGCTGAATAAACATAATTTGTGCATTTAATATAATGTACAGAAAGTAGAAGATTTCATGGTCAGTAGCTAAGTGGAGTGCTGCTTCTAGCTTCCTTTATTGGGTGATAGGGACCCTCTCACCTTTTAAGAATAATAAATAATAATATTTGACACTTAGGGGATTGAAAATCTCATTTAAACTTGACTGTGTTCTTTACCTAAAAGAAAAAAAAACTGGAAGCAAATATGGAAGACATCAAAAGTGTTTGGAAGAATGCTTAGCAAACCTTGTGTTTGTGGCAGGTGCCTGGGCAAGAGTAGCTCAGATGAAGGAAAGCTGTTTAGTTAAAAACAGATGTTGAGAAATGTAAATAGTTGTAGTTTTCTTTTGGTCTCAAAAAGGGGAAGAGAATGAAAGCCAAGAGCTGACCTGAGGGAAAAGACTGTTTAAGGCATTTTCTTAGGATTAGCAAAAAAAAAAAAAAAATCATAGATAAGACTTTTATTTATGATAAAAAATAGATTAGGAAGTGCCTGCAGCTTGATTAAATTAAAGCGCCATTGGTGGATCTCTAAAAGCCTTTTGACTCCAAGAGTAATATGAAATGAAGGAATGAAGGTTTTTCTCTTTAGAACAAATGAGTAAAGAATAAGCACTGAAGTGTACTGATTGACAGTAATTAAAGGATTAGTGGGTAGGTATGAAATTTTATCTAGAGTTTTTTGTATTTATTGCTATGAATTTTTGTTGTCAATATAAAATAAAGATTAATTGCTATGCATGATTATTAGTTTATAATTCTCATAGCAAAAATATAAGTGAATGGAAATTTCATGTTATAGTTAATCAGTTTGACATCCACATAGAATTTCAGCTTTCAAAGGTCTCCATAACTAGTCTCCTTTTATGTTTTCTGTCCAGTGACACTGTCCTCTTTGCCATACCCTGCACAACTCCCCACTCAGCATATTTTCATTAGATGCTTCCTATGCCTAAAATTCTGACCAGAGTTCTCATTTCTGCATTCCAGGGATGGTCAACTGAGTCATATGCTGCAGAGAGATCAAATAAATAAGGAAATAAGAAAGGGAAGAGATCTCACTTTGGATATTATGAGTAACTTTGGAGAGGTCATTGATACCCAAGTTGTTGGAAAACAAGTAGAATGATACGGTTGTCAGTAAGATTGTGAGAGGGTGAGGAGTGAGTGGTGAGGAAGTGACTTTTTCCACCAAGTTGTCTGTGAAAGGGAAGAGAGATAGACATAAGTTTGAGGAGATGTCTAGGTCAAGCAAAGATTTTTGAAAGTCTGGTTTAGTTTTTTAGGTCTTAGCCCTACAAACCTAAAGGTGGCAACAAAGTTCATACTCAGCTCTCATAGACAATCAGTTACCAAATGGTTATATTATTCTCATTCACCCCTATTTTATTTCCACTGACTACATGCTTGTACCAGCCCTTAGTACCACCTTTGTGAACTGTTACAGTAGTCCCTTCCCTAAATCATTTTTTCTGCCTTTGCTCTTACTCTTCCAGTATACCACTATATACCTGTCAGTTTTCTTACACATAGACTCATGTTACTATTCTGCCCAAAAAATCTTAAGTGATTCCTTATTTTCTCCTTAATGAAGTTCACGCTTCTTTGTATCTTCCTGGGTACATAGCATGATACTCTGTACACAGTAGGTACATAATATAAATATTTCTTGAATGAGTGAAAAGTGAAGTGAAAGTGAAAGGATCCAAGTAAAGATAAAAGTGAAATTTCTAATTCCCAAGAACAGGTTGTTCAGCCTGTGCTCAAAGACCTCTAAAGCCCATTAAATCCCAGTGTAGCCCGTTCCGCTTTGTGGATTGCCTACAGCTTTGTGGAAAGCCCAGCCTTACTAGCGTTCAGCCGATAGCCACCTATGTGGTTCATTTGAGCAGTATAGAAAGGCCTGCTTTTCCTAAAATATCTTGACTACAATGTGTTAAAACCAAACCATTAGGATTACTTTTTTTGCAGCTAAGGAAGTCCTCTTATTTATTACTATAAACCAGTGAAATGCCAGCTCCAGTTTATATCTTTATCCAGGCAAGTGTTGGGTGGGCACAGAGTGGTGCTCAAAATTATTTAATCATTAATTTATTTTATTGTTAAATTATTTAAGTGAAATGAGGCATATTTATAACAATTTACACTAAAAATGAATTTTTACATAAAATGTCCATAATAGTGTTTTAGTGATTAATTTGACCAATAGTATCCCAAGAGTTAAAAGAAATATTACTGAATAGGCTATGGAAGGACTTATTTTGTGCTATATAGGTGTGCAACTGCTATATATTAGTAGACTTCCCCCTTGCTTTATTTTCTATAGGAGAATATGTGCTGTCAATTTCTGTTGCAGAAACTATCATAACGGCTGAGTCTATTTAGAGACGTTTCTTACTTTTTAAACTATTGTGATGTCAAGCCTTCTTTTGACCAATTGACCAAAAAGAGAAAACTTGACTAATTCTGTACATCAAGAGCACTTAATCCCATAATAGCTCATTTGTATTTCTTTATAGCTAAATAGCAAATGATAATCTATGAATTGGAGGTTACTTGTTTATAACAGAGTTAATGCTTTATTTCAGAATAGTAAACCTAAAATCAATATATTTTATGAATAAAATCAATGATTTGTTACAGGATACATATGGTCCATATTCTTCTGATGAGTGCATCTCCTTGCCGGTCTATTCCAGTGCAGAGAGGGATCGTGTGGTGACAAATATCGATGTACCATGTGGGGGCAACCAAGACCAGTGGATTCAGTGTGGAGCGGCTTTATTTTTAAAAAATCAATAGCATGAAATTATAATAAATACTATCTTAGCAATAATCAATATTAAATATTTAAGCTTTTTAAAGTATGACTTGTCTAGTTTGGGAATTTTAATTTTAAATATTAGCACATAACTAACATTTTTTATCCTAATGAGCTTTTCATTTTAATAGGAAGTCACAGCACACTGTACCTTGTGCAAAAAAGTAACTTAATGGAGTTAATGTTAAAATGAGAAGCTATGTTATTCATTGAAAATAGTGGTATGGTTATTGTTAGATGTTCCTGTTTGTTAAATATTTAATATTTTCTGTTATGGAATTGAAAATAATGAAAAAAAGAATTTTAAATTCAATGCTGTATATTTTTCAAATATTATTTTCTATTATAGTTGTTTAATAAAAGATTGAGCTAATTTAAAAATTTTTAAAGAATATTTATAACACCCAGCTGAAAAATCTACACATTAAATTAGAATTGATAATGTATGACCATTGGCATTAGAATTCAGAGGTAAATGAATCAGAGGAGGAGCTGCCCTGGTATATTTAATGATTTCACCAGGTAACATCTGGGCTGAAATCTCCCTAGCAGTCAGCGGAACCAACTGAGACTTAAAACATGTCTGTTCAGAATGCTATAGCTGACAAAGAACAATTGAACTAATGGAGAGTTCAATATGGTTGCAGAGCTACTTCCAGATGTCTCCTTTCAACCAACTTTGCCTGTAAAATAGTTCATTTCTCCTTAGTTAATAAACATTTTTAACAAATGAAACGTATTTGAAACAAGAAAACAAGGGAATAGTGGAAAAAAGAAGGGGGGAAATGATGAAGAAAATAATTGCAGGCAGGCAGAGAGATTCTTAAGCTAATGCAAGAGAAATGCAAACAGTGTTTAAATAAATCAAGGTAAGAATCAACGTAATAACCAGTATACCAAAGGCTAGAGAATTGTCTATTTCAAGGTCTGTGGTTGCATCAGTACAAAGAATGCTGGGCTTTGGAGTCAAAAGAGAGACTCAGGTTCTGACTCAATTATTAGCTGAATGATCTTATATATGGCCTAACTGATCTTCCATTTCATCATCTGTAAAATAGAAATATTATTACATTGTCTGTATACTTCAACTGATGGTTGTTAGCATAAAATTAGTTAATGTATATAAACTACTTCCAGCAAGATAGCCAAGAGGTATGACTGAGCCAAGGTCCCCTCCATCACCTAAGAATATCAAGAAATGTGACAAATCAAAAGGACAAAAATAGCAAGTAAATGATAGGGAAAACTCTCATCTCAAGAAAAAACTCATAGAGAAACTGATTTAAAAAGAAAGAAAAAACCAAAAAGAGGCTACAATACAATAAACAAATAGTAGAGAGTAAAAGAAAAGGAATCAAAATCACAGTTGAAAGGAAAAGTATTAAAACCACTACATTGAGAACCTCCCTTGGGAATAATAACAGAACAATTCTGAAACTTCCAGAGGGACAGACCAGCCAACATGGTAGAGCAGGAAGAAACAGTAAGGTCCAGCTCTCCCTTTCTCCTCCTCCACAGCTGCTCCACAAAGACTCAGAAAATGGACAAGTTGAAATCTAAGGGAAAATCATGAGTCATTTTTTTCAATCCAGTTTAGCATAGGGAGACAGAGAGATGTCTTCAGACAATGAGGACTGGTTCTAGCCTTCCAGCCTGGAGACCAAACAGAGGCCTGGAGATGTGCACTAAGGTAAGAGGTACTGGATTCTCCCCAATGGGGGACTCTCATTGAGGGGGTGGATATTGTGCAGACAAGAGGAGCAGATACCAACTGATAGCTCTGTTGCTTACATCACAGAGCTAGATTAAAGATCTAGTATAGATTACAGAAAGGACCTATGCCTAGGGGTAGAAGACCAGAATAAGAAGTAGTCCCAGACCTGAAGCTGTATAGTAGGCAAGGATAAGGATTAGAAGTGAATAGCATCTGTTTGACTCTTATCCCAAAAACAAAGTTAGATATACACACACCCCCCCCCCCAGCCCAAACTGAAACCTAAAGCTGGATAATCAACCAAGAGGGAGCTTACCTTTTTGTCACTCTGAACCTACAGAGCCTTCCAGATAGTTCATAGGTCCAGCAGTAGTCTACTGGAGCTTCAGTGAGGGACAAACCCATAGTTGTGTTGCTTAAACCCAAACCTGCATCAAGAGCCAGCAAAGATTATACTGGGAGGACAGTAATCAGACTTTGTCCTAAATCAGAATGCTTTATGTCCAAAAACTTAAGAGGCCCCAAGACCGAATTGCCCTTGAGAACCTTGAACACAACACTCAATACCTTGAAAAAGTAGCAGCAAAATCCCAAAGTATAAAAACAGGACTAAGAAAAACCAAGACATTTCCTCCAGAAGTGCTCAGAGTCAAGCTCTAACACAAAGTCTGAATTCGGGAAGTCTGTAAATAATAACTCCACCATAAAGAGCTATTATTGTGGCAGGGATGTTCATGACACAAACCCAGAACAAGTGTGTCCAAAATACAAGCAAAGCCTCGAAGAAAAAACAGCTTGGGCACAGGTTCAACTAGAATTCCTAGAAGAAATAAGAATTTTTAAAAGAATTTTTCATAAATATTTCAAAAAATATTTCATAAATGAAATAAGAGCACTAGAGGAAAGAATTGGTAAAGAAATGAGAGTTATAGAAAAAAGAGATTGGAAGAGAACTAATAGCTTTGTGCAGGAAATTTAAAAAAAAACTTTCCAAAGTAACAAACTATATGAAAATTAAAATGGATCAAGTAGAAGTCAATGATTGAGTCAGACAGCAAGAAATATTAAAACCAAGTCAAGACTTGCTTTAAATAAAAGAAAATGTAAGGTATCATATAAAAAAATGGCCTGGAAAAAAAAACCCAAGGAGTTATCATTTATGAATGAATCACTGGAATGTCTGAAAACCATGATTAAAAGAAAAAAAAAAGCCTGGAGATCAAATAAATCATGAAAGAAAACTGCCCAGATTTCTTGGAATCAAAAGGTAGAGTGGATATAGAAAGAATCTACCAATCAACTCCTGAAAGAAACTATAAAATGAAAACTCCCAGGAACATCATAACCAAAACTGAAAACCATAGTCAGGATTGCACAAGATTTAGCAGCTATCACAATGAAGGAGTAGAGAGCATGGAATACAATATTCCAAAAAGGAAAAAAAGAAGAAGCTTTTAACTAAAAATAACTTACCCAGAAAAACTAAGCATAATCTAACAGGAAAAAATGTAGATTTTTAATGAAATAGAGGGTTTCCAAGCATTTCTATTGAAAAGACAAGGATTGAGTAGAAACTTTAAAATACAGGCATAGGAGTTAAGAGAAACATAAAAAGGAAATTTAACTGAAAGAGGTACTTAGCAAGAATGAAGTGTTGACATAGATGGATGATGGATGATACAAGTGTCTCCTTAGAACCCTAATATCAAGGGTCATAAAGGAAGCCAAATAATGTAATGGGCCTGGGAGTGGCTTTATTATGTTTTCATGATCTTAAAAGAAGAAAGGGAAGGAAAAGAAAATCCACCAGGGGGAAAAAGGAGGGGAGAGGAAAGATCAGCAAAATTATCTCACATAAATCAGGGTGATCAAGTTTTATATAATCAGAGGATTATACAAATAAGAAAGAGTGGAGAGAGTGGGTGACACTTGAGCTTCTCTTTCATCTGACTTAGTCAAATACACATATAGCTCATTACAGAAATGTATTTCACTCAACAGGGAAATAGGGAAAAAGAAGTGGGGAGGAGGGATAAGAAGAAGGGTGCATTTGGGAAGTAGTAGTCGCCATAAAACAAACTAACCACATATGATGGATCATGAAGAGGGGATTAAAGGTAAGCAAGAAATGTTTTTTTAAAAAACCCTGTGATTTGGCTTGAAGTGAGGGCAAGAAAATAGAAGCAGAGGAGGGAAAATGGATTGCTTGCATTGAAACTTGTGCACAGGTACTGAACACAGTCATTTCATTCTCTACCCTCTTTTTTGTAAATATAGGGTGGAAAATGAAAAAAAATTATGAGAATAAAATAGAAAAAAATACATAATGATCATAATTAAGACTAGGATGACATCATCAATAAAACAGAAGACGATATCAGACTAGATTAGGAAGCAGAATCCAACAACATATTGTTTATAAGAAATGCTTAAAACATAAAGATAGAAATCATTAAAATAAGGGGCTAGGCCAAAATCTGTTATACCTTAGCTAAATTCAAAAAATCAGTAGCAATTATGATCTTAGACATGGTAATAGCAAAAATAGACTTAGAGATAAACAGAGTAAATGCATTTTGCTGAAAGTTATCATAGATAATGAATTCCAATATTTAACATATGCATCAAACCATATAGCATCTAACTACTTAAAACAAAAGCTAAAAGAGTTAAAGAGAGAAACAGTAAAATGATTAGGGGACCTCAATGCACCTCTTTCAGATCTCAACAAATCTTACCAAATAGAAACAAGAATAAGTTAAGGATCTCGAATTTTATAAAAGCCCTCTGGCAATTATTGGATGAGAATAGAAAGGAATATACATATTTCAGCTGTACATTGCACCTTTAAATATCTGATCATATACTAGGGCATAAAAGCCACACACAAAAAACAAAAGCTTAAATACATCTTTTATGTACCACAATTCAATAAAAGTATATTCAATAAAGAGCCATCGAAGAAGTTATTAAAAATAAACTACAGACTTATTCAAACCTAAAGAATCCATGGGTTGATAAACAAATCATAGTTTTTTAAAGATCATGAAAATGAGACAGCATGCCAAAATTTTGTGGATCCAGGCAAAGCAACCCTTAGGAGAAAATAGATCTCTAAATACTTTCACTAAAAAAGAAAAGAAAAACAGACCAAGAAGTGGGACACAATTTTTAAAAAATTAGAAAACCAACTTTTTAAAAACCTAAGTAAATGTCAACATAGAAATTCTAAAAATCAAAAAGATAAAAATTGAAAAAAAACATTGAATTGATAAAGCCAGGAGTTGATTTTTTTTTAGTAATAAAAACAATAGATTACTGAGGGGCGGAGCCAAGATGGCAGAGGGAAAGCAGTGACTTGCTAGAGTTCTCCCCCAAACCCCTCCAAATACCTATAAAAAATGGCTCTAAACAAATTCTAAAGCAGGAGAACCCACAAAAAAACAGAGTAAAACAAATTTCCAGCCCAAGACAACCTGGATGGCTGATCGGAAAGGTATATTGTGCCAGGCTGGGAGAGGAGCGCAGTTCAGCGTGGGCGTGCAGGCCACAGCAAACCTGGAGCAGGCCTCAGAGGACTGAATGGCAGGCAGCTGTGGTGGTTTCCAGACTTCTCAACCCAGGAATGCCAAAGACAACTTAGCAGGTCAGTGGGAAAAGTCTGTGACTGCGGTGAGAGTAGAAGCTAGGTCTCAGCCTCAAGTCCAGAGTGTGCCCTCAGGGTAGTGGCTGCGTCCTGAGCTTTTGGCCCACAGACTGAGGGGGAATCGAGTGGCTGATCAGAGGGGGATTGCAAAGATTTCTTTGCCAGGGCTGAGGCAGAAATCTCTTGCTTTGCCCATGCTTGGGTCTGAGTCACAGTTCTGAGGGGCGGTCCTGGGGCGAGGAAGAGCGCTGGCATGGTGGAGCTTGTGGCGGTGGAGAGGAAACACCTCGCCCCTTATCATAGCACCCTGGAAGAACTGACACTTTTCAAGTCCCTAGAAGTATCTCTGAAAACAGCTGAACAAACCCCCGAAGCTTGGGACAGTACATTCTCCACATTGGAAACAGACTCTTGCCTTAACAAAGAGTTTAAAACTCAAGTAATTGGTTGGGATCATGAACAAGCAGCGCAAAAAGAGTCAGACCATATTATCTTACTTTGGTGACAAAGAATATCAAAACATACAACCAGAAGAAGAAAACAAAGTCAAAGCTCCTACATCCAAAACTTCCAAGAAAAACATGAATCAGTCCCAGGCCTTGGAAGAGCTCAAAAGGGATTTTGAGAAGCAAGTTAAGAGAAGTAGAGGAAAAACTGAGAGTGATGCAAGAAAATAATGAAAAACAAGTCAACAGCTTGTTAAAGGAGACCCAAAAAAATACTGAAGAAAATAACACCTTAAAAAATAGCCTAGCCCAAATGGCAAAAGAGGTCCAAAAAGCCAATGAAGAGAAGAATGCCCTAAAGAGCAAAATTGGACAAATGGAAAAGTCCAAAAGATTGCTGAAGAAAATACTTCCTTAAAAATTAGAATAGAGCAATTGGAAGCTAGTGACTTTATGAGAAATCAAGACACTGTAAAACAAATCCAAAAGAATGAAAAATTAGAAAACAGTGTGAAATATCTCATTAGAAAAACAACTGACCTGGAAAATAGATCCAGGAGAGAGAATTTAAAAATTATTGGATTATCTGAAAGCCATGATCAAAAAAAGAGCCTAGACATCATCTTTCAAGAAATTATTCAGGAAAACTGCCCTGATATTTTAGAACCAAAGGGCAAAGTAGAAATTGAAAGAATCCATCGATCTCCTCCTGAAAGAGATCCCCAAAGGAAAACTCCTAGGAATATTGTAGCCAAACTCCAGAGTTCCCAGGTCAAGGAGAAAATATTACAAGCAGCCAGAAGGAAACAATTCAAGTGTTGTGGAAACACAATCAGGATAACACAAGATTTAGCAGCTTCTACATTAAGGGACCGCAGGGCATGGAATATAATATTCTGGAGGGCAAAGGAGGTAGGATTACAACCAAGAATCCCGTACCCAGCCAAACGGAGTATAATACTTCAGGGGAAAAAATGGTCATTCAGTGAAATAGAGGACTTTCAAGCATTCTTGATGAAAAGACCAGAGCTGAATAGAAAATTTGACTTTCCAATACAAGACTCAAATGGAACATGATGAGGTAAACAGGAAAGAGAAATCATAAGAGACTGATTAAGGTTGAACTGTTTACATTCCTGCATGGAAAGATAATATTTGTAACTCATGAGACCTTTGTCAGTATTAGGGTAGTTGGAGGGAAAAAATTATATGTATGTATATATATATAGATAGATAGATAGATGGATGGGTATATAGATAGAGGGCACAGGGTGAGTTGAAGATGAAAGGGTCATATCTGGAGAATAAAATTAAGGGGTGAGAGAGGATTATACTACGAGAAGAAGAAAGGGAAAAGTAGAATGGGGGTAAATTATCTCACAAAAAAAACAGTAAAGAAAAGGCTCTTACAGTGGAGGGGAAATTGGGGAAGGTGAGAGGGAATGAGTGAATCTTATTCTCATAGGATTTGACTTAAGGAGGGAATAACATATACACTCAATTGGGTATGAAAATCTGTCTTACCCTACAGGAAAATAGGAGGGGAAGGGGACAAGAGAGTAGGGGGATGATAGAGAGGAGGGCAGATTGGGAAAGGGGGTAATCAGAAGCAAATACTTCTGGGGAGGGACAGGGTCAAAAGAAAGAATAGAATAAATGGGGGGGGCGGGATAGAATTAAGGGAAATAGAGTTAGTTTTTCACTGCATGTCTACTATGGAAGTGTTTTGCGTAACTGCGCATGTATAGCTTGCCTTTTCAATGAGGGTGGGTGGGGAGGGAGGAAGGGAGAAAATTTGGAACCCAAAGTTTTAAAAACACATGTTTAAAAAAAAGTTTTTACATGCAACTGGGAAATAAGAAATACAGGAAATGGGGTACAGAAATCTATCCTGTCCTACAGGAAAATAGAAGGGGAAGGGGGGGGAGAGATAGCAGGGAAAGTAGACTAAGGGAAGGTGTATTCAGAATGCATGCCATCTTGGGGTGGGGGGAGGGGTGAGATGGGGTGAAAATTTGGAACTCAAAATCTTGTGGAAGTAAATGTTGAAAACTAAAAATAAAAAAAAGAAAGAATAAAAACAATAAAATAGATAAACAATTGGCTAATTTGATTAAAAAGAAAAAAAAGGGAAATCAAATTACCAGTTTCAAAAATGAAAAAAGGAAAATTCACAAATAGGAATCACAGTAAGTAGAGCACTGAATCTAAAGTTAGGAAGTCCCGAATTCAAATTCAGCCTCAGACACTAGTTGTGTGACCCTAGGGAGGTCACTTTAACATAATCTTGCCTCAGTTTACTTATTTGTAAAGTGAGATAATGACAGTATCTACCTCCCAGGGTAGTTGTGAGGATAAAATTAGATAATATCTGTAAAGCACTTTGCAAACTTTAAAGTTCTATATTGAGTTCTATATAAGCATAAGTAAAGTTCTACGTAAGCATTATTAAAGAATATCAGAAACTATTTTGCCAAACTTCTGCCAACAAACCCAACAATTTAAATGAAATAGATGAATGTTTAGAAAAAATAAAATACCTAGTTTAACAGAATAAAAAATAGAGAATTTAAAGCCCCCAATCTCAACAAAAAAGAAAAGAAAAAATAAATTATACAACTTATAAATGAACACCCAAAAGGAAGAAAAAACCCAGGACCAGATGAATTTACAAGCAAATTCTATCAGACATTCAAAAATAGAAAAAGTAGGGGATCCTACCATTTCATCCTGTGATATAAAAATGGTCTTGATACTTAAACCAGGGAAAGCCAAAACAGAGAAATAGGATTATAGACCAATATCCTTAAAAAATGTAATGTAAAAATGTTAAATGAAATATAAGCAAAGCTACAGTACGATAACATAAAGATTATACACTATCATCAAACTGAATTTGTAGCAGAGATTCAGGGTTAGGAAAACTATAAACATAATTAACCACATTAATAACAAGAATAACAAAACCCATATGATTATTCTATATATGCAGAAAAGTCTTGACAAAATGCAACACTCCTGTTAAAACAATAGAAAACATAAGAATAAATGGACCTTTACTAAACATGGCAAATTGTGTGTGTACATGTATGTGTATATATAAAATAGCCAGCATTCTATGTAGTGCAACTAAATATAGTCATTTCAAGTAAGATTAAGGTGCAGCAAGGATGTCCATTGTCACTACTATTTGATATAGTGATAGAAATGCTAACTATAGCAATAAGACAGGCAAAAAAAGTGAGGGATTAAGCATAAGAAAAGAAATAAAATCATTGCTTTATGTAGATGATAAGGGTCTAGAGAATCCTAAAGATTCACCTAAAATTAATTGAAACAATAACTTCAGCAGTTTCAGGTTATAAAATAAAGCCACATAAATCATCAGCATTTATGTATATTAACAATAAAATCTCACAGGAAGAGATAGAAAGCAAAATTCCATTTAAAATAACTACAGAATGTATAAAATATCAGGGAGTATCTTTACCAAGAAACACACAGGAGCTATGTTAATGCAATTACAAAACATGGATTAAAAAAATAAAGACCTAGATAAGTGGAGAAATATTGCTCATGGGAAGACTAACTGAGCTAATGTAATAAAAATAGCAGTAGTACCTAAATTAATTTATTTATTTAGTGCAGTACCAATCAAGTTACCAAAAGATTACAGAATAAGAAAAATAATAAAATTCATCTGAAAGAACACAAAGTTAAGAATCTCCAGGTAAATAATGAAAAAAGTGGAATGTAAGGCAGCTTCACAGTGTCAGATCTCAAACTATACTGTGAAGTAGTAATTATTGAAACATCATTTGCTCTCTCCAGAGTTACCAATGATCACTTAATTGTCAAATCTGGAATTTTCCTAATCCTCATTCTGAAATGAGATATTTGTAAAGCTTAGCAGAGTGCCTGGCCTCTAGTAAGCACTTAATAAATGCTTGTTCCCCCCTCGTCCCGTCCTCTTCATCTTTCTTGATCTCTCTATAGTCTTTGATACTGTCAATTATTCTCTTCTCTTTGATACTCTTTTCTCAATACGTTTTCATAACATTACTCTGTCCTAGTTCTCCTCCTATCTGTCAGACCACTCCTCTGAATCTTCATCAGATCACACCTGCTAAGCATGGATGTTCCCCCAAAGGATCTGTCCTCAGCCCTCTTCTCTTCTCCCTCCATACAATTTCAATTGGTTGTTTCAGTGACTCTGCTGGATTCAATTATCATCTCTATGCTAATGATTATCAAATCTACTTACACAACACTCAACCTCTATACTGATCTCCAGTCTGGCATCTCCAACTGCCTATTGGACATCTCAAACCAGATATCTATAGGCATCTTAAACCCGTGTGCTCAAATCTGAACTTATTATCTTTCCCCACAAACTGTCCCACCTTCCTAACTTCACTATTAGTGTTAAAAGTATCACTATCCTCCAAGTCACCAAGGTTCAGTGTTATCTTCAACTTCTCACTCTCTCACCCTCAATATCCAATCTGTTGTCAAGGTGTGTTAGTTTACCTATGTAACATCTTTCACATATGTCCCTTCCTCATCTCTAATGCTGCCACGACTCTGGTTCAGGCTCATATTACCTCATTCTTGGACTATTAACAATAGCCTACTGATTAGCCTCCATGCTCTAAGGCCCCCCTCACTCCAGTACATCCTCTACCCAATTGTCAAATTTTCCTAAAGTGCCAGTCTGACTATGTCATCTCCCTACTCAATAAACTCCCATCACTCCCTATCACCTCCAGGATTAAATAATAAAATAGTCTGTTCAGTGCCCAAAGCCCTTCATAACCTTCCCTCCCTAGCCTCTGCACCTTTCCAGTGTGCTTACACCTCACACTCAATTCAGTGATACTGACCTCCTTGCTCTTCCACAAACAAAACACTCCACCTCCCAACTATGGGCATCCTGACTCTCTCTCCCATGCTTGGAATGCTATCCTTCCTCATCAACAAAAAATAAAAAAAAATAGAGCCATTCACAAGTGGAATGGGCTGCCTGAGGATAGTCTTCAGGTGGGAGGGTCCCCCTCACTAAAGACCTTAAAGCAAAAGATGAATGACCACTTGTCAGTTATGCTGTAGAGGAGATGTATGTTGAACTATATGTTTAATGAGTACATATTTTGCATAAATGTGTATAAACTTTGTAGAAAGTAAGATCCTTGAAAACTGGGAGTGTTTCACTTTGATCACTTTATCCCCAGTACCTAGTATAGTCATTGACATAGACACTTAATATATGCTTGTTGAATGATCAATTGAATCTTCATTCATTCAACAAACATTTTTTTCTCCTTGATACTAAAAGGTTTAAGTACAGACAATGAGTGCAATTTGCAGAGGCAAATTTAGGCTTCATTTCAGGAAAAGCTTACTATCAGCTAGAGCTGCCCAAAGTTGAATGGCTTCCATAAGACTTCCATAGGAGGTAGTGGGTTCTCTCCTTCTTGGGGGACTTTAGTCAATAGCTACATAACCATTTATCAAGGATGTAGTGGTTGGGCTCCTTGTACACTTGAGGGTTAGGCTAGATTACTGCTAAGGTGTTTCCCAACTCTGAAATTCTATCATTTACATAGTATCTATTATGTGGAGATACAAAACCAGAAATGAGATAGTCTTTGCTCAGTGGAGTGGACAGAAATTAGAGAGTAGTCCTGAGGGGGAGCCAGTTGCAGCTATTAATATTTTTTAAAATTAATAATAATAATAAATTACATTTATATATCATTTTAAGGCTCTGAAAGCTCTTTACACACATTATCTTGTTATGACAACAACCCTGTGAGGTAGGTGCTAGTTTCATTCTGGCAGACTTCTACTATTGCTGCCAGCCAGATCCCTAGGGTTACACAGGAGGCTCAAACAATCCAACTGCCATTACCAACTCTGGGTGTTCCTAGAAGTCCAAGGTCCTTGAGAGAGAGAGAGAGAGACAGACAGAGACAGACAGAGATGCAGAGAGAGACAGAGACACAGAGAGAGAGAGACAGAGACAACATCTTCATGATGCAAAACATGCTCCCCTTTGATCCTTCTAATAAAATATTAATTCCTTGAGGATAGAGTCTGTTTCATTTTTATACCTTGAACACTGCCTGATACATGATGGTACTTCATAAATCCTTGAATTTAATTGTATTCAAAGTGCATCATCATCATCTCTTTAAAAAAAAAATCCTTCCTTCCTTTGCCATTAGATAGCTACAGCTTAGTAACTAAAACAGGAGGTACTCCAAACAAATGAGGGAATGAGTTCAGAGAGGCTTTTGTAACATGCACTGTAATGAATGACCCACAGGCCAAGAGGGCTGGGTTGACTCTTCTCATTATGGAGTCCCAGCTCTGGACTCCTGAAGACCAAGTTCAGAACTGGAAGAGACTGGCCTCTAAAGATGAGGATGAGGCATTTTCTCATTTTTTTCTGGTTCATTATACCAGAGTAGAATTCTAGGACTAATCACCTAAACAAAGTTCTAGTTTGGCTCTTCTCTCAGGTCTAATTAAAAGAAATTAACTGGATCTGTTCTAGAAACATACTCAATGTACAAAATAGATCAGGTAGAGGACAGCTATTTATTTTTTTCACCATAAAGCAAATATTTAAAACACAAAACTCGTAAGCATACACTGAACAAATTTAAGCATGAAGAAGTAATACAGTTTTGGCTCAGATAATAGCTAACATTAATATAACACTTTAAAGTTTGCAAAGATTTAGTAGCTTAAAAGGACACTACACCCTTCCTATTACCTCATTTGATCTTCACAAGATAGGTCCCCATTTTATAGATGGGGAAACTGAGGCTAAGAAAAGTTGTGACTCACCCAGGGTCACAGAATTAATAGGATTCTGAGGTAAGGTTGAAACTCAGGTCTTCGGGACTCCAAGTCAAGTCCAACACTCTCATAGCCTAGCTACCTCAGATGTGTTCTCTGAGCAACTTACTCAAAGCCCCCATATTCTGGCCAGCTTGGTATGATTTGACCTTATCTTCCTGGTGGTGGTCCACATAGTGTTGTAGCAGCTGCAGGAAGCACATCCTGCAAAACAACCGGCACCTGGTCCTCTCAGAAACTCGCAACCCTCCTGAACTCACAAAATTGTCACCAAAGTTAGGAACATCTGTCTCAGGATTGCTGTTCAGTCACCTGAGTTCAGAGGAAAAAAAACACAAAACAGAAGAGTCAGGAAGAGACTTGAGGTCTTGTCTCAGGCTTTTCTAGGCCAGTACATGTGTTTATAGGGTGTGTGGCAGTAGTAATTGATTGGGATGGAACCTGGACCCCAAAGCCCCTGAACCCAGATCTCTGGTGTTCACCTGAGGCACCTGGCCCATCCCAGTCAATCCTTTTAACTGCCCTTTCACTGTGGCCCTCCAGCCACTTAACTCCCTCAGTTGTCTGCACCTGGCCCACCCCAGGCTACTTGCCATTCCTTAATAGCATCCAGATATTCCCACAGTCTTTCTGTATAAAATATCAATCTTACCCTCTCCCCTCTCCTCCCCTTCCCTCTCCTCTCCAATTTGTCAGCAAGTCAATTTTTTTTCATAGACTCAATAACTGTGGATCTAATTTTTACTTGAAAGCAAAGGCCATCCAGAGGTCATGGTCACCATTTTGTTTCTTTAGTGTTTCTGAAGACATGTTCAGGATGCTGGTCCACTGGTGCTACAGCTATACTGGTTTCCCTTCTCCCGGTAGATTCTGGCCCTCTAACCCTCCCTGACACCCCTACATCCCTGGAAGGCTCTGGTAAACATAAAGAAGTACATGCCTACCATAGGGAATGAAATGACCTAGAGAGAGGGGAAACATATTTAGCTTAGGGGATATCATATTGTGAAAGGGAATGAGGCATGGGCAGGGGGGAGAAGCTAAAGGAAAGGATGCTACAGTGGCCTTGGCTTTGGTTGCCTAGAAAGGAATCAATGGAATGAAATATCTCTGAGTCTGGAAGGAAAATGCAAAGCAGGTATCTACGCATTGTGGAATCATCTCCTCTAGTCTGGTGTCAGATGCTGCCAGAGACCAGCCCAAAGTGAATGAATAGAGGCCACACAATCCCAAGTCTTCCACTGGCTTGACAGCTTGTTTGCCTGAATTAATTAGATTGTCAGGGTACTTGTGCAACTACAGCCATAGAATAATTGTGGGCTAACCATAAACATAAGGGGTTTGAATTACATAATCATTAAGTTCACTTTTAGCCCCATCAGTCAAAAAATATTAAGTACCTACCACTATGTGTCAGTGCTGTTCTAAGCATTTGGGATACAAAGACATAAATGAAACCATTTTGGAAAAAGTTATATTCTGTTGGTGAAGGGAATATGTACAAGTATGTGTATTTACAAAATATACACATAAACACAAGGTGATTGTGGGAGGAGGCATTAGCAGCTGAGGGGATCAAGAGAGGCTTCAGATAGGTGCTGGAAACTAACCCAAACTTTGAAGGAAGCTAACAATTCCAAAAGGTTAATTCCAGTGGTTTCCCTCTTTTAATTATTTCCTGTTTCTCTGTATATGCCTTTCTTTGCCTATGTTTGTTTCCATGATATGTCCCTTATTAGATTGTAAGTTCCTTGAGGGTAGGTATTGTCTTTTGCCTCTTCTTGTAGTCCCAGTGCGTGACGTAGAGTAAGCACTTGATAGATATTTATTGAATGAATGCATTGGTGGCCTGTTGGACTGTACAAGACAGCACAAAGGTACAAACATGAGAGAGATACATAATACAGTGGATACAGTAAATGTGCCTATTTGCCTGAAAGATTGAGTGAAAGAAGGGATTGTTGTTGTTGTTCAGTCATTTCAGTTGTGTCTGACTCTCTATGACCCCATTTGAAGTTTTCTTGGCAAAGATACGAGCGTGGTTTGCCATTACCTTCCCCAGTTCATTTTACACGTGAGGAAACTGAGGCAAACAGGGGTTATGTGACTTGCCCAGGGTCACACAGCTATTAAGTGTCTGATGCCAGATTTGAACTGATGGAAGAGGAGTCTTCCTGACACCAAGCCCAGCGTGCTATCCACTATGCCACCTAGCGCCACCTTCTGAATAAAGTGGAGTCATGTGTAAAATGCCTAAAAAGGTATGGTGCAGCAAGGTCGTGAAGGTTGTTAAATGCCATTTGTGTTTTATCCTAGAGACCAAAGGGAACATACTGAATTGTTGAGTGACTGGGCTGACCTCTGCTTTAAAAATATCAGTTTGACAGCTGTCTGGAGAAAGGATTGGAGACAGAAAAGATTTCAGATAGCAAGACCAATTAGATGGCTATTGAAATAGTCCAAATAGTCTAAGTCTAAAGTTTAATTATTCTATGTCATTTACTTAATACAACAATGGATTGGGACATAGAGGAAATGGATTAGAATTCTCCTACCTTAAGCAAGTCACTTATACCCTCTGACCCTCAGAGGCTCACTTATACTGTCTTTAAAGAAAATAAGGGGCTAGATTTACAACCATAACTAGAAAATGTTTCACCTAGGGCAAAAACAAGTTATGGTAGTGGCCAGTGAACACTGAAGATGATTCTGTGGGCATAATTGCACTTGGAAAGGGAACATACCAGACATGGGGTGGGGGGTGGGGGGGTGAGGGTGGTAGAGAACACCAAAAAAGGCATAGAAGTTTGACTGGAATGGAGAATGAATGAGGAGTAATCCAAAATAAACCTCATAAGGTAGGTGACAACAAAATCTTGTAAGGGTCTTAAGTACCAGAACGAGGGTTTTGTATTTTATTCTAGAGAAAACAGGGGATCACTAAAGGATTTTGAATAGAGGAATGACATGGTCAGATCTGTAGTTCAGGAATAGAATTTTTGTAGCAGTGTGGAGTAGTGATTGGAGAAGGAAAAAGCAAGAGTCACAAAGACCAGTTAAGAGACAATTGCAATCAGGAAGAAGGGGACCAATGTGAGAGAATTTTGTGGAAGTGATCAAACCATAAAGGAGAAGAAGTGTTGCTAATGTGGTTTGGAAAAGAGAAAGCTAAGAAAGAAAATAGCAAATTTTTTTCCCACTAACTTCTTCCAGCAATTCCTCATAGTGTCATATAGTTGACTCTTTCCAGGTGACACTGGGAAGTTCCTGTAGCCTCTCTGTACATTATCGTGTGTTGAGATGAAGAACATAGAATAATACATTTGACAACACTCTAAAGCATAGCACTGATGGGCAAAAACAGTGATAATTATGTCTGCAGCTTTGAGGACTCATGCTTTTCTTTATTTGAGAGTTGGATTATAAACTTTAAGCTAATGTAGAAGGAACCTGCTCATCATTTCTTGTTAGTGCTGTCTCACGCTTAACGTTTCTCTTTGTCAGGAAACTTAATTCAATCTCATATGCATTTCTTGACTCCCATTTTCTCCTATTCTGATGATAAATAGCTGATCATTTTCCTCCTCCCACCCCCTCCACCCTTTACAATTCAATAATTCAAAAGATCATAGATATAGATCCAGTACCTGCCATCTATTCCAGCTTCTCCTCTTGTTTTACAAATGGGGAAACTGAGGCCCAAAGAAGTTAAGTGACTTCTCTGAGGCCAAATAGCTAGTAAGTGACAGAGACAGGATTTGAGTCCAAGTCTTTTGACTCAGAAGCCAGTGTTCCTTCCATTCCATTCCATGATCACTTTGATTTCCCCTGTTTGGGGACCACCACCCCTTAGCAGTCAAAAAAGTTCATTAACCTCATGGCCAACCATCTGAGACAGATTAGTTCTTCTGGCCCTCAGAAAATAGGCATGTAGTTCATCTCTGGGACAATATTTAAGGTATATCCAACTTGAAAGGACCTCCCAGAGCTTACACTCCATGGTAAAAGCTTTTGAAAACCCAAGTCTTACAATGAATTTACCCATCATCATGGAACCTCAGGGAATTGGCCTGTGGACCATTCTACAATCTTCATTTTAAACATAAGATCTCCAAAGGCCTCATGATGGAAAAGATGTATGGAGTTTGCAGATCATAGCATACTATTTGCTATTTTTATTCTTCTTTTGTGTTTTGTTTCCTCTTTTGTGTGGTTCCTCCTATTAGTTCTAATTCTTACTTACAACATCACTAATCTGAAAATATATTTAATAGGAATGTAGATGTATAGCCTATATCAGATTGCATGCCGTCTTGTGAAGGGAGGTAGGGGGAGGAATTTAAAACTCAAAAGCTTATGGAAGAGATTGTTGATAATTCAAAATAAATTAATTTAAAAAAAAAGAAAACAGAGAGGCAAAGGCAACTTCTCAGGCACATCGACAAATCAGAAATAAAGTGAGGGTCACAATTCACATACCCCCAATTTTCAGCCTATTTACCCATTTACTAAGCAAAGCCATGTCTAGTAGAGTTCAAGAAGTGAAGTAAGCATAAGTTGTAAATTTACTGTGCTACCAAACTTTACAGACCTGATCTTGTCCTGAAACCACATATGTAGAAAAAATGATTGGATGAGAAACTCAGAAAAGCAACAGAAAGCCAAACAATTCTATGAAGACTCACTACCATCCACAGGATAAAGATGAAAAAGTACTTTATGATGTATGATTGTTTTTCCTTTGGATACAGATGGGTCCCTACTTTAAGAAGAGTTTAAATATGAAAATCCCTTTTTCAAGAATAGATAAATCAGGAAGTAATTGACAAAGAAGTCCACTCAGATTGCTTTGAAAGCAGGGATCTAGAGTACATTGGGATTTCAATTTAATTTACAACATGATATGTATACAATTTATTTTAGGATTCTTGATAAGATCTGAGGAAGCTATAGACATGGAGTCAGGAAGACACTTCACTTGTCTTCAGACACTTTCTAGCTGTGTGACCCTAGTCAAGTCACTTAACCACTGACTGCTTCAGTTTCCTAATATGTAAAATAGGGATAATAATAGCATTTACCTCCAAGGATTGTTGTGAGGATAAAATATTTCTAAAGTACTACATAAATGCTGCTAATTATTATTGTTGTTGTTGTTATTATTACTATCATTATGTAATAGACAGAGGACTAGCCTGGAAGTCAAGAAGAACCAGGTTCAAGTGACTTAACTACTTGTTTCCTATTCAACTCTCTGACAATGCTATAGATAGATTTACAAATTCCATACAGAGAGCTTCCCACGCTGATTAAATCAAAAGTCTAAACTAGACACCGCCCCAATGATATTCTATCATGCCTTATACCTCACATATAATAGGCATTCCAGTATTTGTTGATGAAGTGATCAGAAATGAAAATGGCACTCCAAACTTAACATGTGGTGGCTTATGTCCAGAAATGCATCCATAGACTATACATGAAACTAAAAAATTTGATAAGTATTCCATATGTGACTTTATCTAAAGGCAGTGATAAAATATTGAATGGAACAAAGCTAGTGGAAAATCCCTGTGGCACTGCATGAGAGACCTTCCTCCCAAGCTGATATTCTTCCATTAATCAAAACTATTAGGGTCCATTCAAGTAAATAGCTCTGAACTTACCTATTATCTCTGTCTCACCATTTTGCTTACCAGGAAAGCATAAGAAACTTTGTCAAACACCTTGCTGAAATCCAAATACACCATATCTATAGCATTTCCCTAATTTGTTCTTCTAACAACCCTGTCAAAAAGAAAATAAGGTGAGTCTGTCAAGATATCATTTATAAAAAGTTTTATTGATGGTTTTCCATAGCTTTTTAAAATTGCTGTTACTTCAAAATGTCAATCCTGCCCAGAGCCCCTATGTTTAAGAAATAGTCACAAAAAGCAAATCAATACACTGACCATGTCTGACAGCACATACCTCATGCTGAATTCCTAATCTAACACCATTCTATTGAGAAGAGCCAAGCAAATTTCATCATGAGTCTCCCTCCCAGTGTAAGCTCATCACCTCTAATCTCACCACCTGCTAACTCAAACCTTGACTGACACTGTCTTCCTCAGCTTCCTCTGCCCTCTGATTAGAAGACTGGAGGATGGAGTAGGAAGCTCCTCTCAATGCCTTCCTTTATAGAGGACAGAAACTGTACTCTCAGCTCACTACACTTTGTATCTGCTGCTCTGCCTGGCTTCAACTCTATGGAACAAGATACCCAGTGCGGATATCCCCTGCTGTCCCATCCCCCAACCCCTTTTCTTGCCTCCTTTTGTGTGTTGTCTTTCCCACTAGGGTGTAATTTCCTTGAGGGCAGTGACGGTCTGTTTTTAATAATTGTATCTCCTGGGCTTAGCGCAATGCCTGGCACAGTTAGGCACTTAAATGTATTGGATTGGGTGGAAGATTGATTACTATATTATCTGAATTCTGATGATTTTAGTACCCTTTCTTCTTCTGTTTTTGTGGTCACTGTATTATGTTATGAATTTTTTAAATATTCTTGCTTTATTTTGTTTTTACATAGGCTTTTTTTCCAAATATGTCCCTCCTTGGTCCCCTACCCTGAGAGTCATCTTGTATAATAAGCAGAGAAAGAAAGAGACAGACAAATGGAGAGAGAGAGACAAAGAGAGCTGAAGCTGCAAGTCTATACCACATGCTAAGTTTCTTCCCTCTTCCTCCTCTGAAAATAATGGAGGGATGTACATTTTCTCATCTCTTCTTCAGGACCGAGATTGATCATTATGATTATATAATGTTCTGTTATTTGTTTGGTTGCTTGTTTGTTTTGGCAAGGAAGGTTTTTATTGTTGTTATTTCTATTTACTTTGTTGTATTCATCATGTTTATTGTCTTCTTGGTTCTGCTTACTTCATTCTACATTAATTCATGTAAGTCTTCACATGTTTTGTTACATTCTTCATGCCCTTCCTTTCCTTCCCTGACTTCCCTCCCTTCCCTCCTCTCCTCCTTCTCTTCCTTCCTCTCCTCTCCTCCTTTCCTTCCTTTCCTTCCTTCCCTTCCTTCCTCTCTCCCTTCCTCCTTTTCTTACTTGCTTTCTTCCTTCCACCCTCCCTCCCTCCCTCCTCCTCTCTTGGCCTTCCTCCTTTTTGTGTGACTCTCTTGCCCAGTTGGAAGTTCAGTAACTATGCATGAGATCAATTCACTGATTGACAAGGAAGCTTTGACCTGTTCCATTTTCAACCTGGGCCAGTCTGTTCATCTCTCCTTGGGAAGTATGGTGGCCCTTTACTGCTGATTGCTTACCATATTGATGCTAGACTTAGTGTAGACACTTGATTGGCTTTAGCCTTATTGCAGCTTAAAACTCCCAAGCTAAAATGAGCCATTTCAGCTTCCCTAGTAGCAAGGACGACAGAAAAGCACTACTCTTCCTGGCATATTTATCATGTCCTACAACACAGCAATTTTCTATTACATTCTTGTGCCATAACTAGTTTAGTCATTCCCCAAACAATTAAAATATATTTGGTTTTAGTTCTTTGCTCCTACAAAAAGTGTTGCTATAGAGTGTCCTACATATTTTAGTGCAGTTTTAAGCACTATGATTTGTGGAATGCCCTGTATTTTGGTGTATATGGGACCTTTTTTTTCTCCTTCTTTGTCTTCTTTGTAGATATATTTAGCATGACTGCTTAATAAGCCAAAGCTGGCTTGTAGCCTTGGTTTTTATAAGTAGCCACAAACCATCTTTTTAATAACCTATTCTAGAATTTTCTCCAGGAATTGATGAAAGTGCATCTATACAGGAAAATATTCATCTTCCTCTCTTTTGGGAAAACCATAACTGTTTTTGACCACCTCTGGTCCTATGGCATCATTCCCATTCTCCATGATTTGTCGTTCTGGCTACAGGGAGAGGGGTTGTGTTTCCCCTGAAGTTCAGCACAACTCCATTAATTGGTACTTTCTGAGCACAATAAGGAAACCAAAAAAAGAAGTATCATCAATGTAAGAAGGCCCTTGTGTCAGTATTAAGGCTGTTTCCAGCCTTATTAGTCCCTTGGCTAATAACACTTCAATGACTACATGAGGCTAATGTAGCAGAATGAATAGTTTGATCATTTCTCCAACACAATTTTTCTTAAATATGTGTTTTAACTATGTCCCTGACAAGTAGATGCAGTGAGAAAATTGTATCAATCAAAATGCTTGTTTGTGTATGTATTTTCATTTACAAGTTTCTTACCTAAAACTTAAGAAAAAAAATAAGAAGGAACAGAGAAAGTCGATTTCAGTTTTACTCTCAGGACTGTCAGATTCAGAATTTATTATCAATACATTTACTGAGTATCAATTATGTGCATGGTCCTACTGTAGGTGTGGTGAGAATTTCCAGGCTATGGAAAAGATGCCATCCCTGTACTTTGTGACTTTTCATACATTCTCTGTTCCTGCTTATTGTTCCCTACACACGTTTCATCTCCCACCTCCAAGTGTTTGTGCATACTCCCCTCTTGTCTAGAATGTAATCCCTCTTTATTTCTGTGTTTTGAAATGTCCAGCTTTCTATAAGATTCAATTTAGGTGCCATCTTCTACAAGGGATATCTTCTTGTCCCTCTAGTTTTTAGTGTTTTATATTTCATGAAATTACTTTATATGTACAATGTATTTATTTATCTGCATATATTGTACCCCTATGTCCCCCAGTAGAATGTAAGTTCTTTGAGGACAAGGACAGTTTCATTTTTGCCTTTTATCTCCCATGCCTAGCAACAGTTCCTTGCACATAAGTAGGTGCTTAATAAATGTTGGTTGAGTTGAATTGAATTGAATTAAAGAGGCAAAGGAAATAAACCAATGTGTGGCAACTAAGAATTATATGGATAATATCTAGATAAGGTCATACACACTATTGTGTACATATGGACACAGAATAAGCAGTTAGATTGTGATGGTATCACTAGGCAGAGATGGCTACTTGCAGTCAGCCCAAGAATATTAATAGCAACTTATTTTTTACATCCCACTTTGTCATTTTCAAGGCATTTTCACGATAGCCCAATGAAACGGGCATTTTTCAGATGACGAAAGAGAGAGACAAAGAGGTTAAGAACATAATTCCTGGCAGAACCAGAAGTTGAGCAGTGTGGCAAAGGGAGAGGCCACTTGATATACATCAGAGGCCTTGGGTTCAGGTCCCAACTCTGTCACTGACTTGTTGTGGGACCTTGGGCAGATCACTTAATCTCTCTGGGCATCAATTTCCTTATATACAATGAAGGTCTGGGCTAGATAGTGTCTAAAATCCCTTCTAACTATGACATTCTTTATGGGATGACCTGTGTCCTGGCCTAGATGTGGGAAGGAGAGAAAACTAAATAAGAAAGAATGTTATCATTGCTTTAGAGATTTCCAGCAATAGGAGAAGAGAAATCATTACAGTAGGGTGGAGCTAGTGGGGAGATTTCTAAAGATTATGAGATCCTAAGAGGCATGGACTATATTTTTTCTTTATAAAAATCAAAGTCCTAGAACCCAAAACTCTGGGTTTAGATGAACAGAGAGCTTTTTAGAAATTACTCTTTGGTTCATATCCCAACCCAGAATCTTCCCTGGAAAAACAGAATTTGGACATGACAAAATCTCTACCAATGCAGCTGAAGAGGTCCTCGAGTCCAATCATGCATTCAGGCTAACAGTATGTACCAAATGTGGGACAGCCACCCAAACACATTCATTGTCCCAAAGCTCCTGCTCCCCTCATCAGGAGTCTGGGTGCAAGAACTTCCACTTCTCCAGGGTTATGTTATGCCCTCTCCATAGCTGCTGTATCTGAGATTCAGGGGCTCAGGCATTTTCTGTCCATGGTTACTATATCCAGGGAGTGTTTTGATATGCAGCTTTCACCGTCAAGGACCTAAGTGCATTCTCTGTGTATTGCTTCTCTCTATACTCTTATGTGCATTTTAATTAAAACATGGCAAACTCTAATGCCCATTAACAGGAATTAGATTGTAAATTGTTTGGGTTTCCAGAGTGGAAGAAGGGGAAAAACGGAAAAAAAAAAATCAGTTGAAGTGGTTCTTGAAGCAGTTAAGTGAGTTGAGGATGGTTGGTTTAAAACTACAGACTAATGGAATTGGCCTTAACACCACCAGGTGATTCAAGTGGAGAGAATAGGTGAAGGAAGCGTGCATTATTTTGAGAGAAGTAACAGAAAGGAACAATCATTGTCATCTGATGCTTGGATTTGACTAGAGCCCTGCCTGTGATTTCTTGACCATGGGCAAGTCGCCTAACCTCTCTGAGCTTCAGTTTCAAGATACAAAGAATAATACCATACAACATCTATCTCTTGGGGTTGTTACGAAGATCAAATGAGATAATGTGTATAAAGGGCCTCTTAGATTTCCTATGTATATAGGGTGTATACATAGCAGTCTTTGTATAAGACTTTGTTGTTGTATAAGTCTTTGTTTAAGCCATTAAAGCTTAAAATAAGTTTTAAGAAGCTTATTTAATTATGTTTGAACTATCAAAGCTTAAAATTGCACTAAAACTTTTGGGACATGGTGGGATTTCATCACCTTAAGGAACTAGCTCCATAATGAAGAAATCTATTGTACCAATTCAGATCAGCTACTTTTCTATGACAGAGTTGCCTGGAGTACTGAGAGGTAATGACCTGTGGAAGGTCACTGAGTCAGTACGGGTCAGATGCTAGACTTGAGCCTAGGTTGTCCTGGTTCTAAGGACAGCTCTCCATCCACTAGACCACACACAGACCACACTGTCTCTCATTATTCTTATTGTTCTTCTCATTTTATATTAAATGGAGTTCAGAGAGAAATGGTGCTAAGATAAGTCACTATCCTATCATTCTTTTATGTTTAATATTTGACTGTATGTAGATGAATAAATTGCTTTTTTTTAATAATTGTATAAAAGTTTTGGGCTGTAAATTCATCTTCACTGAAAGCATCTGGTAGCAAATAGAATGACAAAAATGATGTGTCTCTCATCCTGTTCCCAGGAAGTTTTGGTTCCTTTTGCTAATTCTCTGTATTTGGAGAACTTTTTCCATATTGGAAGCACTATTAGCTTGTGAAGGATGGTGAGTTTGTTGTATATAATTCTGGCCAAATGATCGTGTCTTTCTAGGTATTTAGTAGGTACATTTTTGTAACTTGCAATAATAGATAATACAATTTCTCTACCTTTTCCTTGTAAAATTTGCATTAATCCATAAGTCTTCAGGGTAACTTTTTTCCATAATTTTTGGTAGCAATGACATAGTAAAAGAAACCTTTCTTTTTCTATAAACAAATCCACATGACTCAGTCATTTGTTTGTTGCTTTTTTGCAGTAGAGACAACATTTTGGGTAAATTATAATCAATTTTGTCAATCATGGCCAGCAAGAGATTGACAAAATGATGACTCCTCTTCTCATTCTTCAAAAAGAGAGTGCCCAGCTGCTTCTTTAGATTTTTATGCCTTTGCACAAGAGGTGGCGCATCAAACAGCAATCAATTCTAATCGGTTAACACAATGGAAGGTTGGCTATATTAAAATGAGGGACTGAGAGTAACATCACTTGTCACCCTTGGACAGAAAAACTATCTCTATACCAGACCACCAGCAGCCTTGGGCTATGTATTCAAAGAATGTATGCCCCACCCTAGCCTGAGCTGCCTCGTCACAATAGCTGTCTCATCAGGGTAGGGTCCTAGTCCAATCTTATTATCAGCAATGTCCTTCAAGAGATTCAACTTTTAAAATCAGGACTTGGGAAGAAGGGAAGAACTCTGGATCTCCCCAAATTATTGATTATTAATAATCATTTCCCTCATTGCCAACGTAGAGTTGGCTGAATTTATGAACATGCCGCTCAGGGAAGACTTTTTGATTCAACTCTTAGATCTCAGCTGTTTCAAATGTACTATCTAGGAAAACTAATATTGGTTACATTTGACAAAAGTCCAGTGACATGTTCCTAGTGTCAGCCTTTACTATTGTTCTGGGACTATATGGGTGGTATCTTTTGGTACTAGAAATATTTCTTTAAGTAAGTACCTAGTTTATCATATGATCTGAAAACATCAGTTAAGTCCTTTTCCTCCTTTTACTTAAGGAAGTTTAACTCTTTTTGTAGCTACCTTAGGGTGATTGGTCCAAGGTTTCATTCCTATTACACGGATTGTGGTTTTGGGGATACTTTAAAATGTATTATTGTCTATATTACTTGTCCAAAAGTATTCATTAGGCTACCATTACAAAGGCATTATTTGATCTGAATGCATTCTTCTAATTAAGTTTTTGGTTTAAGATGCCAGTATTTTGAAATACACCAGTCATAACTTTCTGTTTGCTAATTTTATCCTTGATGTGTCTTGCCTGGAGAAAATCAAGGCATTTCTAAGTATTGTCTATAACCACTGGTTCTATTTGACTTCTGGATTCAAAATTGAACACTTCAGTCTCTGTTTTTCCTTAGCGTACATTTAGAATTTTGCTTATCAATTCCAAAGGACAGTGAGATGAAGAAGCTATTTAATGTATTTTTCGGCAGAGCCATGCAATTTGATGTCATTCACTTGTTTCAAATGATTTGTACAATGTTTTTGTGCAGTTCTCTTTTTAACTGAGAAGTCATACTTAGGCTCTCCTATTCTCTGGTTAGCTTAGGGTTAGGCAAGAACCGTAATGGGTTTGAACTGGCTGTCTGAAAATGAAATTTTTTATTTAAATTGTGTTTGCTATTATTGTGCTGGGGGCGTATCTTTAGCAGAGAATGTCTTTCCTTGTAGACATCAAGTGCTCTAGCATTCTCACTGTATTTTATTCTATTTTATGTTAGCAATACATGAATAAATCATGAGTGCATAACAGAATTAAAACTTTGCAGTAATCAATAAAGGTAGTATAAATGTTGTAATGCTTTCAGGTAGCTTATTCAATATTTACCAAATCAATAATGAGTTGTTCTTTATACTCTCTGCAAAAATCATTTTACACATCATTCTTGATCCTCAACCAATATCATTTTCTTATAATCATTTATACATTTGTATATGTGTGTATTTGTGTCATGCAAGATGTGAATACTTTGTGTGGTGCATATCTTTAGGGATTCTCTTATGATTCTTTTACATCTAAGTAAAGTTATTGATTGATGTTGAATTATTTATTTTGTCTTTGTGTTGCTTTGTATCCTCTTAACCTTTTGGCTTTCACTGTCAATTTTATATTAAGGGTGTCTGGAATTTCCATTATACTTTTGTTTTC
This sequence comes from Vombatus ursinus, assembly GCF_900497805.2. NCBI lineage: Eukaryota > Metazoa > Chordata > Mammalia > Diprotodontia > Vombatidae > Vombatus > Vombatus ursinus. Next base: position 5,297,751 of record NW_020947390.1, read on the forward strand.
TCTATTATATTCTGCTTGTTATTTTTTGATACTTTTAATTGGAAGATATGGTAACCAAATTTTCTACTGTGAGTGCTGTCTTGTTGGTTTAGTCTTCTAATGCCTTTTCATACATCTTCAATAGTGTTCTTAAGATAATTCTGCCATAATGGTGTTTGATACCTGTCATTAAGGGTATTCCTTAAAGTTGCCAGCTTTCTTTGTATGGTCTTTATTGTGGCGATGGATGTAGAATATACTGTAGTGTGCAGTTCCAAAAGGTACGTATGTACCTATGTATATATACATATATATGTATGTGTATGTATTGTGGAGTCATTAAGTCTTTTCCAACTCTTCATGACCTCATATGGGTTTTTCTTGGCAAAGATATTGGAGAGGTTTGCCATTTCCTTCTCCAGCTCATTTTACAGATGAGGAACTGAGGCAAACAGGGTTAAGTGACTTGCTCAGGGTCACACAACTAGTAAGTATCTAAAACCAGATTTGAACTCCGGTCTTCCTGATTCTAGGCCCAGTGCTCTATCCACTAAACCACCTAGCTACCTATGTGAATGTTAGTATGTATATATAATATATACATATACACTTATGTATTTTACCAAGTACTATGGAAGAATGCAATTGTTCATGGTAGTTATAACAAATAGTTCAAACCATAAAACTCAAAAAGAGCTTTTTAAAATGCTCAAAAGTGAATTTCCATAATCACAGAACACAGAAAGAAGATTCTATATAAAACTGCTAAGCTCCATTTCACACCACTTATATTACTTAAAAGGAAGTATATAATAAATTCTACATGTTACTTTCAGAACTATTCTGTTTATTTGAACTTCTGAATTTCCTTATGTTTTCTTTTGCTCATTTTTATAAAAATGTGACAATGGCCCTCATTTTTTTGGCATCATCATTGCTAAAGTCCCGTCCTACCTGTTCAACACCCCACCCCTACCCCCATTAACTTCTTTCAGCATCAGGAGGTTTGTTTTACTTTTGACCATTTTCTCCCTCATGTTATCCCCTGTCTTGCTCAAATATTTATTTTTCTAACATGTAGTCATTGATTTCTGCTTGGTCTATTCTAGTTTTCAGAGATTTAATTTTCTTTGGAAAGGTTAACTATTTTCTTTTTAAGCTACTTTTTCTCTTCCAATTATTTCATTAAGAGTTTTATTTGTTTATTTCTTGCTTCATGTTTATATTAAGGTGTTCATGTAGTCCTTTTAGACCTTCCCATTTTTTTCCCTTGAGTCTCTGCTTAAGATGGGGTAAGAAATTTTTGTTAACTGTTTTTCAGTTGTTTCTGACTCTTCATAACCCTATTTGGATTTTTTTTTTTTGGCAAAGATCCTGGAGTGGTGTGCCATTTCTTTCTCTGCCTCACTTTACAGATGAGGAACTGCAAGCAAACAGGGTTAAGTGACTTGCCCAGGGTCACACAGCTAGTAACTGTCTGAGGCTGGATTTGAACTCACAAAGATGAATCTTCCTGATTCCAGACCTGGTATGCTATCCACTATGAATTAAATTTAAAATCATTTTTGATAGTGATCAGGATTTTCTTTGATTATTTCTTTCTCCAGCTATGATTTCCGAACTGGGGCTTTGTGTCAGGATCAGGCCTTGCCGCTTGCTCCAGTTTTAGGTGGGGTGGTCAGTCCTACTAGGTCTTGACCCGGATCCTCTGGGTTTACCTCCTTAGGTTAGGTCCCCATGGATCTTTGAAGTTCAAGTTGCTGGATCTTCAGGGCCCTTTTTAACATTTCAGGATAGAGTGTTAAGGAGCTCAGAATTTGTCCTCAGAGAGGTCCTGGGCTGTCTTGGCTTGAGGGCTGTGAAAACTAGCTGGTCACTGCTGATGCTACTCTCTAAACTTCTAAGATCCCCACCCTGGAGCTTTCTGCCACCCTCAGGCATTTTCAGGGGAGCCTCCTGCTCTTGGTGCCTCTAGACACAGAGATTTTGATTGAGCCTCCTCTTTCCCCTTGCTCATGGATTGCTGGCTGACTTTTTGTACAGTTCTAGGGTAGAAGATATCACTGTACTTTCTCCCTGGATTTTTTTGACTATTATTCAGTCTAGTACAAACTTAAGGATTTTGTTGGAATAGGTATGTAGGAGCTAAGCAGTCAGCCTCCGTTTAGGTAGCCACATTGGCCAGAAGTCATCAGCATGATGGGGCAGCTAGGTGGCGCAATGGATAGAGTGCTGGGCCTGGAGTCAGGATAGACCTGAGTTCAAATCGAGCCTTAGGCACTTACTAGCTGTATGAACCTGGGCAAATCACGTAACCCTGTAACCTTCAGTTTCGTCATCTGTAAAATGAGCTGGAGAAGGACATGACAAACTATTCCAATATCTTCGCTAAGAAAACCCAAAAATAGGGTCATGGAGAGTTGGACACAACTGAACAATAACAACATCAGCATGATTTTTTTTGTCATCTGTATCATTATTATTTAGAATATTTGGAGTTGATGTTAAGTGAAGGTTTTTAATAACTTCAGATTTTCCTTCTTCAGATCCAAGTAATTTCTCATGTTTCACCCGTATTTCATCTAATCTGGGTTTAAGGATGATGCTATTTCTTATGGTTGCCCTGAATGGATATGTAATATCTCGCTGTATACTCAATAAATATTTATTAATTGCCTACTATGTGCTCAACACTGTGGCAAATGCTAGGAATACAAGTACAAAAAGAAAGACAGTGCCTGTCCTCAAGGAGCTTACAACTTAATGGGAGGAAAACAATTCACAAAAGAAAGCCAAAAAGTGGGAATAGGGGAAGGAAGTACCTGGCAGGGGCATGATGAAGAAACCAAAGAAATCCAAAATGAGTGTAGCTAGGTGGGAAATGAGGAGATGTCTGTCCTGTCCCCCCTCTTAAATGGTGGAATTTATGGCCCCACCCTTTATGAAGATGAGGTGAGAGCAGTCAATCAATAAATATTTATTAAGTGCCTACTATGTGCCAAGTACTTTGATAATCACTGGAGATACAAAAAGAGGCAAAAGATAGTTCCTACCCTCAAAGAGCTTATAATCTGATGAATAACCTTGAGGCTGATGTTTGAAACCATTACCTACAGCTACTCAGCTGTTTCCAATTTTGTTTTTGTATTAGTACCTAATGAAAGCATTCATGCCTTCAGTATATTTCACATATACTTGTGGTTTTTCACCCTAGTGGGCAGTACCATCTGCATTGATGTGTTTCCAGCAGGTGGACCATTGGCATCAGTATATCTGTTCTTCTTGGAATGTCATAACTCAGTAAAGCTACCTTACCTCTGTCTTCAGTGATAAGGAGATAATCCTGATGGTCCTGGGTAGGATCCTGTAACCCAGGAGCATCCTGACCATTTCTTTGATTCTTCAGAGCAGTTACATTACACTTCTTGAGTACTAATGCAATGAGTGGCAACAACAGAGTCCATTTAATTGGTGTTTCAGGATTCCTTCCAGGCCTTCGTAGCTACTGCAATGGTCTCAGAGTACCCTGTTGTACATGATCCTGGCTAGAAATCTCCTACTTTGCCTCTTCTTGTGACGCAGATGATGAGTGAGATTTCGAGGGGGATATTTTATTGCCGGCCACACTCTGGCAAAACTGTCTCAGCAAACAAGTTAACCCACATTGAGGGAAACTGGCAGGCCTCAAACCCCTCAGTGAGTTGGGGGGATGTCTACCCCAAGCACGTGAAGACTTCCCCTGGTGGAATTGGTAGATGAAAACAAGTTGTTCCAATGGCCATGAAGGTGGCTGAAGTAGGTGCTGTGGAGTGCTTACAGCTTGGTCAGACATTGGGAATGCCAGGGTCATCCACCGCATCCTGGCCATCGACAATCATCTTGACTTTTATCCTGCTGCTAGACTTCGGTGATACTGGAAGAGAGAATGAGGTTAATGCCTTGGCACAACGCTGACTCACTTAAATCCTATTCACGCACAAGCCAAGACATCACCCTTTGATATCATCGGTGCTCTTTGAAAATGAAGGACAAACAACAGCAATAACAATTAGTAGGGCAGCTAGGTGGTGCAGTGGATAGAGCATCAGCCCTGGATTCAGGAGGACCTGAGTTCAAATCTGGCCTCAGACACATAATACTTACTAGCTATGTGACCCTGGGCAAGTCACTTAACCCCATTGCCTAGCCAAAACAAACAAACAAACAAACAAAAAACCAAGCAGTTAGTAGTAGTATTATCATTAAAAATAAATGCCTTAATCAGTAGCTTTAGTAGATTTAGGAAACATAATTTAAATAATGTATTTTCAGTTTGAGCTGTTTTCTCTAACCTTGGCTTGTAGGCCTGGCCTGGCTGAAAGGGTTGCAATAAAGAGTAGTATATTACAAGAAGTTATGACATAGGCATAGGTAGAAGTAAGAATCGTAGTATGAACAAGTCAAGATTAAACAAACAACTGGGCAAATGAGCTGTGGATCTAGAAGGGCTAATGGGACAGAACATCAGAGGTAGAAGTAGGAATCATGTTAAGGCCAAAGACAGGAATAGTAAGTAACAAGGGAGGTTTGGGGTTCCAGGTTACAATGGCTCTGATCTTTGCAAGTACCCAGGCTAGGCTGAATTGTTTCTATTTTCTGCACTTCATGATACTGAGAGGACAGGTATCCCAATATCCCATCTCCATTCTCTGTGCCTTTAAATAGGCTAAGGACCCTTTTCCTTTTAATACAATCTTTATGTACTTTCACATTGTAGAATCCCTAGCTTTATATAAAGCTTAGCTCAAGTGCCGCTTCTTGTAGGAAGCTTAGTGTCCTTCCCTTGGAAATGTGTATATTTTTATTTATGACATCCCTGTTGTGTTTTCCCCCAGATATTGCGATCTACTTGAAGTAGAGTGTTTTGGTTTTACCTTTGCATCCTAGTGCCGGAGATTGTGTTTGTCACATAGCAGGTGCACCATAAATACTCCTTGAATGAATTTAATTGAATTAATTTGGGGATGGCAGAAGATGGGGGAGTCAGGGAAAATCCTCTTATAGAAGGTGGCACCTGAGCCCTGAACGAAGCTACGTATTCTAAGAGATGAGGAAGGAAGAGTATTCTAAGCACCCAGGACAGCTTGTGCACAGGTGCAAAGTCACGGAGCCAGGAGATGGAACGCTGAGTTCAGGGAACAGCAAAGTGACAATTGGGCTCGGATAGATAGTGTGTGGGAGTAAGTAATATAAAATCAGCTGAGAAATATTGGTTGAAGCCAAATTATGAGAGACCTTAAATGCCAACAAAAGTCTACATTTTATCTTAGAACCAACAGGAAACCATGGAAGCTACTTCAGTAGTTGGATGAAGTGGTCAAAAGTGTGCTTTAGAAATATTAGTCTGGAAGCTTTGTAAAGGAGGGACTGGGTGGGGGTGTGGGGAGCAGGAGGGACTGGAGGTAAAGAGATAAACAATCACGATGGACTTTTCTTCCCCATACCTTAAAGCTTAGAGTGATTTAAATATTCTCACCCAGTTACCATAGAGAAAGTCTTTGGAATTTATGAGATAACTTAGGGGATATCAGGATGCTTTGTCTATACATGAGTAAGTGGAGTACTCATTCAGGTGAGCATGTTCCTTTTTCACCCTTCTGAGAGGAAAAGGACAATGAGATCTATAGTTATAGTACTTTAACCTGATGTTGGAGACATAACAGGGACTGTCTTGGACATAGTCAAGGAATTCTTGCTACTTAGATTGGATTTTGTGAGGCTCATTCATTCTGTGTATTGTCTGTATATTCTAATTCACATAACTTCCCTGATTTGTGTGTGCTGTAGCCTTGAGTAAGTGGGTATGTTTGCTATTCACTCTGTGGGAATGTGCGATGGTGTTTGTACAATTGACATTTGATGGGAAGGGAGTCAAACCTTTGAATGTAGCTTGGGACATTCCTTCCCCATTAGGAGATAGTGTTCAGGAGAATGGATTTAACTCAAAAATTATTTACCCTGGACTAACAACATTTAAGTGGGTCAGAAAGATACTATTCTAGTCTGGTACCTACTTTTTGAGGAAAGCAAAAAGGGCTAGCCTCATGGCCCCAGTCTCTTCCTCCTTCCTTCCCCACAAGGCAGGAATCAAAGTCTCCCTTGAAGAAAGGCAGAGGAATCTCTAAAGATCTATTCTCACCCCCTTGTGAATCACATCTAGACTAACCCATGTGAACACACACAACCTACATTGGCAATAAACATGTCTTATAACACCATAATGTAAGGGAAAACAATATTGAAAGACTCCAGAACTGTGATCAATATAGTTGGCAGTGTATGCCTCCCAACTCTCAGCAGAAAGGTGGTAGCCTATACCTGTGAATGAGGCATTCTGTCTGTCAGACGCAGACAGCTTGTTGATTTATTTTGATTAATTGTACTTCTTTGTAATGAGAGGTCTTGTGTATTGTTGTTGTTGTTGTTGTTTTTTTTGGTGGAGGAGGAATTCATTGATAAGTGACAACAATGTGATTAAAAAAAAAAGAGTGTAAGACATTTTTTTTTTATAAAGACAACACTTAATAAATGAGACCAGAAGAATAGCACCTAGCACTGACTGATGAGAACTCCAATGTCATCGGAGGGAGCACTGTGGAGTCTGCAGCAGGAGCCATGCCAAGGAGCCATGCCAGATGCTGCCCACTGGAATCTGTGTTTGCCTAGAAGAGTATATGGCTGCTGAGCACCCACCTGCCCATGATAGTGGGGACTGAAAGTCTACGTGGAGGGTTTTTCATTGGAGTTTGTCTTCATTTTCCAAAAACTGTAGTGGATTCTGTTTTATTTTCTTTTGATGAAACTTCCCTTTGTCAAATTTTTGAGCAGTGTATTCACAAGGAGAAATTGACATTGGAGAACCCAAGGGTGAAGTGGGGTAAGGAGGGTAGCCACACATTGTCTGGATGGCATCTAAGAGCAAAGTGAACTTGGACTTTTCATTTTAGGAGAGCACTAACACAAGGGTAAAATACTCAAGTAGAAATTGGGAAAATATCACAACACACAACCAACAACATAAAAATAAGAATTTTTTAAAAAGATATTCTTACTTTATATCGATTAAAGAACAGAATGAAAAGCGAAGAAATTCAATCCATCGGTTCCTCAAAATTGCCTACAGAAGGAAAATTAACTGTCTAGGTCAAAATGAAAGCCATTGGTATCTATCTCCACAAAGTTTCTAGATGATTTCCTGAATGAGAATCAGGTTTTTTTAGATCCAGCTCTGAGGCAAGATCTGGTGAGATGTGAATCAAAATAACGACATAATTGAATGTTTTAATTGCTGCAGTTTGATTAGACATAAACCACATTAGAATTAGCTCTTAGGCACCGCATTTTACAAATAGCTTGCCCTAAATTCAAGAGAATGTTTCATTTTTGCTGCAGCTCAATGTTTCATGTGCTGGAACTGCCAAGTTTCAGTCCTTTGAAATGGAAAAGAGGGAAAATGAATGAGGATCACAGGCAGATTAAATGAGGATAGACAGGTTACTCAAAGGGAACAAAGCAAAGCTGTGGGACTTAATTATCTGAACTCAAACTCATGGCTCTTTTGTTACAGACAGAAAGGGAGACAGGCAGGCAAAGCTATCATCTAGCCAAAACCAGAAGGAGCCAAAGCAGAACTAGTGAACTGAATCAGCCCGAAGTTGTGTGCATGTCTACTTAGGAGCTATTATATTAGGAGTCTCAAATATCATCAGCTTAGAAAATGTGGTGGACAATCTGTAGCCCACTCAGGACATGTAATCAATTCTATGTGTTGGTGTGCTGGCTCATTCTACAGAATGAAAAGTGAACAGAGAACATCATCGAATCTCAGATCACATATTTATGTCTGGAAGAGGTAGTAAGAATCATAGTATATCTCCCTAATTTTATGAGGAAGACTGAGGCCTAGAGAGGTTAAGAAATTTGTCCAAGGCCACACAGGTAGTAAATGACAGAGATGGAATGCAAAGTCTCCCTGTCTTTGTATATAGAAATGTTCATTTTATTTGATTTTTGTCAAATTTAGAATAAAAAAAAGAGAGAGAATGAAAAGTATCATTGAAAAGTACTAATGTACTACAGACACTAAAAACATAAGAACATTTTATACCTTTCTGAAAATTCTATTTAATGGAGTCATCCCACAGCTATAGAAAATATGATGAATAGCTTAAAGGCTTAACCAAACTTTATGATAACTCATATTAGGCCTATACTTTGCCAGCAAATATTTCCACAGTGAGTCTTTTACTTTGATGCTAATGAGTATGGGGAAAAGTTATAGGGAAGCAGATTTCCTCTTGATATAAAGAGAAACTCGCTAACAATTAGAGCTATTAAAATAAAATTGAATTACTGCCATGGGAAATACTTGTCTCTCGTAGTCTTCAAGAAGAGATTGGTCTACCATGTGTCAATCAATCAAGGAATGAATCAACCAACAAACACTTATTGAGCAGTTACTCTGTGCCAGGCATTGTGCTAAGAACTGAGGATAAAAAGTGAAAACATGGCCCCTGTCGTCAAGTTGCTTACATTCTAATGGGGGAAACAACATGTATGTGAATGGGTAAATAGAAGATCTGTACAGAGTAAACAGGAGGTAACCTTAAAGGGGAAGGCATTGGCAGCTGGAGGTGATTCTAAAAGGTAGAGATGAGGAGCAAGAATATCTCAAGTATGCAGGACACTGAAAAGGCATAGAGGGGGAGGTGGAGCTTCCAATGTGTGAGGAGCAGTATGGAAGCCAATGTGGCTAGAAAGTAGTGGGTGGATGTGAGTAAGGCTTTTTAGAAGACTGAAAAGATAAGAAGAGGGCAGACTGTGAAGAACTTTAAATCCCAAACAGAAGAGTTTATTTTGGATCCTAGAGGAAATAGGATGCCAATGGAATTTATTGAGTAGAGGGTGACACAGCCAGACCTGCATTTTAGGAAAACCACTTTGGCAGCTGTGTTTTGGTTGAGTTGAAGTGGGGAGAGACTTGAGGCAAGGAGATGAATTAGGAGACTTTTGCAATAGTGCAGACAAGAAGTGATGAAGGCATGAACTAAGGTGGTGGCTGTGTGAGGGGAAAGAAGGGGATATAGATGAGAGAGGCATATGTGGATAAAATTCACATTTCATGGATTGATTGGATTAGATGACTTCAAAGATATGATTCTTACATTCTGTGATTATATGCTATGTGGCCTTCCTCATTATGTCTGAAGCAAAGTTAGATAGCATGAGAGGACGTGGTCTCCAGAGAGAGAATTTATTTTTATATTTTATTGATTTTTTTTATCAGTCTGAATGTGCCACTGTTTCAGTACATATGGTCTGGCAGCCAGTCCCATCTACTCAGGAGGTCTGGAGGAAGGGGCAGTTAGGAGGGTGGGTAGGGAGAAGAAATCTATTGCTTACTGAAATCTCACAAGGATCTGAAACAAAGGCAAAAAGACTCAAACAGGAGGTGGCCACATCCTAGACACAGGCTTGCCTTGGAAGCCATGCACTCACGGGGATTGAATCTGATGAGGGGAAGGGCACCCTCTTCCTGACCTCCGGGAGGTCAGACAGGCATGAGGGCAACCTTATGCCTCCAGGCCAGTAAGCAGAAGAGGAGGCCTGAGAAGATCTATTATTAATTATTCTATTAAAGGACTTGCTCCTTTAGAATATCCATAGTAGTTCTCGCTCAGCAGCCAATTAGGAACCCTCATGATTGACAAAGAAGAATCAGTTCTGAAGTAGAGATGTGGCTCCTTCATCACATATACCCAAGGGGATGCTTGTTGTTGTTCAGTTGTTTTTCAATGGCATCCAAGTGTTCGTGACTCCATTTGGGGTTTTCTTCGTAAAGATACTGGAGTGGTTTGCCATTTCCTTTTCCAGCTCATTTTAGAGATGAGGAGTGCAGGCAAACAGAGTGAAGCGACTTGCCCAGGGTTACACAGCCAGTAAGTGCCTGAGGCTGGATTTGGATTCATGAAGATGAGTCTTCCTGATTCTAAGCCCAGTGCTCTATAGCTCCCCTTTATCACATATACCCAGAGGAGGCTAAATTCATATTATTACAGTCACTTTGCATATTGTTCTCTTGGGTCTGCTTTCTTCACTCTAGATCAGTTTATACAAGTGTCCCTGAGTTTATCTGAATTCTTCTTATCTGTCATTTCATGTGGTATAACAATATTCCACTACATTCTTGTACCCACCCAATCAATGGAACCCCACTTTGTTTCTGGTTTTGTTTGTTTGTTTGTTTTTGTTTTATTTTGCAATGAAGGCAGAAGTACCAAAGGAGCTCAGGGAGAATTAATACTAATTTTGTCAGTTTCACAATTCTACCTATCTATTGTAAAGTTCTGTCCCTTTGCCTAGCAGTCCCTTTGCTCAAACTTAACTGCCCTCTAGGTGGTTGTAGCATGTCATGTTCCTGACTGTTGAATATTTGACTGAATTCTAACTGTAGGACCATTCCTAGAAGTTGTGTTTCTCTGGGACACTTGAGGATTCTCCTGTGCATCCTTATACCCCACTCGATGGGGGATGTCACCAACAAAGGGTAATACTTGCTACAAAACCCCTCCAAAAGTCTGGGGCTACATGGAAGAACATGGAAGAAGAGCCACCAGGCATCCTTGGGACCCCTAGGGATTCTCTTGTGCATCCTTACTTTGAGTGCCTGGTTGTTTTTCTGTGCTATCCATTTATGTAGCCCCAGACTTTTGGAAGGGTTTTGTAGCAAATGTCACCATTTCTAGATCTGGGAAACTGGCTGTGTTCCTGGGCTTCATCGTTGGGAATCTCATTCTGCCATTTCGATTTCAAGCGAAGCACATAGGGGATGGTAGTAAAATCGTTCACAATGTCAGATGTGATGTCTGTAGCCAAGCCAAGTCTCACTACTTGGTGCAAGGGAAGATATAAAGAGGATGTTAAGTATGCTCAGTTGTCCTGGATCAAGAGAGGGTTTCAAGATCAACATCAACCTCCTTCATGTGAAAGGACACATACCTCAGCTAGTTGAAGAAAACAGTACACATACTTTTCTTTGTTCTTTTCTGCAATGTATTTTCGTATGACTTTAGTATGCCTTTCCAGAGGAAACTGCTCTGTTTGCATGCCAATTTTAATCTGTTTAGCAGAACTTTAAGAATTGAAAGACTGCTGAATTTTCTAAAACTAAGAATGCTACATTACGTTTTCCAAATCTCATTGAATATGCTAATGCAGATTTGGCCATCATCACATAGAATGGCTGTGACCACATTACACCATACCACATCATTCCACGCCATGCCATGTCATACCATACTGAAACAGTATTGAAGCTATGTGACCATTCTATTGGAAAGCAATGCGGGATGTTAGCTATTTAACTGCCTCATTACTAGCCTATAAGAATATAATGTTTTATTTAGATCTCGCCTAGAATGCTAACTCCCAGGGAATTAGATGGGATCTCTATTTGCTTCTAAACAATTAGACACATGTTAGTTTACATTTCCAAGGGAGACTCACATTAATCACAGCCAGTTGCGATCTAAGGGCTGATTATTTTGAAGAATGGGGAAAGCGCATCTGTGTTCAAGTGATTCCTATGCATTCAAATTGCCCTTATAACAACAGAAGTTAACTTATAGATGCTCAAGTGAAGCCACTAGGTACCTGGGAACACAAATGTGCATGAACATAGCCCCCATATGGATGTGCTTGCTGAAGAAATGTTTTTTATCTTGTTAGGGAGCACACATTAATGCGAATTTGAATACAAGTTACAACCATTAAAGGTAATTCTGTTTCAGTGCTCCTTACAGAGACAGAAAATATTACACAGCCTTTATAACACTGTAAATTATGTTGCATTTGAACTTCGTTTTAAACTCCAGAGTGAGAAAGGTCTCCAAAATTTCCTTTAAACACAAAACGCTTAAATGAAAATTCTGCACCCAGGAGACAGCTGACTGACAATATACAATCTCACTGAAGCTTGAGTGGGCACAGACCAGCACAGTTAATCAAAAACTGCACTCATCTGCCAGCTCTTTATGCATTCATCAGAGCTCAGCAGAGACTTATCAGGACGGAGGATTCATACATCAAGTCTCCAGTCTCAGGTTTCCTTGACATTCCAGGCAGATTAGTCGATGACAGGTTTCCGTAGCCCAGTAACTGGACCAACTTGAGTCGACAGCAGAGTTGACAAGCAAATCCCTGGCATCTCATGTCATGCCCTCTTGTTCCATCACAGCCTGCCAGGCTGCCACAAAGGTTACCGGAGTCACATAGTTTGGGAGAGAAATGTTTGGATTTAGACAATCTGACAGGAGAGAAGAATGAACCCACTCCTCACTGACACACACAGCAGGCTAGCTTACAAACCTTAAAAACTAAGAAATACCTACCGCTTTCCAGAATCCCCTGTTCATCGAGTGTCAATCCCACATATCTCAGGAAGACTTCTTTCTGCCGAGCCAATTAAACCTGAAACTTACCCAAGGGAAAATTTCACTGTAAAGAAGGAGCCATTAAAACGCCATCCTCATTTGTTTTCTCTCAGATATACATAGTGCCTTTAGAATGAACGCTTCTAACTGCATTTGAAACTCAGGTATTTTTATCACATCAGCAGAAAGTCAAATGAAGTGTATGAGTTATTCATCTCTATAAATAGAGTTTTCACTTGTTTAGAAACAAGTCAATCGACATTTAAAGTTTCATACAAAGTTCCATGAAGAAAATGAGACTTCTCTGGATCCAGTCCTCTCAAAAGACCTGTGCAGGCTCCTGGATTTGATTTGCCTTTGTGAGCATGTAAGAAAAAAAAAAAGTTTGTAACCACAGAATGCCATGAAACTAGCTGGAGCCTTTTGTTTGTGTCTATTTTGCTCATTTTGGGCACTGACATTTGTCATTTCCTTTCTGGTCTTTCTCAGATGGAATTCATCCTCTTACATTACTTCAGTTGGCAGAAAAACCAAACCAAAACAAAACAAAAAACACCAAAAATCTTTGGAGCCAACTCTGCACAAGGCCCTGTGCCTACTAGTCAGTATGGGGGTTACAGAGATGGTCTCTGAACTCCTGGAGCTTATGGTCTTGAAGACAACACTCAATTCTCATGCATACTAAAAAATCAAAATATATTTGGATTTGACAGTTCTCATGGAAGGGAAGCTATTGAAAATGAAGGTCAATGTGGCAATTAAATGCAGGAAATACAAGTTAAGAAACTGAAACAATTTTCTATTTCTCTTTTCCTATTAGAAAATTGAAACAGACAAATGCCAAAAACCAAATGTTCTGGAAAAATTTCCTAATTGTCCATTTTGATGGTCTTTCCTCATTCCTAATACTTCTGAACCTTTTTTTTCTCTGAATTTGACTTTCTTGAGTACCTTCTCTTCCTGAATATTCTCTCCTTTCTTGGTTTTTATGACGCTATTATCTCCTACCCATCTGACTACTCTTTCTTAGTCTTCCTTGTTGACTCATCATCCACATTACACTCCCAAACTATGGGTGTTCCCCAAGGTTTTGTCCTGGGACATCTTCTCTCCTCCCTCTATACCCTCTCAGTGACTGCCTCAGCTCTCACGTGTTTAAGTATCATCTGATGCAGATTATTCCCAAATTTATCCCTAGTCTTTCCCCCAGACCTTCAGTTCTATATTATCAATTGCCTATTGGACATTTCAAACTGGATGTCCTAGACATATCTTAAATTTTACATGTATAAAATTGAACTCATTATCTTTTTTTCTAAAACCATTTTTCAAAACTTCCCTATTTCTGTTGATGACACCACAAGGATGATCAACTGTGAAAGATTTAACAACTCTGATCAAGATAATGATCCAAGACAATTCCAAAAGACCCAGGATGAAAAATGCTATCCACCTCCAGAGAGAGAGAACTGATGAACTCTAAATATATATTTTTTAAATTAATTAATTTATTTTCAGTTTTCAACATTAAAATACATATTTTTTAAAAGTTTCTTTTTGTTTTATTTTGTTTGTGTTTTCTTTTGAAACATGTCTAATATGGAAATACATTTGCATGACCTCATGTGTATAATTGGAATGAAATTGCTTGCCTTCTCCAGGAAGGGGGAAAAGGGCTGAGAAGGAAGAAGAGAATTTGGAACTCAAAATTTTAAAAAGTGATTGTTAATTTTTTTTTACATATATTTGGGAAATATTTGATGAAATAAATAAAAAAAAATTAAAAAAAAAAAACCACAACAGATTCCTGGCATTCAATGAAGTACCATTGCTTTGAAATTTAAGTTCTCTTAAAAATGGAAATTGAAGTAAGTCTATTCAGATCCTCTTAAGCCTTGATTAGCAAATAATAAAACCATGAACTGTCAGAATTGGAAAGAACCTCAAACATTATCTAGTAGAATCCCTTGTTTCTGTAGATGTGGAAACCCTGAAACGGAGAGTAGCAATTGACCCAAAGTCCCATAAGTAGAGACTAGAATTAGAGTTTCCTGTCTCTTGGTCCAATGATCTTCCCATTACATCTTTATGCTTCCTTAGATCAAATCCCTTAGCTACTTGTTCATTCAAAAATATTTAAGTGCCTTGTAGTCGTGAAAGGTTACTTTACCCTGAGGTAGGTATACTAATTTGGGCCACATCAGTCTTCATACATAGCCTAGAAATGTAATGGGTGACTATGTGAGGCATTTACACTGGGAGTATATGTAGAATAAATTTACAGGTTTAGAGCTGGAAGGAATTTTGGAGGCCATATAGTCTATACCCTTAATTTAATTTAATTTTCAGGTATGGAACAACTATTGATTTCTGACACTAATGAAATGCTTAATACAAAACACTCACAGGCCCTTATTGACAGAAGGACTTAACCAAAGAAGCATCAGTACTTATTACTGTCTGGTTGATACTCATTCTAAACATGAGGGAACTTGGCCAGGTAATTGGTTAGGTGTTGCTACATTTCACCTCAGCTCTGTACTATTCCCTCAAGGTCTTGGTCAAGCAGGTCAGGGTTAGCACCTATTCCACCAATCCACTGGTGCTGTCCTCTCCAATACAGGAACTCTCCTTATTGTCAATGCCACCACCCAATAGACCTAGGACCTCTCCAATTTACAAGGTCATCTCCCAAACCTATAATCTTACAGATGATGAAATTGAGAACCAGAGAAGGAATATGACTTGCCCAAGACCATAAAGAAGATGAAGTAAGATTCAAAACTAGATTCTCTGGGGGCAGCTAGTTTTCGCAATGGATAGAGCATGGGCCCTAAAATCAGGAGGACCCGAGTTTAAATCTGGCCTCAGGCCAAACTTACTAGCTGTGTGACCCTAGGTAAGTCACTTAACCCCAATTGCCTAAAAAAACCAAACCAAAACAAAACAAAAAAACTAGATTCTCTGATTATAAATACAGGAGTGTTTACACTACTGCAAACTTCTGCCACATATCACACCATAGTCATTCCAGCCCTCTGACTCTCCCTATGTTGTTATACACAGCAGTTTGAAACAGGAAGGGTTTAGTGTCATTTGGGAAAATGAACTGGAGCCAAATGACCTACCCTTCTCTTTTATATCCCAAAAGAGGGCCGAAGAGAAATATATCACCAGTTCCTACATGGCCCTGCCTATGGATTTTGTCGTTGCTTTATGTAGTGATATCCTGCCTGACATGGCTTTGTAGGATATTTTTTCCCCTTTTTTCCCCCCTCAATTTATTTATCTTTAGTTTTCAGCATTCCCGTCCCCCCCATGAGGGCATACATTCTGATACCCCTTCCCCCAATCTGCTCTCCCTTCTATCACCCCTCCGTCTCTTATCCCCTTTCCCCTTACAATCTGTGAGCTGAGAGCTCTGGAAGCAGTCACTGCTGCTGTGGCCACCACCCCAGGGCTGTGCTTGGGCCAGGGCTGAACCATGCTCCGCTCTCACCCAGGTCCAACAGAGCTTTCCCACTGACCTTCTACATTGTCTTTGGTGTGTGTGGGTTGAAAAGTCTGGAAATCACCACAGCTGCCCGTGATTGAGTCCCCTGAGGCTTGCTCTGGGTTTACTGGGGCTCTGTCTTTGCTGGCAGGGCCCACACTGAGCTACGCTCTTCTCCTGTCCCAGTGCAACAGACTTTTCCAGTCCACCATCCAGGTTATCTCGGGCTGGAAATTTGTTTCACTCTGTCTTTTTGTGGGTTCTGCTGCTTTAGAATTTGTTTAGAGCCATTTTTTATAGGTATTTGGAGGGGTTTGGGGGAGAGCTCAAGCAAGTCCCTGCTCTTACTCCACCATCCTAGCTCCCTGGGTCCCTGTGTACGACATTTTTAAAGGTGATTGGAACTCAGGATGAGCAGTATGTATCTACAATGTCCATGCAACTAGTTCAGGACTTGGGCCCTGGAGAATTATTGTATGGACTTCTACTGTCTTCTGAAATAGGCTAGTTAATCTAACCATTAGGAAAGGTGTTTGTGTCAAGTACATTTTCTTTTGATGCCACTGCTTTTTTCCACGCACTATTAACCTAATGAGGTTTTATATTTGTAGTATTCAACAGAAACATCTGTTGAGAGACAGAGGTTTTTTGCTGGCCAAACTATTGTACTAAGTCAAGAAGGTTTTTCTACTGACAGATATACATGACTGGGTAGATAGGGAACTCTGACTTTGTCTCCTTGTCTTGCTTTTTATCCTGGTTCAAGTTCATGTGCAGCTGAGCCAGAGAGGATCTTGTCTAAGTTGCTGCTAACCCTAGGTTAGGTAGTTAACTGTGAGAAAGGGTTTTTTTGTTTTTTGTTTTTTTGTTTTCTTCCATCACAAATATAGAATTTAAAGGAAAGACCAAATCTTAGCCTTAGGGGCGCAATGCCTGGCTTTTGTAAGCTGGGTAAGGTGGCTATGACTAAAGATGTGTCAGCCTGTCAGTTTCAGGTCAGCTTCAAGCCACTAAGCTCTAGTACCATTTGCCTAGTCAAAAGCAGGCCTATGAAGGGCTGTGTGATCATTTTGCAGAGTTGGAGGTTCGAGTTGCTCCTCTGCATATATTCCCCACACATGGGGACTCCTCATTCAGGAGTCCTATCTGTCCTTACTCTCCTAACTGATGATTTTATTTATTTGTGGAAGGCCTTATCTAATGTTTATAGGTGAAACATTCTATTGTAAATCTTCTTGACACACAATTTCTCCAAATTTCATTTTACTTTGAACTAATTTTGTCTCTTGGCTCTCCAGAGGGAAAAAGGAGACCCATCTATGGAGGCTTACAGACTAAAACTTTGAGTGAATGTGGACCCATGGAAAACATGAAACCTTGGGTGGGTATTCTGAGTTGCGGGTGATAGAAAGGTGGCATAGGTGAAATAGAATAAAATCCACAAATAATTTATAAATGTTTATTAAGCACAAAGCGTTATGTCGAAAGTCTCACAGGAAGTGATAGAGCCAGGATCTGAACCCAGTTTTCTTGAGGTTTGTTTTTTTTTTTACTCCAAAGCCAGTATCTTTGTCTCTATAATACCTGTTCACCCCATAGTGCGATAGATGGCATCTTTGTTGATGGCCCCTTCAGAAAACTTAAGGAAAGAATTTTCTGAATCCTGTCCTCTCCCCCCACCCTTTTCCAACCTAGAAGAGATAACCTACTCAACATTGGAATGAGTACTGGGCCAGAGTTGACCTAGTTGAGAACTGAAAGTTGCTTACCCCAAATACTCTTCACCTTTCCTAGGATGCTACCTCTGATTATCAGGTAAGTTCAAAGATTCACAAATTCCCTTGCTACTTCATATTTACCCCCTACCCCTTTCTACCTCTCAGTCAGGGATTCATAATCAAATCAACATTCCCATGACTACCTTGTGAGGTACAGTAGTCTAATGCAATATGCTTTGACTCAGAATAGCTCTGACCATGGGAATGAGGCCTAGGAACTTATCCTTATATCATTGTAGGAATTCAACTACCGGTAGAAAAAGGACTGAGTTAGAATGATTTATTAAGGGCCGGTTTCCACGTACCAAGCAGCAGTGTGGGTCTTTTATTAAGTGGATGTTTAATTTTTACATCTAGTCTATCTCAGGGGAGATGAGTGACAACATTTTAAAAAGGAAAAATAGCAAAGCCTTTGATGAAAAATGACTAGTACTACACTGCCTGGCCCTGGATGATAGTGTTGTTCCCCAATCAATAGTGACCTTCCCCCTCCAACCCCATATGGATCTTTGCTTGCATTTATCATACACTAATTCAGATTATAACTACATGTATACCTGCTACACATTGCTGTTACACTTTAAATCCCATGAGGTGAGGGGCATTTTAATCTAAACTTTGTATATTCTCTTGTATCAAGACCAGTATTTTGTACATAATAGGTGATTAAGAAATGATTTCTGAATTGAAATGAATGCTGTTGCTATCTAATTAAGGAAGTTTCTTGTAGACCCTGAAATATCAGAAAAGCATTCTGCTTGGAGTCTTCATCTATCTATCTATCTATCTATCTATCTTTCTATCCATCCATCCATACATACATATATACATATACATACATATATACACACACACATAAAATTAATCAAACAAGAAATGGTCCTTGTCCTGATGCAAGGGAGCCATAGGCCCTCCCATTGCAGAGGTCTCTGCCTACTGCTTTTTATAGTATCTTGGATGAAATTGTTTTAAAATGTCTTTATACTCAAATTTGATAAGTTTTCTTATCAAGTGAGTTCCATTATGCTTAGTGGTTAATATGGCTGGCACAATGGAGAACAAGATTAATCAATTAAAAAATATTTACTAAGATTGGTTGTTTGTTGTCCTTTGTTCTTGAAGAGGACCAAAATGACATCACTATGTTGAGGTCAAGGTACAGAATTTGAGATAAAGAAGACCAAGAATTGTCTGCCACGTAGCCTAGATTTAAGGAGAGCAGATTTCAAAGGGTATAAAGAAAACATACAGAGGCTTTTATTCTATTTCACCTATGCCACCTCTCTATCACCTGCAACGTTCTCAGAATACCCACCCAAGGTTTCAAGTTTTCCATGGGTCCACATCCACTCAAAGTTTTAGTCTGTCCAAAAATTCTGTAAGTACAGCCAGCCTATTGTGGTTGGGAAGCTCTCAAAAATTAAGTTCTGAAGACACAGAGAGAAAAACTCTGAGGAGAATAAAAAGTGGGTGTTGCCTGAAGAACCAGTGTGGATGTGCAGGTAACTCTTGCAATAGTTTAAATTTTCAAAATACAGTTACAAAAACTATAATCAATGGCTAGTTACAGAAGATGATTACAAAAACATAGAATGGTTCTGTAAGAATGGTCTCAGGAACCCTGAAATTCAGAATGATATGGGCTTGTCAAGGAAAGGTAAAGAAAAGATTAGATCTGGGGTCAGGCAAGTACAGTTTAAATGCCAGTTCTGCTATTATAACTTGTGTGACCTTGGGAAAGTCACTTCCTTAGGCTGAACCAAGGTTCTCATCTGCAAAATAAGAGGATCACATTAAATAACTGTAATACGTCTCTAGGTCTCTTCCAGGTTTGTCTGTTGGTCTGTCTGTCTGTCTGTCTGTTTCTCTCTGCATTTAAAACTATGTATCTATCTTTCTAGATAATGGATGTAGATAGATATCTAGTTCTAGCTATATCTATGATCTGGAAAGATTAAAGTTATATTGGGGAAAAGAAAGATATCAAAGAAGGAATAGGGCTACTGCTCAGGGTAGATGAAATGTTAATTATGGATGATGGAAGGAGGCCATAATTGTTCATTTCTATTTTCCCCCTATTTTTCTGAGGTAGAAAGGGCATAACAAAAATTGCTGATAGAATATTGATACTCAAGATAAGTAGTAATAGGGACAGGATCTATAATTTCATTTATGTAGGGAATTTCCTGATGAGGAAACTCTCTTGCATACAGTCTCATGAAATTTCCTAAAACATTAAGATGTTAAGTGACAAACAAACAAATAAATAAGCAAAAACCTCACAACCTACTTTCCATTGATGAGTTTATGCCACTAGGACAATATAAACTAAATTCTCAAGTATTGAAAGAATTGGTAGATGTGATTGCTGAGTCAATCAGTGATTTTTGACAGGTCATTGAAAATATTGTCCCTACTCTCCAAAAAGGGAAGAGAATGGAGTTTACAAACTCAAACTTGCCTGGCAAAATTCTAGAATGATTTATATAAGGAATAATTAGTGAACATCTAGAAAAGAAAGTTGTGCCTACAGAGAGTCAGCATGGTTTCATCCACAATGGCTCATTCTAGACTAACCTCATTTCTTATTTTGATGGGTTACTAGTCTCTAGTAGATTGGGGCATGCTGTTGATATGGTTTACCTAGATTTTTGACAAAGCATTTACTAAAAGTCTTTCTTGCTATTCTTGTGAGAAAGAGGGACAAGTGTGGAATAGCACCAAAACCCTGTGGAAAAACATGACTCTGTCCATGCAACCTTCCAACTTTTACACAATGGAGCATGAAATTAGACATTCAAGAAAGAAGAATTTCCAAGTAGAAGCAGACCTCAAAGGCAAAGCTAAAAATTGTGGGCCTCCTAGTGATGTGATGGGGCCCTTTTGTGAGCAGCAATAACTAATCACAGGTGGACACACACTTTGGGTCTTTGGGGAGACTTTTTCTATGTTAACTTTATAGTATGTGTTCCCTTGACTTCTTGGACTAACTGAATTCCCTGCAGTTGGACTCTTGCTATTGATATATGACATTCTTCTGTGGCCTCTTTCCAAACTCTTTGTAATCTCTTTACCTCCCCTGCTGGATTCCCACTCTTGTATGAATTCCTTGGTCTTTGGGAACAGTGTCCCCTCTTGTACTTGTCTCATACCTCATAGCATTCATCTAGCTGTGATTCAAGACCTGCTTTGTGACACAATTCGTGTTTTTACATTTGTTGTTACTTGAGTCTTACATTTTTCAACTTCTAATGAGTCATTTTCTTGTCTTCCTAACAAGATGGAAAATTCATCTAGGTCAGGGATTATGCTGCATGTACAATACACATAGAAAGAAATCAATAAATAGTTATTGATTGGATTTTTATTTGAGTCGAACATTTTTGTTGTTGTTGTTGATATAAAACCCATAACAAAGTATTATCTGTGAAAGATGCATCATGAATACCAACCAGCAGGCAAAAGTCTCTCAATTCAATACCTCAGGTTAGTGTACTAAGTTGAAATCTTTTACTTTAAGCTCGAAGGAAAAAAACATCTAGAGATATTCAAAATATAATCTTGTGCATACCCATGTGGTAGGAGGGCAGGGCAGAATTTCATATACTTCAACCTAATAAACATTTATTAAGTGCCTACTATGTGACAGGCACTGGGTTTGCAAAAACACAAATGAAGCAATCTGCTCCCTCAAGTAACTTATATTCTACTGGGAGAAGATGAAACATAAAGAGGTCCATATTTTATACATTACATGGTTCACTTAAAATGCCAAACAGAGGCAGTATGATACAATAGAAAGAGGCCTGCATCTGCAGACAGAAGACCTGGGTTTACTTTCTGCATCCACCATGAGCAATCCCTTCATCATCCTGTGTCTCAGTTTACTTATATGTAAGATGAGGGGCCTGGACTAGATGACTTCTAAGGTTCCTTCAAGTCAAGTGTAATGACAAATGCTTAACAGTAACTGGCTTTTCAAGGGGGTGGGGAGAAGTGTGCCTGAAACATTCTTAAGTTTAATTTGCATTATTAATTTTCCTATCACTTTATTAAGTCTAGAAAATAATCAAAACAATAAATCAAACCTTGACTTGTAACGTGCTGATTTCTGAGATAGATGTAATTCATACTCTACTTTCTCTACAAGCTGGCTCTAGCACACTATTTCTTCCAGCCCTAAATCTTTGATCCTGAGGCATCATTTCCATACCTTTTCAACTATGAGGACTACTTTATAACATCCCAAACTCCTTGGACTCTTACCTGATGTTAATTATTCTCTTGGTATGTACTGATTGAAAAAGTGCGCAATAACCACAAGCTATTATTAATTCAATCACCATTTTAAATGAATGTCTATTCTATTCATTATAGTAACATTTGAAAACTAGTGTATGCCAGGTGCATTATTTAGTCAGTCTAAAGAAGGCATCTTTGCTTATTTATTACACTGAACCGTTTAAGGAGAAAGCTGGTGTGTAGATTGATTGACAGTCTCCTTGAAATAAATCTGCAGCTCCTTAGGAATCCACAGCCCAAAGGTTGAGAAGTACTGGATTCAAGCTGTGAATCACAAGCTTGAAACACTTTCCCAAACACTTAAAAAAACTATTTTAGGTACTGCACAATGCCTGAAACCTTGTAAAGCAGGACCCAAGAGAAACAAGGAAAGAGAAAGTTTAACAGGAATACTTCTCTCTTCACAAGAACTAACGTCAGAAAAAAAGCCGTCTTCACACAAGGCTTTAGACAGTAACAGGTATATTTCATAAGGAATATTCAAGATAAAATATTTATACAACATGAAAGAGATGATATAAAAAGGGATCAAAATGAAAACCATACATTGAAGCAACCCCTTTGTTAAGCTCCCCCAAACCAATGCTGCACTGAGCCCTAAGGAGTCATTGGGAGTGAGGCACAGAAGGCATGGTGGGAGGATTTTATCTAGCTGAAACGAGAAGCAATTGCCTTTTTCATGCAGTGACATGAAGAGCATTAAGCAGATAATTCTGATGAAGCCTTACTTTACCATAGCAGATGGCAAGCTAATGATTTAAGTTATAGGCATATTGTTAGAAGTCTATCCCTTAAAATCCATTCTAAATCTTCACTTAACTTTTTTATGTTCAAAGAGAGAAAATATTCCACTCTAAACTCTTAGAGAAACTCTCATAAGATGTCGCAAATGTTAACAATTCCATTGGAATGAATAATTTGGGCTGAAAGTCAGTCAGTCTAAACATTTATTAAGCTCTGATTATGTGCCAGGTGCTGTGCTAAGTGCTGAGGATACAAAGTAGAACCCCAGTCCCTTCCTACAAAAGACAATCCCTGCTTTCAAGGAGTCCACAGTCTTGTGGTTAGAGCTGCCATATTGTGTTTAGAACTGAACATGGTAGGAGAGATGGTCCCAACAAGACAGAGAGATAACATGCAAACAAGCAAGCTCTGTACCGAATTAATTTGAAATAATCAGTACAGAAAAGGCATTAGCGTTAAGGAAGATCAAGAAAATCTTGAAGAAGGTAGGGTTTTATTTAGGACTTGAAGAAAGTCAGGAACATCAGTAGACCGAGCAGAGGAGACAGAGCATTCTAGGCAGCAGCGACAGCTATTGAAAATTCCCAGAGCTAGGGGCAGCTAGGTGGTGCAGTGGATAGAGCACTGGCCCTGGAGTCAGGAGGACCTGAGTTCAAATCTGGTCTCAGATACATAACACTCACAAGCTGTGTGACTCTGGACAAGTCCCTTAACCCCAATTGCCTCACCAAAAAAAAAAAAAATTCCCAGAGCTGAGATATGGAGCGTCTCTTGTGAGGAACAGAAAGCAAGCCAGTGTTGCTGGATCAAAGAGTAAGTGTGTGTATGTGTGTGTGTGTGTGTGTGTGTGTGTAAGGTATAAGAAGACTAGAACAGCAGGAGGGGACAAAGTTATGAAGGGAATTGAACACCAAACATAAGATTTTATGTTTGATCCTGAAGGTAATAGGGAACCACAGGGGTTTATCGAATGGAATGGCAGGGGGAGGTGGGTGATGTGGTCACACCTGTGCTTCAGCTCGACCACTTTGGCAGTTTAATAGAGGCTGTACTAAAGACTTGTGGCAGGTGGACCAAGCAGCAGGCTATTGTAACAGTCTAGGTATGAAGCGATGAGGGCCTATGCTAAGGCAGTGAAAGCGTGAAAGTGGAGAAGGGGGCAGATATAAGAGATGTTATAAGATAAAATTGATGGGCCTTGGCAACATCTTGGATATGAGGGGTTAGAGAGAGTAGAAGGAGACGTCTGGTTTTGAGCCTGGTAACTGAAAGGTGTCACCTCAACAGCAGCAGGGAAGTTTATAGGAGGGGAGGGTTTTGGGGAAAGATGATGAGTTCAGTTTTGGACATAAACAGTTTTGCTTAAGATGCCTATAGGGCATCCAGCTCAAGATATCCAATAGGTAGTTTGAGAAGTGAGACTGGAGTTCAGAAGGGAGGTTAAGGCTGGATAAGTAGATTTGAACATCATCAATATAAAGAGTGACTTGCTCAGGGTCATATAGCTAACTCCAAGTCCAGTGCCCTACCACTCCACTGCTTATAGTAGGTTGTAATATATTTTAAATGTTATACATAGTAGCCTAATTCCAGATTACTACCTTTAAAAACTGTCACAGATTTTTGCTCTTAAAAACCTTCATACCAGGCTTAACTTTGTGGTTTCTAAATAAGTTTTTGCTTGTTTTCAAATGGGAAGGAAGAGGTAATAGACTCTGTCTAGGTACCAATTCAGGCTAGTTCTTCCCTACCCTTCTCCTCAACATTCTCTGCCCACACAAAACAAATGTGAAAAACCAAGGCTATAGGAATGGTCCAGAATGACTTCAGGACTACTTTGGTTTTCTAGAAAAGGACCTGTGGCCCAGTTGAAATACGCACTGAGGATCAGGAGACAAGGGACAAGGGAGGGCTCATGAAAAAACATGCTTCTCATTCTCTGTTTGAAGGTTTGAACAACAGAGGGAAAACTGTTTGCCTACCAACCAGAACTACAAAATGTAGGTCTCTGTCCACAAAGTCAAGTTTATGGCCTTAAGTAACAACTGAGCAATTTTGCAGGAGTTAGGGAAATTCACAACTTCAAATAGGCTCTCTGAGTTCTCCACAACAGTTTCTGACCTTCCCAAATTCAAAAGGAAGAATACAACTGTGCATTTTTTATCTCAGAATCCAGGAGGACCTCAGAGGCCATCTAATTCAACCCGTAGCAGTATAGGAATTCTGTCTACAATGTAGCTGACAAGTTTCATCTCAAAGACTTCCTGTGAGGAAGACCCCACAAGTTCTTGAAGGACCCTTGTCCACTTTTGGAGATCACTGATTTTTTTTAAGAACCTTCCTCTTATGTCAAATCTAAATTTACCTCTTTGAAACTTTTTTTTTGGCTAGGCAGTGTGGTTAAGTGACTTGCCCAGGCTCACACAGCTAGTAAGTGTCAAGTGTCTGAGGCTTGATTTGAACTCAGGTCCTCCTGACGCCAAGGCCATAGCTCTATTCACTGCGCCACCTACCTGCCCCCCCTACCTGCCCCCCTCTTTGAAATTTTTATCCACAATTCCTAGCTCTGCCCTCCAGACTAAGGAGAACATCCCATGCGATATTAGAGACCTGTTATGTCCTCCATGGATCTTCTCTTCTAAGCATCCTTAATTCTTTGCATGGCATGCTCTCTAGTACCATCAGCATCCTGATTGCCCACTTTTGGACGTACTCTAGCTTTTCAATATCCTTTCTCAAATACTGTGCTTAGAACTGAACATGGTAGTAGACATGGTCTAAGTAGAACAGAGTATGTAGGAGAATTTTCCATCTCTCCTTCTGGCCATTCCGCTTCTCAAAGCAAGCAGCAAGGGAGAATATTAGCCGCTTCAACTTCCCTGTCATAGCATTGTCATCTACTCATTATGAACGCTGCTCGGAGGTTCCTAATGAAATAATTCCTTCAATATGTGAACTGATCTTGGTAATAATAAATGATGTGCCTTGGCACTGTCACCTTCATAGTTACATTGAATTGTCATTAGCAAATAGAGGAAAATTCTTGAGTAATAACCTTGTTACTTCAAACGTCAATTTAATTCCATCCCCCAAGTATTTACTGGTAGCCTACTGTTCTCTCAACCTCGTGCCAATTAAATACTTGTAGTCTTGCTTCTCCATTAAATCTCTATGCAACTTTGGACAAGTTACTTAACCTCTCTATTCCTTAGTTTCTTAATCCCTGAAAATGAGGACTTTGGTTGGATTAAATGACAAGTCTTGTTCAAGTCTAAGATTCTGTTATCAATTATCTAAATACAAAAGAAACAAAAAAGGCTGCTCCAGCCTTCAAGCAGTTTATCATTTGGGTAGTTTATAAACCAGTTTTGACTGTTTCTGGTTTGGGGGGTAGGAGACAAGAAATTTTGAACATTATCTTGTTTTTGAGTTGTCAGGGCAACACAGTATTAATTGGGATGCTGTTGAAATCCTTTTTTAACTACTGGTGTTAGTTTGGGAAGAGGTATGCTCTCAGATTCAGGGCTGATAAGCATCAATTCTATTTTGCATATGCTTCCTCTTTTGGAATGATAAACAAATTTTGAATCCCCTGAGAAATATGACTATTTCTCAGTCTTTGTTGTCAACATGGGGTAAAGGATGGTGATAGTATATCAAAGAAAATTTTATTGAAAATATAGAAAGCCCGAAAACATTAGATACTCTACAATAATTTAAAGTCCCAAAGTGATTCACATGTATACTTCAGGCTCTTGACAGTTGCTAAGTGAAGGGTGTTTACGTATTAAGGTTTTCTGCTGATGTGCGACTCCTCCCTTGAAGTCTGTGGTGTGGAGCTTTCTCTACAAAATATACTCCATTCCCTCTGCTTATCATATTCCCCTTGTTGGTATGGCCTCTTCACTAATCTCCAGTGAAATATAATAAATCACAGATGTTTTTAAATGGGAAGAGACTTCTAAGGATTCCTAGCCCAAACCTTTCATTTTATAGGTGTGGAAAAAGGCTTATTGAGGTTGTGTCTTTTCTAAGGCACTCTATCTTCTAACTCCAAATGCATCCCTCTCTCCACTGAATCTGCCTTTCCCCTGATGGTTGTAGGAGCCTCCTTATATTATTATAAATCAACATCTCACACTAGTTGTGAAAGAGCACAGTAATGTGCCCCCCTCAGCTGCTCAGCACCCATCAGAACAACAGATCTCAGGGAAGTGGGCAGCAATGGTCCACATGACTGAACTGAAGAGGCAACTTTTAGTTGCAGGGAAGGACCTTAATTCAAAATTGGTTTATCATTTCAAAAAGGGGAAACATACCTAAAGTAGAATTGATGTCTATCAAATCTGGTCTAGAGCTTGAAATCAATTAATCAACAAGCCCTTACAGTCAATCCTCAATATTCAAGGATTTAACTTTTGAGACTTCAAGCATTCATGGCCATGCATAGTAAAGGAAAAAAATTAGAGGTGTGTACACATTTGTGGAGCTGCTGGCATCCTACAGGGGTGGCTTGACATAATTGACCAGCTGGCAAGAGACATCGAGGCTGCTGATCCTATCATAGATTTGAGCTTCAAGGTTAAACATCTACTCTGCTACACTCCCATACTCTGAGATCCTTAAGGATCTCAAATGGCACATGAAGTAGACATCACGGATGGATTATTTAAACTGATGTGTCCTTCATGATTTCCAACTCCATCCACCAGTCATGAAAGACAGAATGTTGGAGGTGATGTCAAGACCTCACTCTAAGACCTAGTCTTGGTGCGTTTCAATAGCAGTGACTAAAAACCCAGCAACCTCTCCCTTGTTTTTCAGTACAATGTCTTCACACCACCATCTGACACAGTGGAAGATAAGATTCAGGTTAAAAAATGCTTTAGTTTTAAGAATTTTATCTGCCTTACACTATTTATAGCACTATAGACTTTATGTATTATGAAAAGTGAATATTGTTTGAAATTAATTTTTAAATTAAGATTTTAGCACAAAAAGTCATAGAATTCTAGGGAATCACTAGTGAGAAAAAATGTTTTGTATTTTACCAGTTTTATTTTGTGTACTACATTTTATGGTTTATTTCATGGTTGCTGTGTTAGGGAAAGTGCATATTATCGGAATTAATGTTATAAAGAATTTATGCATAGAAGTATATTTTTAGCAATCTCTAGCAAAAGATTACAGTTTTTGGTGGTCATGAGAACCTAACCACCTATTTCCCATAGGTTCAGTGTATTAATATTCATATTTTTTACTTTCACACCATTTTATAGGAATGTTATCTCTGTAAAAGTTGAAGATTGAATGTATTAAGTACTTACTTTGTGCCAGGCACTGAACTAGACACTAGGAATGCAAATACAATAAATAAAACACTCCCAACCTAAAAGGAGATGGTTTAGCTCCGTCCTCAGATCCCTAGAGGAAATAAAGAGCAGTATATAGAAACCTAAGTAAGAGAGATCATTTTTATTTGCCTCTTACATGTGCTCCAGTTAGACAAGTACAGGGAAGGATGCAGACAAGATGGGCATAAGATTTCTGTGCGCGCTCTCTCTCTCTCTCTCTCTCTCTCTCTCTCTCTCTCTCTCCCTCTCTCACTCACTCCTGGCAGACCCATAGTTATATCTCTCTTTCTTTGCCAGGCTACTGATGCAAGCAGTCAACAACTCTTCTTTTTCCTGAGAATCTAGAAAGAAAATTTTATTTTTCTTTTTTCCCGTCTTTGGGAAGGTGAGATGAGGATGGAAACTAGTGGGTGTTAGACTGTAACCATAACCCTTTTCTTCTGGGACAATGGCTATAGTGATATATATTTCACTAGTATTTTGAATTTAATTTACTTTTAAAATTAAATTTTAAACTTAAAATTTTAATGTGCAATAATAATTATTAAATGAAAATATTCTCAAATAATGAAAACTTTACCATATATTTATATACTACTTTATTCAATAACTATTGAGTATCTTCTATGTTTGTGGCACTATGTTTGTGCTAGGCTCTAGTGAAATAAAAATAATCATTGCCTTTAGGGGCTTAGATTCTGTTGGAAAGATATTATTTAGTGTATACAGTTAAGTAAATACAAAATAATTTGGGGAAAGAAAGCAGAGAGGGGACAAGTGGGGAGAGTAGGGAAGGCTTTGAAGGAGACTAAGGACAGCTAGGTGGCTGAGTGAATAGAGCCCTGAGTGAGCCTGGAGTCAGGAAGACCCATCTTCCTGAGTTCAATTCTGGCCTCAGACACTTACTGGCTGTGTGCCCATGGCAAGTCATTTAACCCTGTTTGCCTTAGTTTCCTCATCTATAAAATGAGCTGGAGAAGGAAATGGTAAGCAACTTCAGTATCTTTGCCAAGAAAACCTCAAATGGGGTCATGTAGAATCAGACCAACTGAAATGACCAAACAACAACAAAATAATTCTAAAGAGGCGCCGTACAAAAAAATTTAAGAAGGCAGTAGAACCAATGGATGGGTATGATGTAGGCTGTCCACCTCTGCCAGAAAATCCTTTGTTCCATTTTGGTCCTCTCTCTCTTCTCCCAGATAAAAATGTGTGGCCCCTGGAATTCACACCAGGCTTCTAGTTTATGTATATAATTTAGTAATGTGTACCTGCATGTGGCCTATATGTCTGAGATAACTACCTGCAATTCTACCATATATAAATCAGCAGCTTTTTTGATGTGCACCAGGAAATAAGTGATATAATACAGGAAGATATACATTTATTAAGTGCCTACTATGTGCCAGGCACTTTGATAAGTGGTGGAAATACAAATTAAAAAAAAAAGACAATCACTTTCCTCAAGGCATTTACAGTCTCATTGGGAATACAAGACACAAAAGGCAAGTGAAAAGTGTACATGTGTATGTGTGTGTGTGTTGGGGGGGAGGGGGTGCCAGAGGTTACTCAATACAGAGACAGGGTGAGGATGTTCAAAGAACATCCAGGAACAAATGAAGAGCTGGTTGGGATTTTGAGCCTTCTAGAAAGGGAGGCTACAGGAGGAGGTTTGTTGTTGTTGTTGTTGCCTTCTAGACCTCCAGTCAGACAGGCAGAAGCAACTAAGGGTACTGATGAGGTGTGAGTACCAAAGCTGATGCTATCTCCATGATCCTGAGTTTCCTGGTGCACATCCAAAAAGCCTCTGATTTGTATATAGTGGAATTACAGGTAGTAATATAGGCTACATGCAGGTACACAGTACCAAATACACAAATGAGAATTTCATATGTTATAGCAAACCCACAGGTAACATGATATTAGATGATACATCATATCACATAGCAAAGTTGCATGCAATAGATCAAACTCAGGATTCATAGGCAGTCCAAAATACAAAGAATCACATGCCTAGTTTCATGCAATAGTTACCCATATGTCTTAAATATGACCTGCTGCATGGAACTATTTATGCACAGGATAGGAAGACATTTTGCTCTCCTCTACTTATTTCTTGCTCAGTCCAGTCACTGACAGTTGTATTGACCCAGAGTGCTCCTGCCTGGCTCTCCTACCTCCCCTTCAGTACCCACACCCCAGTTGAACTCAGACCCCCAGATTTCTTCCCCTGCTACTTGTCCCAGGCAAACAATTGCAAGTTACGTTTCTGCATTGTTGCCCTTTTAGCTAAAGGTAAAACCTGGATCAAAACTGTATTTCTTTAATTTACCTCATATTTGTGAGATTTGCGTACAGATGGTTGACTTAATATGCAAAGAACAAAGGTAAGACTTTACTTATAGAATATTAAGTTGGGAAAGTTCTTTGCCTTTGAACTCACTATCTTGTAGCTGTAGACATGCAAAGGGACTATAGTATGGGGTTTAATCATTACTGAGATATTTAGAAATCCCTTTAATCTTGTTGGCTTTTAACTAGAAGTCAG
Organism: Vombatus ursinus; assembly: GCF_900497805.2. NCBI lineage: Eukaryota > Metazoa > Chordata > Mammalia > Diprotodontia > Vombatidae > Vombatus > Vombatus ursinus. Next base: position 5,328,419 of record NW_020947390.1, read on the forward strand.
CATCATAAAAAATGTACACATTCTTAGCAACTAGCTCCATGCAGAAGTGGTTGTACCATCATTCCTGAAGTATTAAATCAAGTCATTAAGGCTAATAATGAATTACATTATGTAAGAAGCACATCACGCAGCACACAAGTGAGATTGCTGATAAGGCGACTTGGAAAATTGGCTTTGTTTTTCTGTTCTCTTAGACTGAGCACGCACTACATCTTCCAGCCCACAATTGCAGGTGCACAGACCTGAATTTAGGGCCTGGCTTAAGCTTAGGCATGGCATACAGTCGCTTGCTAGTGTGACTGGAGGGGGGCTTCCCAAAGTAACTTCTTCATCCAGTGCCTCTCGTTCCCTCTGTTAGCATTACTCTTTTCATTCATGCTACTGTTTTCAGAAGGAGATGACTATAACAAATGATATCTAAGAATAATTAAGCCAGCTGAGTGTTACAGAGCATAGGATACTGGATTAGAGGAAGAAAGGAAGACCCGAGTTCAAATCCTGTCTTAGATACTTACTAGCTGTGTGACCCTTGGCAAGTCACTTAACCTCTGTCTGCCTCAGTTTCCTCACCTCTAAAATGGGGATAATAATAGTACCTACCTCCTAGGACTATTGCATAGATAAAGTAAGATCCTATTTGTAAGGTACTTTCCAGGCCTTAAAGTGCTATAATATGTTTATTTTTATTATAACTATTATTTTAACCATTAAGCCATTCACATCTAGTAATATATTGGCCCAGATGGGTTTATCAGATGAGCTAAACCAGAGAACAGGTCCCAGAGCAAACAAGACTCAGAATGGGCAAACCCTGTTTGCCTCAATTTCCTCATCTTTGGTGGGTAGATGGGAGAAAGAAAGGTATAGAGTATGGGGCAGGCTTCAGCTGATAGGAAAGAACTTGAGCGAGAGAATTCATAGCTACGCAGGTGGCAGAAAGAGCACTGAGTACTGGCAGATAGACAAAGTGAAGGACAAAGAAAACATTTTTTTTCTGCTTAAAATTTTTGCCCAGAGCTGGCTTTGTCTGTGTTCGTATTGTGGTTACTGTTCATTGGACTCCACTGTTGTCTTCCCAGCTGTGCTTCTGAAGGATTGCACTGAGTATTACAAACTCAACCATCTGGGGGCTATGGGCTCATTTCACCTGCGGGATGTATCTCTCAGCAACACACCAGCCATCTGGACTATAAAATTGAAGGGAGTATGCAAAATGCAATTTAGAACCAGAAGGACCCTCACCAGTCATCTAGTTCATTTGACCCTTGCCCCATTTTATAGCTGAGGAAACTGAGGTCCAGAGAAATGAAATTAGTTGTACAAGGTCAGATGTCAAGTATGGGCAGTTAGGAGGCAAAGTGGATAGAGTGCTGGGCCTGGAGTCAGGAAGACTCCCCTTCAGATTTCAAACCTGGCCTCAGACATTTACTGGCTATGTAATCCTGGGAAAATTACTTAACCCTGTCTGCCTCAGTTTCCTCATCTGTAAAAGGAACTGGAGAAGGAAACGGCAAATGATGTCAGTATCTTTGCCAAGAAAACCCCAGATGGGATCACAGAGAGTCAGCCATGACTGAAACAACTGAACTACAATAATGACAACGACAATGTGGTGAATAGCAAAGCCAGGGTTTTTGTATGCAGGTCCTGACTCCAAATCCGGTGTATCACAGTGCTTTTGTAACCTTCTTCTAGGAGGAAGGCAAGACAGTCAGGAAGATCCAGAGAAGATGGGAGTATTAGAGGAGCTTCAAGAAAGCACAGGGCCAGGGCTAGAAAAAGAGAATGGAATAACATCAAGCCTTGACCGAGAAAACCTTCAGTTCATTTCTTATTTACTCTTTGTCATAATTCCAACACACAAGGCTCCAAGCACCTCGTGGCTGTCAATGAATTCAGGTCATCAGGCACAGATAAACTATACCCTTGGTACCGAAAGAACTCAAAAATGTGATTATTGAAATACTGCGGGCAAGTTTTGAAAAATCTTCTATACTTGAGGAAATAATACAGGCCTAAAGATGAAACGTTTTCCTAAGTCTGAAATAAAGAAAGGGGATAGAGGTCTCAAACAGCAGAACTGTAGGCTTAACTTTTATTCCTGACAAAAATATCAGTTGGTCAATATGTAAGCATTCAGCGTTAATGTTATTCATCACACACACACACACACACACACACACACACACACGAGCTTATGGTATAATGGGGGAAGACAAACCCGCAAAAGGAAGCTGGAAAGTGTGGGGGAAGAGAAGAAAGGATGCCCACCGTGGGGACATCTTGTTCTGTGAGGTTGAAAATCAAGCAGAGCAGCGGAGGGAGAGAGGAGTGAGCTAAAAGTCCAATTTCTGTGCTCTGTAAAGGAAGGCTTTGGGAGGAGTTTAGTGCTTCATCCTCCAGCCCTCCAATCAGAGGCCAGAGGAGAATGAGGGAGGTGGGAAGGTATTCAATGCTGAGTGAGCAGCATGGTGATGAGATCAGAAGTGATGAGCTTCTTCTTCTTGTTCATTGGAGTTGAAAGCAAGTGAGCTGCAGGTGGAGAGTGAAGCTCTGAGATTCTTTGCTTTAAGCCCAAGTCCTCTCCTTCCCCCTAACTCTCAGCAAATGATCTTTCCTGCAAATGGCTTAAGATCAGAGCCATTGAGGTGTTGTCTGCATTGACTCTAGGTGGCTCAGTGGTTAGAGTGCTGAGCCTGGAGTCAGGAAGACCTGAGTTCAAATTCAGCCTCAGACATTTACTAGTTGTATGACCATAAGCAAGTCACTTAACCTCCATTTGCTTTGATTCACTGGAGAAGAAAATGGCAAACCACTCCAGCATCTTGGCCAAGAAAATCCTAAAGACAATATGCTCCAGGAGGTAATGAAGAGTCAGACGTGACTAAGCAACACATTGACTCCACTCTTTCAGGTCTTTCAGCCTCTGTATGTCCTCATTCATCATCTCATCTTTCTTTCCCTTGTCAGAAGAAGAAGTGGCTCTCCCTTCTTGCAAAGCACAAACTCTTCTTATATTTTTGATCCTCTTCCTTCTCACCTCCTTCATGACTATGCCTCAATAATCGTCTCTTTAACGCATCTTCAACCTTTTCCTTTTTACTTGCTTCCCCCCTCTACATAAAAAATATTCTCAGGTTTCTTTTGAAAATATCATCCCTTGAATCTGCTATCCTCTTAAGCTGAAAAGAAACCTCTCTTATTAATGCTTTAATTGAATCACCCATTGCAGTCTGGCTTCCATCTTCATTTCTTTACCATTACTTCTATTTCCAAGGTCTCAAGTAACCTCCTTATAAACAAATCTAATGATTCTTAAGAAGTCATTGTTGCAAGGTAGGGCTGATCACGAGTTTGGTACCTCACGTTCAGTATTGGAATAAAGTGAAATAATTCTAGAAGAATTGACAGTTACAAAAGGATTTGCTTAGCCAAATCCTAAGGTAGGCTTTGAACTCAGGACTTCCTAAGCCTGGGTCCATTGCTCTATCCTCCGTATTATCCAACTGTCTCTGTAATAGTTAGCTGACCGCCCTTTTCTAGATACTTTTTTCATCCCTTGGCTTCTATGATTTCACCCTCAGTGTACTCTGCCTGCCTTTCTGAATGCTCTCCCAGTCTCCTAAATGCTAGTGACTCCCTCAAACCTCTGCCCTTCTTTTTTTCTTTTTCTGTGTTTTCTCCTTTGGCAAACTCATTCACTTCTATGGCTTTACTTATCACATGGATGTGACTTCTAGCATGCTCCCTAGCCCTAACTTCTCCATGATATTGTAGTCCTCCAGTTCCAGCTGTTTGCTGGATAGCTCCTCCTAGATACTGTCCTGGCACTTCCAACTCAACATAGCCCAGACTGAACTAATAATCTCCCCAAAATCTGCCACTCTTGCTAACTTTTTGTTATGTTACTGTCACCTTAATTATCCTTAACTCTTCTCTCTTCTTCACCTCTCCTCCATACAAAAACTTGTCAAGTCCTATTCATATTACCCTCACAGCAACTCACACATCTGTCCCGTCTTCTTGGCTTTTGGGTTTGGGGCTCTTATTACCTTTTTCCTAGATCAGGGATGGGCAACCTGTGGCCTCGAGGCCATGTGGGGCCCTCTAGGTCCTCAAGTGCAGCCCTTTGACTGAATCCAAACTTCACGGAACAAATCCCCTTCATAAAAAGATTTCTTCTGTAAAACTTGGAATCCGTCAAAAGGCCACACCCAAGGACCTAGAAGGCCCCATGTAGCCTCAAGGCGGCAGGTTCCCCATCCCTGTGACTACTGCATCCCAACTGCTCTTCTTACCTCTCCACTCTGCTATTCACAATCCTTCCTTCCCACCACTGACACTCTTTCTATTATATCATTCTAATTACCTTATACCTATACTCAAAAGTTTTCAATTCATCCTCATTGGCTACCAAAATAAAGAATAATCTCCTTACCCTGACATTTAAAGCTCTCCATAGTCTGACTCCAACTTAACTTTCCAACAGTCTCTTACATCTGCACATACTCTGCTCTAGAGAAATGGGAACTACTCACCAGGTCCAATGCTTGTCTTTCCAGCACCTTTTCCCTATGTCTGCAATAAAGTCTCCCTGTGGTAGCAGCAATAGCCTAATCACTTATCGTCTCCACGCCACCCCCCCTTCTTCCCACTCCTCCCCCACTTGCAGATTATGCTAGTTTTTTCTTTAAAGGTATTGGGAGGTTCCTCAAGTCTTGGACTGTTTAAGGGCCTGAGGGCTTAGAATGTTGATATCATCCAATCATTGCTTGAGTACAAAGCACCCAGGAGAAGTGCCAGGAAGCTCTCCAATTTTTACTGGATGGATCTTGATGGGAGCTGTGCTCAGCTAAATCAACTCACAGTGTCCTCAAGCCTGTCGTTGTTGAATATCCTTTTACTTTGGCTAAGTAAATCACTTTCTGCTAACTGTAGAATGACTTAGGAGTTTCTCATGTTGTTCCAGTATCAAACCTAAACTATTCAGGAGCTGGCTAGAGTCAGACCCAGCCCAGAACATTGTGCAAACCCCCCTCCTGCTTATTATTCCTGCTTATTATTTCCTTTTCTCAATGGCCTAATTTACACACCATAATCATTATGAAGACATTGATAATAACTAATATACATATGGAGAAATTTAAGGTGGCAAAGCAGTTTACAAACGTATCATTTGAGCCTCACAGGATCCCACTAAGGTGGGTTCTTCAGCCATTATTATCTCCATTTTACAGATGAAGAAACTGATGATCATGGACATTAAATGACTTGCCCATAGTCACCTAGTGTCAGAGGTAAGTAAAGTTTTTGTGATTCTAAGTCCAGTATTCTTTCTTTAGGATAATGCTTCCTTCCCTGATTATCTTGGGTAAAAGTGTATTGCAATGGAAAGAGCATTGGTCTTTAGGTCAGAACACTGGCATCCCACCTCTAAGATTTACTGGTTGTGTGACCCCTTAACTTCTTTGGGCCTCAGCTTTTCTTTTAAATTTGTAAAATGGACATAATGATGCCTTGTGAGGTTATCATAAGGAAAATACTTTATAAGCTTTAAAGTGTTGTTGTTGAGTTACTGTTCAGTTGTGTCTGACTCTTCATGACTCCATCTGGGGTTTTCTTGGCAAAGATACTAGAGTGGTCTGTCATTTCCTTCTGCATCTCATTTTACAGATGAGGAACTGAGGAAAACAGGGTGAAGTGACTTCCCCAGGGTCACAGCTAGTAAGTGTCTGAAGCCAGATTTGGACTATGAGTTTTCCTGACTCCAGGCTTGGCACTCTGTCAACTGTGCCACCTAGTGTTGGAAGTGGTAGATTTAGTGTATAGATAAGATAGATAGATAGATAGATAGATAGATAGATAGATAGATAGATAGAGAGACAGACAGATAATTTGAACATAGCCAATGAAGGAATTAGTTTTGCTTGACAATATTTATTTGTTACAAGGAAATGGTTATTCTCTCTTCTTTCTCTCTTCTCTCTCTCTCTCTAGTGCAGTGGGGGTGGGAGAGAGAAAAAATAGATTTCAGTTAATTTTTTAAAACTACTTTAAAAATGATCTTTACAGTTAGTTTGGCAAAAGAGGGGGTGAAAATTATTATAAGGTTAATAGTTTATGCGTGTATAATGCTTATTAAGCACACACATCCATTATCTCATTAGAATCTTACAAGCAGGGCCAGAGTGAATTCTCCATAAACTTGGGTGCTAATGACATTTTGATGAGCCTGTAAATTAGTGAATAAAAAAAGACATTTCATCAAGGCAAATTACATTGTAGAGTGGGCAGGGTCATTCAACCTCCATAAAGCAGGTAAGTGTATATGATGCTGGTGTCCTAAGACAGGAAGTTCAAGGGGGTTAGCATCCCTCTCTTTCCTCCATCTCCTCTCTCCTCTACCTACTTCCCTGCCCAAGTTGTCCTGTGCCTTGAATGTCTTCCCTCTTCCTCTCTGCCTCCCAGAATCCCTAGCTTCTTTCAAATTCACCTAAGGTGAATGACACTTTCCTGATCCACTCCGTTATTAATGATCCCTTCCCTGAGAAATTACTTTGATCCTGGTGGTGGAGAAGCATTTATATAGCTCCAACTGTGTGCTAGATACTGTACTAAGTGTGTTATGTGTATTATCTCATTTGATCCTCACAATGACCCTGATAGGAGCTCTAATTATTTTCGTTTTACAGTTTTGAGGAAACTGAGGTAGACAGGTTAAGTGACTTGCCTAGGGTCACACAACTAATAAATGTTTGAGGCTGAATTTGAACTCAGGTTTTCCCCACCTAGCTGCCTTTATATTTACTTATCTGTGTGCTCATTGTGGTACTGTGTATAGAGCACTGGGCTTGGAGTCAGAAAGACTTGAGTTCAAATGTGACCTCAAATGCTTACTAGCTCTGTGACTCTGGTCAAGTCACTTAGCCCTTATTTGCCTCAGTTCCTCATCTGTAAAATGGGGACTTACTGGAGAAGGCAATGGCAAACCACTCCAGTATCTTTGCCAAGAAAGCCCCATGGACAAATGATTGGTTCATCTTGCCAGTAGACAATAAGCTCCTAGAGGCCAGGAACTGCTTCTTTGTAGTCTTTATTTGCCTTGAGGCCTACCCAGCACAGAGCCTTATAATTAGTAGGGAGGTTAATAAATGTTGAATTGACAGAATTTGGCAATTGCCAAGCACGTAAATCACTTGCTAGCCTCTAGGGGGCAAACCTCCCATTGTCCTGAGTGTAGATCAATTCAATTCAACAAAAAAATGTAACAAATACCTAGACTATGCAAGGCACGGGAAATCTTAGGTGAAATAAAGAATCTGTAGTCTCAAAGCGCTTATTAAATTGGTTTGGAGAATGATGATTCAGAATGTAGGGCAGGGATTACATTTAGTAAGGGAGAAAAAAAAAACCAGAGTACAATCAACTAATATAGATTAAAATGTGAAAAACCCTGGATTGAGAATCAGAGGACTTGAGTTCCAGTCCTGGCTTTATTTGCTGCCTCTGTTACCTTGGCATTACCTAGGCATCCCTAAGTCATTTCCCCCTCTAGGGCCTCAGTTTCCTCAACTCATCTTCCTGAGTTCAAATCTGGCCTCAGACACTTACTAGCTATATGACCCTGGGCAAGTCACTTAACTCTGTTTGCCTCAGTTTCCTCAACTGTAAAATGAACTAGAGAAGGAAATGGCAAGCCACTCCAGTATCTTTGCCAAGAAAATTTCAAATGAGATCACAAAGAGTTATACATAACTGAAAAACCAGTGAACAACAACATAAGGGGATTGTACTAGAGTTACAAGTCTGGTCAGCTTAGAAGGTTCTTTCAGCTCTGATTCTCTGATCCACAGGCATGTATGCCATGGAGGAGGGAAAGAGGAGCTGCAAGACCAGCTTGCCCAGTCAGCATCCCCCATTAGGAAACCCTTCCAGGGAGGGGAACTTCAAGATCCTAAATGCTGGAGGAAGGACACGTAAGTCCAAGAGGATTCCAATCATGCTCTACACCTACAGGGAGAGAGAAGCAGATGCCATTTGAAACTACCCTGATTATGGAGCATGTCCCCCAACAGTGTACCTGATTGGCACCTGTGGCTTTATAGCCAGACCATCTGTTTTCACTAATGCGGCCTCAAGTGTGCAGAATAGCAAGGTCGGGGTCAGGGCCATTTTTTGTTCAAGTCTGTGGCTATGGCTCTTCTTTAGCTAAGCAAGCAGTGCAGTGTTGCTGCTGGGCTCACAGGGCATGAAAATCTAGGCCAAATGTCACCAGGGAGGATAGAGGAAGCGGGCAGCGCTGGCCCCGTTTTTGATATTTCTGTGGTGTGTGGCAGTCCAGGGAGTGGTGGGTTATATTGAGCCAGGAAGGAGAGGGAAAGAGAACAGAGATTGACTGGCTAAGGATAGATCCCATCACAGCAAGGCAAAAGAATTAGCCAAAGAGAAAGACAAAAGCAAAGTGGACTTCCTGAGATGAAACCACCTGACGGAAGAAAGAAAACTGCTCAGTGGGGAAAAACTAAGATTCATTTTCCTGGATGGGAGGAGCTCAGTGTTTAGTGACTGAGGTAATATTAGAGTACTCAGGCATGTGGACTTAGGGCTGAAAGGGACCTAGGGATTTACCCAGCCAAACGCCCTCACTTAAATATGAAAAATTGAGGCCCAGGAAAGGGAAATAATTGCTCAAAATTCACTTACCCACCAGTAGCAAGTGACTGCCTCAATGTATATGTTATCTGCCCCTTATATCCTGTGATTTCATGAACTGGTTAGGAGTAATCAATTAATCAGCTGTCTACTGATCAACTCCTTCCCAATTACAATTATGAGAAATAAAAAGAATTATAGCAGGCATTTTGTGATAGTGGGATCTGAATCCAAACCTCTCCTGGCTCCTAGTCTGACGCTGTGTGGAATTCATAGAAAGAGATCACCAGCCGGCCTGTTACTCTGCTTTGGTCATACCGCATCTGGAATAGTGTTCTCAGGTCTAGTCATATCAGCAGTTCAGTCAGCAAGCCCTGGAAATACAAGGAAAAACAAAATCAAGCCAAACCAAACCAACCAATGAACAAATCTAACTAGGCCCTGCTTTGAAGGGGTTCACAGTCTGACGGGGAGACAACATGTATAAATAGGTGGCTAGGTGGGGTTGTGGGTAGGGCACTGGACTTAAAATCAGAAAGACCCAAGTTCGAAACCTGCCTCTGGCACCTAATAGCTGTGTTTCCTTGGTCAAGTCACTTGACCTTTCTATGCCTCAGTTTCCTCCTCTATAAAATGGGAATAGCACCTAACTCACAGGGTTTTTGTGAGAATCAAATCAGATAATAATTGTAAAGTGCTCAGCACAGTGCCTGGCTCATAGTAAGCACTATTTGAATATTAACTATTAGTATTATTATTAACTATTATTATCAGTGAACCCCTGGTCTAAGCCATAGCTCAAATGAATGCTCACTACAAGACATCCCGAGAAGCAGTTATTTTGCCTATTCCTAAAGACCTCCAATGAAGGGGAAGTCACTATTTCCCAAAGCAGCTGATCTCACTTTTGGTCAGCTCCTATTTTTAGGAAGTTTTTTCCTGACATCAAACCTAAATTTATCTCTTTGCAATTTTTGTTTTAACAGTATTTCTGTATTTTGTCTTCTTTGACTGTTTGCGGTCCAGTCCTATTTCACAGTCTGGGTTCCAGTCAAACTGGACGGCTCGGTGTACCCCAATATTGACTCTGTCTCCTGTCTCTGTGCACCTTCAGGGGCTCGCCCTTCACCCCGCCTATTGAACTCCTTCCATCCTTTCTAAAATAAGCTCAAATGCCACATCCTCCAGGAAACTTTCGTCAATTCTCAAGGAAAAATGTTCTCTGTATACCCAAATTTTCCTAGAATCATTTTTCATATTTCCTCATTTTTCTCCCCTCTTCAACTGAATTTAGAAAAGCAGAAAAATTTTAGAATTTCCAACTGAATTCAGAAAAGCAAGTCCAAACTTGGGATTTCTTCCTTTTTCAAGCCTTTCCTTTACTTCCTTGTCAATTCCCCTGTAGGCTTTTTTCTGAGAGACTGTAGGACTTATTTTCCCTGATTTTCCACTGATTCCCTGTATTTGATCTACTGAAAATGGGGAATTAGTTTTGAGACTCACTTGGTAAATGAAGGTGACATAAAGATAAAAGATATTAATAAAAATTTAGTAAGCCTATTTTGAGGATAGGGCCACCTGTGGAAAGTAATTTTTATCTCCCTTTCTCCAAACTAATTGTGATTAAAAAGCTATATAGATGTGATGTTTGTTTGCATTTTGGTTCTGTTATTTTGAATTCTTTATCAGGTAAAATTTTATTCAATAGAACATGGTAGATTGTGAGTTATTATAGGATGGGGCATAGTAATAAAGCAAGAAAAGGAAGTTGGAAGAATCAGCATAGGTGAAGAAGCAACAAAATGATTGCTTTTTACACATCATGTAACTGTTTACTTAGAGAACCCTAGAGATTCAACTCAAAGTGAATTATAACAATAAATTCAGCAGAGTGGTGGGATACAAAATAAACTTGTATAAATTATCAGCTTTTCTGTACATTGCCAATAAAACCCAACAGGAAGAGATAGAGAAACTTCATTAGAAATAATTACACTCTATAAAATATTTTGGATTTTACCAACACACAAAGAGGAACTGTATGATTACAATTATAAAACATTCTTCGCAGAAATAAAGACAGACAAATAATTGGAGACACATTGCCAATATTTTAAAAATGATAATACTATCTAAATTAATTCATTTATTCAGTATCATTTCAATCAAAATCAAACAAAATAATGAAAAAAAAAATGAGAAGGAAAGTAAACTGGCAATACTGGAACTTTTTGTTGTGTTCATTCATTTCAGTTGTGTCTGATTCTTCGTGACCCTGTTTGGGTTTTCTTGGCAAAGATACTGGAGTGGTTTGCCATTTTCTTTTTCTGCTTATGTTCAGATGAGGAAGTGAAAAAAAACAGGATTAAGTGACTTGCCCAGAGTCACACATCTAATAAGTGTCTGAGGCCAGATTTGAACTTTAGTCTTCCTGACTCCAGGCTCAGTGCTCTTGGATTGCACCACTTAGCTATGAGAATTTGTTGTTTATCCTTCCTTTTCAAAGGGGACTAATGACATCATGGGATGATGTCTTGACTTGCTTATGAATTGTATTTAAGTGAGGCAAAGTTGCACAAAGTCATCAGCCTCACTCTTTCTTCCAGAGTCTTCAAAGTCCAGTGGCAAGACAAAAGTCAGGATGACAAGAGATGGCTGGGGTTGCAGTGGATGACCTTGTCATCTTCGATTTCTGACCAAGCTCTAAGCACTCCACAGGGCCTGCTTAAGTTCCTTCCATGGCCCTTGGAACAAATTTTTCTCATCCACTCATTCTCCGGGGGAAGTCTTCATACTCTTTGAGTAGACACCCCTGTAACTCGCTGATGAGTTTGAGGCCCTTTGTTTACACTCAGCCTTGTTTAGCCCATCTGCCAAGATGACTGAAAGCACACCCTTCTTGGAGCCACGGGTAAGAGTTGGGTGACAGGTAGACACCAAAGGTGGATAAATAGCCCTGAAAAGGGCTAAGCAAACCCACCCACTAGAGGTGCCAGTGCTCCCTGAATACTCCATACACCTCAAGAACTTTTTTGAACTATTTGAAACTCGTTAAAAAAAAATGAAGAAGTAGAATAGATTAGTTTTGCAGCATAAATAAGGGAATAAGCAGAGTAGCATAGTGTTCAATAAACCCAAAGACCCCAATTACTGATGTAAGGACTCATTACTAGGCAAAAACTGCTGGGAAAACTGGAAAGAAGTCTGGCAAAGAGTGGGTTTGGACCAAGATCTCAAGCCATTTAAAATAATAAGTTCCAAATGGATATATGATCTAAATATAAAAGGTCACAACATAAATAAATTAACATAGCAAGGAATGAGATACCTTTCACAATTACAGACAGAGGAAGAGGTCATGAGCAACAAGGCATAAAGATGAATCATAGAAGAAAAAATAAGTAATTTTAATTTCAAAAAATTGAAAAGCATCTGAACAAGCAAAACCCATGTTGTTAAAATTAGAAGGAAAACAATTTACTCGGAAAAATCTTCTGCAGCAGATTTCTCAAAAAAAAAAGTCTGACATGTAAGGCATAAAAGGAACTGATTCAAATATAATAGCATGATCCATTATCCAATAAATAAATGGTCAAAGGATTTTCACAGTTAGTTGTCAAGGTAATAAATCTAAGCTATTGACAACCATATGGAAAAAAATGTTCCAAGTTCTCCAAATTCAATTTATTTTGATGTTCTACCTCATACACACAGATTGTCAAAGATAACAAAAAAGGAAAATGGCAGTTGTTGGAGAGGCTATGGGAGGATGGGCACATTAATGCATTACTGCTGTAGCTGTGCATTTGCCCAACCATTCTGGAAATCAACTTGGAATTATACACTACTATGCATGTAGTAGTGCATAGTTTCTTGAGAGCCAGAAAAAAGGGAAAGGACCATGAGCAAAAAATATAGCAACTCTTTTTGTTGTAGCAAAGAATTATAAACTAAGGGGATGTCCATTAGTTGGGGAATGGCTGAACAGATTTGGATAATGGAGTATTGGATTCAGAAATACACATGCGCGTGCGCACCCACACACCCTGGAAAGACTTATGTGAATTGATGCAGGGTGAAGTGAGCAGAACCAGGAGAACAATTTACATAATAGCTACAACATTATAAAGAAAAAGAACTATGAAAGGTTAATGCTGTGACCAAGTACTACTCTAGAGTAGTGAAAAGATCATGAAATATGCTACTCACTAAGTGACAAAGAGATTGAAATAATCATTTTTGAATATGAGCAATGCATAGATTTGGTTTGCTCTACCAGGTTTATTGTTACAAGGCAAGGTTTTTGTATTTTTTTTTAAATGAGAGAGGAATTTAGAAAGGAGAGCTACTATTGATAGTGATGCCCAAAACAAACAAAAGAGGGTTATTGTGGATTTTTTTTTTAAGCACACAAGAGAACATAAGATTCAGAGGACGCATAGAAAAGGACAACTCTTCAAACTGTTAAATTTGTTATGTACTTTTAAAAAAATACAAGCCACATCTAATAGAGATTCATGGTTTCAGGTACAATTATCTTTTTTCTATTCTTTATATATGTAAATGCTCATGTTTGTAGATGATTGTCAAATTCCAGATAATAACATTTTAAAGGAAAAAAAAAAGAGGATGGAACTTGGGGTTTGATATGATTCAGATTGGACCTATCCTGTCTATTTTGTCTATTAGGTTCATGATTAGACCTATTTTTCCTCACCTCATCCTGGAAAATCTCTTAGCCATGCTGGCTCCTCCTTCTCTTATTGGTGAATGCCTTCTGGAGTCTCCATTTTGAGAAGGGATACAGGTCAGTCATCCTTCATTCCTCTCCTAGAACTATTTCTGACTCTCCAAACATCAATGTCATGCCCCCACATGATACCTTCCTCTACACACACATACACACACACACACACCCACCATACACATACACATATACACACATACACACATACCCACACCTCCTTATGTGTTGTATTCCCCCATTAGAATATAAGGAGGGGAAACTGTGTTTTTTGCTTGTTTTTGTATCCTCAGTGCTTAGCACATACTAAGTATTGGCTTAGATATCAATAGCATATTGATTGTATCTTTTGATAAGGGAAAAGATATTTCCACCCATGAATAGGTGATGCATATTGAGATGTAATATTGTCTTCTGTGGCAAGTTTGGGTGTACCCAAACCTGCCACAGTGTACCCAGTAGAAACTATTAAATTAAGAAACACTGGTATAAGCTAGCTCTTTTAGGTGAATTATTTGCATATTTGTATCCAGGCTATAAATGAATTTTGGATATTTGCAAACTGAAATGTATCTATGATTTCATTGATATGAATAATTCTTTCAGGGCCACAGATCAAAATCCATTCTTGCCTTCTCATTTTGTGAGCTTCTTGTCCATATTCTCCCATGTTCCCTCCATGGAAGATTTGTCTAATGATCTAGGGTGCTTCTTCTAGATTTCTTGACCCTAGTGTAAATACCTTTGGTACATTTGCTATTTCTTGCTCTCACTACATGACGATACACTTCTTTTTCTGCTCATATAGCTACCTAATGATGATCTTGTTACCACCTGTCCTATGTAATTCTTCATTGGTAATATGCTGCCACATACTCATGCCTACCATATGTCTTTCCATTGTCCTTTGGATAATCCACAATTTTTATTCTTCTGAGACTGTGGTGTTCCATAACTTGTAGCCATGTGTGCAACATTACTGGAAGGATATTAATGTTAAAAGGATGACCCTTTTGTTTTGAGGATAAACTCAGAAATAACAAAAGCTCCATGCAACTTCTCAGAAAACAATTCTCAAAAAACATTTTCTCAAATTCTCCTTCTCTCATTCAGTTCTGGTCCCAGTTTCTTGGCCATCCCTACTGCTTGTTCGAGATATATATACTAATGGGCTGGATCTCTGGTTTGTCTGTCCAACTGTATATCATAGTGTAGATAGCAGGCATTTTTCATGAACACTTGGTTTTTCTGGCTTAGATAATTAGTTAGTAATTAGCTAGAGCTCTTTTAAGTGATCACTGATTTTATTTGAGAGCTCCTACAATATCCTGGGGCTAGGTGAAATTAGTGTAACGCTATCTGCTAATAATAGAGGCAGCTAGGTGGCTCAGTGCATAGAGCACTGGGCCTGGAGTTAGGAAAATCTGAGTTCAAATTCAGCCTCAGGCACTTAATAGCTATGTGACCCTGGGCAAGTCACTTAACCTCTATTTGTCTTAATCCACTAGAGAAGGAAATGGCAAACCACTCCAATAAGTTTGCCCAAAAAACCCTACAGAGGATGGTCCAGGAGTCACAAGGAGTTGAACACAACTGAATGACTGAAAAACAACAACAAATCTTCAAATAGCAGCTTAGCAGAACACTTGGGGGCAGAGTAGGCACTTAATAAATGTTTATTAACTGATTGAGGAGCATTTGGAGGATCTCACTATTTTTAGGAAACATCTATTTCATTGATATTAGGGATTGTTTGTGTTTTGGTTTTGCCTTTTTTTGTATCCCTATCACTTATCACAGTGCCTGGCAACTGGCAGACATTTAATAAATGCCCTGTGACTTTGCATTGAATTAGACAGTGGCTGGCACATAGCAGGTGCTTAATAAATGCCTGTTGATTGATTATTGATTACACATTTTCCTTGATTATGGCAGATACCATCAGTGAGTTTATATTTCCCTTTTTTGTGTTTCATTTAATATTGATAATCAGAAATCTGAAAAAAGTTATCTCTGTTATATCTTTCAAGGAAACTTGCAGGATTTTGGTATACGTATGGGAAAAATACTTTGAGGTAATCCTTAGAGATGATGTTTTGCTCTACTGAATCAAAGCCTTTTTTTAAAGTCAGCATATGATAAGTACAATGGGAACTTAAATTCTCCACACCTTTGGGTCACACCTTTACCAGTTATGTGACCAGGAAGATGTGAACAGTGGCAGGTTAACAGTTTCCAACGTGCCTTCTCGTTACTGGATAACTAGGGGAATAATTGTGTTCGCTGCATATTTTGTGCTGCTGTCTGAGGGGGGAACTAGGGCACAGTTTCCTTAAAGTAAGTTGGAAGAATCTAATGTGAGATTTTTGGGATGCAGCTGTGGTCTCTCAGTATAGAAAGGACCAAGAAAAATCTAAGGTAAACATACACTAACTGCCTTCCTTATTTGTGATTTAGAATGATTGACTAGAAGCTTCATCTTCATATAGGAATTTGACCCTGAGAGTCCTTGCAGAGCAATGGTTTTGGTTTAAGGCCAAATAAGACTAAGGAAATAGATTTTTGGACCTAAGGGCTGACTTCTGGCCCCTCCAACTGGGACTCCAGACTCTATTCTTGGGAGGACACAACCCTGCTGGCTGTTTGGTCAATAGAATATTTGCCACATAAATCATGGGCAATAATTCTCAGGTGATGCTTTTATTGAGATTCCTCCTAGGGTCACTGCACCTAGAAAATTGGTGTATTTGCAGGGATAGTAGTAGTCTCTCCTCTGGAAAAAAGCTTTATAGGAGGTAGTTTGTGGCATGATTAGATGGGGATTTACATTGTAATTTAAACTTTTCTAAAACTGTCTAAGGAGGCTTTATGTTCCCTCTAAAGCTCTCCTCCATCTTCCTGACAAGTCAGAAAACCTCCCTGAAACAGTCAATGCATTGAATGGTCAGCCTCTTTAATACAGCATCCTGCTACCCATTCCTTGTTTGTCCTTCTGTCTTGAAGAGCACTATAACATCAAGAAGGTGATGTCTTAACTAGCAAATGAATTGAATTTCAGTGAGGCAGGGTTATGCAAAATTACCAGCCTCATTCTCTCCTCTGGAGCCATCTGGGTCCAGTGGCAAGATATAGATCAGGATGACTGGAGATGGCCCCAATGCTGTGGGAGGCTTGGCCTTTTTAAGCTAAGGTCTTTCCCATGTGTCAGCTTGACTGAGGCAATTCCCATTCAGTGATGAAGACTAGGTAAGAAATGAGACAAAGAATGGCCTCTTTTACCTAATCCAAAAAAAAAAAAAAATCAATCTGGAATGGGAAAACTCTCAGGGTTTCTGGCTAAAACAATTGCTATTTACACTCACCCTGAGCCATCAGAGCCCAAACAATGACCAAGTAAGGCTTGGGCTGGGACCTATTGTTGGCCAATCAATGAGAGCCAGAATGATTTGGGTTTAAGACATGGTCCTTAAAAAGAAATCTAGCCCATAAACCCCAACATATCTTGCAAAGTCTCAGTGACTAAAATTTATATACTTTTGGGTAGAACACCCACAGGTAAGGGTATGATTCCCCATGTAAGAGTGAAAAGAGGGAGGGAAAGAAAGGAGGGAGGGTGGGAGGGGAGGAAAGAAATGGAAGGAAGGAAGGGAGGAAGGAAGACAGGAAGGGAGGAAGGGAGGAAGGGAGGAAGGAAGGATAGAGCTGTATTGCCCAACTGGAACTGGTCAGTTGGGTCCCCAGTAGGGCAGCTACTACTACTCACAGGTCATTGTTTGTCCTTAGTTTGAAGAGGACCATGGCATCAGGAAGGTGATGGCATGACTTGCAAATGAATTGGATTTAAGTGAGGCGGGGCTGTGAAAATCACCAGCCTCACTCTCTCCTCCAGAGACATCTGGGTGCAGTGACAATATATAGATCAGGATGGCTTTCCTGTTACCCAACTATTCAGTAAAAAAGTAGCCAAGAAGCAAGGGAAGAAAAGGGTAGAGAAGTGGAAGTAGTCAGCATTTGTTAATATTCCTTTTTGGGATTTTCACCTTCTGAATGAAGAAAAAGTGCTGGCTCTGAAAGCAGAGGTTGTTGTTTTGTTGTTTTTCAGTTGTATCTGACTCTTCATGACCCCATTCGGGGTTTTCTTGGCAAAGATACTGGAGTAGTTTGCTATTTCCTTCTCCAGTTAATTTTACAGATGAGAAAACTGAGGCAAACAGAGTTTAAGTGACTTGCCCAGGGTCACACAGCTAGTAAGTGATTTGAAATCAGGTCTTCTTGACTCTAGGCCTGGTGCACTATCCATTGCACCATCTAGCTGCCACTCAGATATTGGGATCAACAATATGTGGGTATCAGAAAGGTAATCTTCTCAGATATGACCCAGTGTCAGGCACACCAAAATCCTTACCAAAGTGAGGATTTTCCAAAACATCTTGGAGATTAATAGGACACTTGAATAGGAGATTCAAAAGTCTTTGCTCTAACCTCATTCATTGATGTTGGGTTCTGTATTTTGGGCCATGGAGACAGTACTTAATAAATCAATGTTGAATATGAGGCCTAGCCTACCCACCATACCTTTAGACAGGCCTAAAATCAAGGCATGCTATTTTGAAAATTTAAGGTTTCATAACATGGATCATCATGTAATTGTGAGCTAACAAATCTAAGAGCTTTTCAGTCAGGTTGTAAAATGCTCTTTTCCCCTGGCAGAGGAGTGGCAGTTTCTGGACTATTCATAGTGAGAGCAAAGATTGGCTAATGTGGACTCACCACACCCTGAAAGTGATTTCCGCATGAGAATAAAAGGCTTCAAGCTACAGTGTCTACATTAATAATTTCCATCCCCAGGATCCCCTCAGGGTAGCTATAATTATTTCATGGCATGTGGTAAAATTCTGCAAAAAAATACGTAAAAACAAAATTCTAATTAAGTGAAGAAATAAATTATGTCATGTCTGAAGACTGAGTATATTGAAAAAAAAAAGAGGGATTATTAGCCTAGATCCTAAAAGACAAGAGAATGGTTTATTCTCAAAATTTTGCTTCCTTAACAGAAGGAAAAAGAGAGGAGAAAGCCCTTTGATTTTATCTGTGTTGCTCAATCCCATCCTCTGATTGTTTCAAGTGTTTGTCTCCTCTCCTCAATAAATTGAAAACTTGTTGAGGAAAAGGATTTATTTTGTTGGTGTTCAGTAGTGTCTGACTTTTCATGACCCCATTTGGGGTTTACTTGGCAAAGATGCTAGAGCAGTTTGTCATTTCCTTCTCCAGCTCCTTTTACAAATGAAGATACTGAGGCAAACAGGGTTAAGTGCCTTGCCAGGGTCACCCAGGTAGTTTTGAATTCAGGAAGATGAATCTTTCTGACTTCAGGCCCAGTTCTCTATCCATTTAGCCACCTAGCTGGGGATTCTGCTCCCTCGCAAATATTTTTTGAATTTAGTAAGATTTTCCAGCATGGTTTCCAGTTCCACAGCAATGTGGCCCAAGGTCATTAACTGATTTGTTCTATATTAAGCTAAACTAAAAAATCTGGATCATTCACTGATACAAAATAATGAGAAGTCACAATGAGGCAGCTCTCCGATGCAAAGTGAAGGCCCTTTCCTATTCTATTGGAGCACCATTGTATACAGTTTGCTGTTAGGTCTCATGTTCTACCAGTTGCTTAAATTTAATATTATAAATATCTAAAACCTGCAACCCAGAAAGGATGCTTTTTAATATCCCAATTTCGCAAACCAGTCTGGTTACCATGATTAATCTGTTTCAATCTGGAAATACAAAAAGAGGCAAAAAGACAGTTCCTCTCTCCTAAAGAAGGTCACAATTTAATGCTTCAGTAGTTCCCATATAGGTTGTAACAAGTAATGAAAACCTAGGTTCTGGTTTTTCTCACCGTCCGGTCCTGCAAAAAGGAGCTAACATATTTTACCATAATCAGCACAGTTTTCTTTATGGAAGACATGTATGTCCACATGGGGAGTCTAAATGACAACTAGGTATGATTGACATCTCTGAAATCTGATCCACTTCTTTCCAAAGGAGACAGCCTATGATTTCTGACTTGAGGAGAGCAAGAGAAGGGCCATGGGTGCTAGCTCTTTTCCTTGCCTATCTCCAAGAGAGCTATTGGCTTCCTTCTCCTGGTACTTCCAGACAGGTTTGGAGCAAAAGTACTTCCATGCTAGCTCTTAAGGGGGAAGGTGCTTCCTTCCTTAGCTTATCCTTTGGAGCCTTGTTTCTTACCAAAAACTGGTTAACACAAAAGACCATCACAAATAGTGAATAAAACCGTATGTCCAAGCAAACTGCAAACGCAAATTCTAAAAAATGTACAGATTTCATATACCGGAAAATATATAAGTGAATGAGCTCCTTAGCCAAGAACAAAATAAAATTTCAACTCAAACCAAGGGCAAGGGCCAAATCTTACCAAAAGGAAAGTCTCTGAAGTGTCTAAGGAGACAAATTGGAAACCAGGTACATGATGAGATTGCTTCCTTTACATGTCTTTAGCTCCCAAAGTGTTTCTCTATTTTTTCACATGTCTGTCCTGAAGAGCACCTAGAACCACAAGTGTCTTTCCCCAAAGATGCTCTGGAGTCAACTCTGCCCCTTACACAGATACACAGTGTCACTTTGGCATTCTTTCCACCAATTAAAAATCATTTCTCCCTCTGCAATCATAGAAACACCCCAAAATGTCCCAGGCTTGGTTGGAAGCCCAGTTACACTTCAATCACTCACCTACTCTAATCAGACATGAAGGAAATTTAAGAAACTTTTAAGACTCAGAAATTGGCTATTTGTGTAGCTCTCTGTTCTTTGAATGACTCAAAATATTGACTGACTTTTAATTAAAAGTATGACACAGTTTTGGCCTTCATGAAAATTAACTCAAATATCAGACTATGGAAATGTTGTCCTAGAAGAGACAGGAGAATTGTTAATATTTAAGAATGTGATGACCTTGCAGTTTCTTAACATGTGTCCTTGCAGTGATTGATTGTCAAGGGTAAAATTAATTATTTTCAATTAAATACGAGCTGAATACATATTAAACTGGGCAGTAGAATTAGAGATGGGGAAAGCAATCACAATAACCAATCTCTTTTCCTATAAATATTCTGACACTACTCATCTACTACTCAGCTCATAAAAGCCTTCCACAGTAATGGGGCAGTGGAAGTTGACTATAGGACAGTCCTGATTTTCAAACCACTGAACAAATAAAAATCTTCCACATGCTTTTTTTCACTTTTCTTAATAAAGAAGAAAACGAAATGAGTGAACTCTTCAGTTATACTCTAGGGTTATGTAGCTCTTTAATTCACTCAACAAATGTGTATTTTCCTTGTTCAAGGTACTATGCTAGGTACTGAGAGAAATACAAAGGTAAATACTTCCAAGATCCTCCTCATTGCCATCTTTTTTTGACCTTTCCCTTTATAGCAAGTATTCTATAAATACTTATTTTCTTCCCTTTCTCACCTATAACTGCAATCATCTAAGCAAGGACTACGTGGGGTAATCAAAGTCTTATTATCCCAACATTATAATTAGAACCCTGGAGCCAATTTCTTCTATGAACTGTTGGCTACTTGTCCCAACCCCTTCCCACCCCTAATACCAACCCCACTATACAACTTTTTATCCCATGGTGAGCAAAATTCTATCATGGACCACTTCCTTCCCAGGTAAAAATCCTTTCTTTGTGACAATCTCTCCCTCTGTGCTCCTCCTCATCTGCCTCAGCTCTACCTCTAGAATATCTACTAAGTTTCTTTTCATGTTTGTACTCTTTCTTTTATACCCCTTCTATCTACTAGCATGAACTGAAACAGGTTATGTTTTATTTTTCTATGAAGACACCATATGCCTTGCTCCTTTCTCCAAGCTTTATTTGATGTAGAATTCTTTTTGTAACATCACCAAGTGGCCATTCAGCCTTTATTTGAAAACTTCCACTGAGATCAGGAACCAGCTGCTTCCATTTGTAGCCCATTTGGGGATAATGCTAATCTTTTGAAAGTTTTTCCTCACCTCAAGCAAAGATGCATCTTGCTGTAGCTCTCCAACCTGTTTTCCTAGCTCTCCCCAATGAAACTATGAAGAACAAATCTAATTTCTTTTCTATATCACTGTCTTTAAAATACTTAAGATCCTAGATTAAGAGCTATAAGGGACCATAGAGATCTTCTAGTTCAACCCTATTATTTTACAGATGAGGAAATTGAGGCCCAGAAAGACTATTATTATAGTTTGTCCTGTGTTTTTTGAAGAGGATCAATACCAGCACAGGGTGATGTCTTGACTTGTGGGTGAATTGCATTTAAGAGAGGCAGAGTTGCACATAGTCTTCAGCTTCACTCTCTCTCAGAGACATCCAAGTTCAGTGACTAGACAAAAGTCAGGACAACTGGCAATGGTCCAGGATGCAGTGGATAACCTTGGTGTCTTTGATAGCTGCCCAGGCTCTAAGCATTCCACAGCCCCTGCTTCAGCCACCTTCGTGGCCATTGAAACAAATTATTCTTATGTGCCCTTTCCTCCAGAGAAATTTTTCACATGCTTGAGGTAGACACCTTCCTAACTCACCAATGGGTTTGTGGACAGTTGGTTACCCTCAACCTGGTTTAGCTCATTTGCTGAGATGGTTTACCTGGTGAGACTGCTGCATATGTGACAGCTTCTTGGAACTGCAGGTGGGAGTTGAGTGCCAGGTGGACACCAAAGGTGGATGAGCAGCCCTGAAAAGGACTCAACAAGCCCTCACACCAGAAGTGCTAATCCTCCTTGAGCACCTTGATCCTAGAAGTAATAGGAAGCCACAGGAGTTTATTTAGTAGAGGAGTGACATGGTAATACCTGTGCTTAAGCATTTTGGCAGGTATGTGGAGGCTCGTTTGGGGTGAGACTTGATGCAGGGAGATCAATCAGGTGGCTTGAAATAGTCTAGGTAAGAGATGATGAAGGGTTGGTCATGAGAAGGGAGAGAAGTGGGCAGATGCTAAAGACAATGTAGAGGTAAAATGGCCGTGAGTTGTGAGAGAATGAGAAAACTGGAAGACTGATAGGTTGTGAACCTAGGTCACTAGAAGGATGGTAGTATCTTCAGTAGAGACAGGGGTGGGTTTTATTGGAAAGATAATAAGCTATGTTTGGGATATATTGAGTTTGAGTTGACTATAGAAGATCCAGTTTTAAATGCCCTATAGGCAGTTGGTGATGTGGAATTGGAGCTTAAGCAAGAGACCAGATATATAGTTTAGGGAGACATTCTCATAGAGAAAATTCATAGAAATGGATAGACTCAATGAGACTAGAGAGAAAAGAGAGCCTAGGACAAAATGAGATACAACTATAGAAAAGGAGTGTGATATCATTGATGATACTGCAGAAGGGTCTGAGAAGGAATAGTCAGACAAATGAAGGTGAACCCAAACAAAACCAAGGCAACCAATATTAGAAGGAAAGCAGAAAGCTGGGAAACAATTTTTACAACCAGTGTTTCTGGTGAAGGTCTCATTTCTCAAATATATAGAGAACTGAATCAAATTTATAAGGATACAAGTCAATCCACAATTGATAAATGACCAAAGGATATGAACAGGAAGTTCTCAGATGAAGAAATTAAAGCTATCTTTAGTTACATGAAAAAGTTTTCTAAATCACTATTAAATAGAGAAACGCAAATTAAAACAACTCTGAGGTACCACCTCACACCTATCAGATTGGCTAATATGAAAGAAAAAGAAAATAATAAATGTTGGAGAAGATGTGGGAAAATTGGAACACTAATGCATTGTTGGTGGAGTTGTGAACTGATCCAACCATTTTGGAGAGCAGTTTGGAACTGTGCCCAAGAGGCAATAAAACTGTGCATACCCTTTGATCCAGCAGTACCACTACTAGATCTGTATGCCAAAGAGATTGTAAAAAAGGGAAAAAGACCCACAGGTACAAAAATGTTTATAGTAGCTCTTTTTGTTGCGGCCAAGAATTGGAAATTGAAGGGATCAATTGGGGAATGACTGAACAGGTTGTGGTATATGAATGTAATGGAATACTATTGTTTTATAGGAAATGATGAGCAGGCAGATTTCAGAAAAACCTGGAAGGACTTACATGAACTGATGCTGAATGAAGTGAGCAGAACCAGGAGAACATTGTACATAGTAACATCGACATTGTGTGATAACCAACTATGATAGACTTAACTCTTCTCAGCAATACAATGTTCCAAGACAATTCCAAAAGATTCATGATGAAAAATGCTATCTACATCCAGAGATAGAACTATGGAGTATCAATGCAGATAAAAGCATTCTATTTTCACTTTTTTTTTGTTTTTTTTTCCCTCGGGGTTTTTTCCTTTTGTTCTAATTCTTCTTTCACAACATGACTAATATGGAAATATGTTTAACAGGATTGTACATGTATAACCTATATCAGATTGCTTGCTGACTTGGGGAAGGGGGAGAGAAGGGAAGGAGAAAAAATTTGGAACTCAAAATCTTACAAAAATAAATGTTGAAAACTCTCTTTACATATAATTGGAAAAAAATTAAATACTATTAAGTGAAACAAACAAACAAACAAAAAAGGTGAGTCAAGAAAAAGTAGTGAAGTCCCCTCTTCTCTCTGGAACTCAATTTTCTATACTATAAAATGATGGGAATTTATTCATTAGGAATAAGAACCAGACCTGGAATTTTATTAGTATGGGGAACTGTCTTAGGAAACTCCTTCTCTTCACACAGATTGGTACCTTCTCTACAATTTATAGCCCTAAAAAGTTACCTAGAACACTGAGAAGTTGGTGATTAGCCCAGGGTCCCACAGCCAAAGTGTGCCAGAGGCAGGATGGGAATCCAGGTTTTCATGGCTCTGAGGTTAGTTCTCAATCCACTTTACCAGGGGTTATAAAGCTGTAGCCCAAAGGCCATATCCAACTCATTGTCTGTTTTTGTTGGCCAGGAGCCAAGAATGGTTTTTACATTTTAAAAATGATTAGCTCCCATGGTTTGCCAACCCCTGAACTACATATCCTGCCATTCATTAATCAATTCACAAGTAAAGCATGTGTTAAGTTCCTACTCTATTAGACACAAAAGTCTTTGTGTTGTGAGAGAAAGCAGGCCTGGGAACTAGGAAAGTTCAAACCTGTGTGACCCTAGGCAAGTCATTTTTTAATTGAGTTTTAAAAGAATAAGATTTTAACAGAGGGAGATGGGACCAAGTGTATTTCCAGGAGAGAGAGATATGTAGAGTTGAAGACACAGAGGTAGGGAAATTCAATGGAAAAAAAAGGCATGTTTGGGAAAGGTGAATAGCCTATTAAGGGTGGGGAACCTGCAGCCTCACAGTCACATGTGGCCCTCTAGATTCTCAAGTAACACCTTTTGACTGAATCCAAACTTCACAGAACAAATCCCCTTAATAAAACGATTCATTCTATAAAACTTGGTCTCAATCAAAAAGCCATAGTTTTGCCCACCCCTGAGATAATCCAGATGAAGAAAATGAAGGCCAGAGTACAAGGGACTTGCTATAGAGGAAGCTAGGTGGCGTAGTGAGTCAGGAGGACTTGAATTCAAGTCCATCCTCAGATACTTATTAGCCATGTGACCCTGGGCAAGTCATTTGACCTCAGTCTGCCTCAGTTTCTTCAACTATAAAATGGGGATAGTAATAGTACCTATCTCCCAGAGTTGTTGTAAGGATCAAATGAAATAATATTTGTAAAGGGATTAGCACAGTGTCTGGCACATAGTAGGCATTTGTTTCCTTCCTTTGGGTCACACAGCTTGCTAGTAAGGCTCACAGCTGGGCAGGAAGGTAGTGTGGAGATATGGGAATCAGGAATAGGGCAAGGGCAGAGGCAGGGGCTAGGGAATATGTGACAATGAAGCATCAGACTCTCAGAACTCTAAGGCAGCTTAGAGGTCCCTTGCATATAAGGGTAGGACCTATGATTTCATTAGTATAGGAAACTACTGAATGAGGAAACTCCTTCTACCAATGTTAGTTGCACCTTCTCTGCAATGTAGTCTTAGAGTTGCCCAGAAAGGCAGCTAGGTAATAAAGTAGAGAGAGAGCTAGGCCTGGAGTCAGGAAGCCCTGAGTTCAAATTTGGCCATAGAAACTTATAAACTGTGTGACCCTGGGAAAATCACTTAATCCCTGCCTGCCTCAATTTCCTCAATTGAAAAACGAGCACCTACATCCCAGGGTTGTTGTTAGGATCAAATGGGATAATAATTATAAAGCAGTTAGCACAATGCTTGACACATAGTAAGTGCTTAATAAATACCTGTTTCTTTTCTTCTTTTCTTCCTCCTTCACTTCCTCACTCCCTTCTCTTTCTCTCTTCCTTTTTTCCTTCCCTCTCTCTCTTTATCTTTCCTTCCTTCCTTCCTTAATCTTCATATGATATATATGACATAATGTATCAGGAACATTCACACTATTTATCACCTTTTGCCTGGGTTATTACAAAACCCTTTAAACTTATCTTTCTTTCTCAGGTCTCTGTCTATTTTATTAAAATCTCCACACTTTGCTGCCAAAATAATTTCCTTAAGTTCAGGTGTACCAGTGTGTGTGTGTGTGTGTATGTGTGTTGATGAGGGCCAGATTCAAAGTGGTTAGTTTGACAGGAAAAGTATCTATTCTCCTTTGGATGGCTACTACCTTCTTTAGTCTTTGAATATATGTAGCAGAAAGTAGGGGATAAGTGAATATTTATTGGAAAAATGAATTCATTTGCATTCAAATTCTCCCACATAGCCTTACTTTGAAGCCTTGTTATAGCACGGAGGTGGATAATGCCAGTAGACCACAATCTTTGGCAAATCCTACCATACTGGAAAGGCTTTGAGTAAGGGTCCTAGCCATAGACAGTATGTTTCTTGTCTCATGATCAGTCTAACTATGATTAGAGAGCTTCATCACTGGGTTGACTGCAGTGATAAACTTTTTCAGCTATAGTAACTTTCAAAGACCATTTCCTAAGTTATATAAAGGGTATACAATATTTTTTGTTTTATTAGTGAGGCAATTGGGGTTAAGTGACTTGCCCAGAGTCACATAGATTTAGTAAGTGTTATATATCTCAGGCCAGATTTGAACTCAGGTCCTCCTAACTCCAGGGTGGGTGCTCTATCCACTGTGCCATCTAGTTGCCCCTAAGGTGTACAATTTGAAATGAAGTTGGAGTGGGGTGGGGATATGCTCTGATGAAATCAATGATCAGAGATCACTAAAGTGTTAAATAAATTAGATCTGAAATAGGGATAAGAACTAGGCCTATTGCATTAGTATAGTGAACATCAGAGTGAGGAATTTCCTAGTATTAGAATTGCCTAGAGCACTTAGTGGTTGTGACTTCTGGAAGGTCACATCTCTAGTATGTTTCAGAAGAAGGACTTGAACTCAGGTCTTTCTGAATTTGAGGTTGGCTCTCTATGGACTTTGCCAGGCTTTGTCTTCTTTTTTTTTTTTTTTACAAGTTTTAAAGTGGCAGCTTTTCTGTGACTGTATAAGATTCTTTTTTTTATTTTATTAATTTATTTTGAGTTATCAGCAATCACTTCCATAAGCTTTTGAGTTTTAAATTTTTCTCCCCCTATCTTCCCACCTCCCTCCCCAAGACAGCGTGAAATCTGATATAGGCTCTACATATACATTCCTATTAAACATTTTTGCATCAGTCATGTCATAAGGAAGAATTAGAACCAATAGGAGGAACCACAAGAAAGAGAAAACAAACAAACAAAAACAGAAGAAAGAAAAGGGCAAATAGTATGCTTCAATCTGCATTCAAATTCCATAGTTCTTTTTTTGGATGTAGATAGCATTTTCCATTATGAGACTTTTAGATATGTCTTAGATCCTTGCATTGCTGAGAAGGACTAGATCTATCAAAGTTGGCCATCTCACAACATGGCTGTTATTGTGTACAATGTTCTCCTAGTTTTGCTCACTTCACTCAGCATCAGTCCATACAAGTCTTTCCAGGTTTTTCTGAAGTCTGCCTGCTCATCATTTCTTATGGCACAATAATATTCCATTACATTCACATACCACAATTTGTTCAGCCATTCCCCAGTTGATGGGCATTCCATCAATTTCCAATTTTTTGCCACCACAAAAAGAGCTGCTATAAATATTTTTGTACATGTGGATGTTTTTCCTGTTTTTATAATCCCTTTGGGATACAGAACTAGAAGTGCTATTGCTGGGTCAAAGGGTATGCACATTTTTATAGCCCTTTGGGCACATCCAAATTGCTCTCCATAATGGTTGGATCATTTCACAACTCTACCAACAATGCATTAGTGTTCCAATTTTCCCACATCTTCTCCAGGATTTATCATTTTTCTGTTTTGTCATGTTAGCCAATATGAGAGGTGTGATGTGGTACCTCAGAGTTGTTTTGATTTGTATTTTTCTAATCAATAGTGGTTTAGAGTATTTTTTCATATGACTGTAATTTCTTCATCTGAGAACTGCCTGTTAATATCCTTTGACCATTTATCAATTGGGGAATGGCTTGCATTCTTATAAATTTGACTTGGTTTTCTATATATTTTAGAAGTGAGGTCCTTATCAGAGACACTGGTTGTGAAAATTCTTTCCCAGTTTTTTGCTTCCCTCCTAATCTTGGTTGCATTGGCTTTGTTTGTGCAAAAACTTTTCAATTTAATGTAATCAAAATTATCCATTGTGCATTTCATAATGTTCTCTACCTTCTGTTTGGTCATAAATTCTTCTGTTCTCCCTAAATCTGACAGGTGAACTAATCCTTGTTCTCCCAGTTTGCTTGTAGTATCAGCCTTTATATCTAAATCATGAACCCATTTTGACTTTATTTTGGTATATGGTGTGACATTTTGGTCTATGCCTGGTTTCTGCCATACTATTTTCCAGTTTTCCCATAAGTTTTTGTAAAATAGTGAGTTCTTATCTCAGAAGCTAGACTCTTTTGGTTTATCAAATAGTAGATTACTATAGTCATTTACTACTGTGTCTTGCATACATAACCTATTCCACTGATCCACCACTCTATTTCTTAACTAGTACCAAGTATTTTTGATGATTGCTGCTTTATAATACAATTTAAGATCTGGAATGGCTAGGCCATCTTCCCCTGCATTTCTTTTCATTAGTTCCCTTGATATTCTGGACCTTTTGTTATTCCAAATGAATTTTGTTATTATTTTTTATAGCTCTATTAAGTAATATTTTGGTAGTTTGATTATTATGGCACTGAATAAGTAAATTATCTTAGGTAGAATTGTCATTTTTATTATATTAACTCAGCCTACCCATGATCAACTGGTGTTTTTCCAATTATTTAGATCTGACTTTATTTGTGTGAAAAGTGTTTTGTAATTGTGTTCATATAGTTCCTGGGTTTGTTTCAGTAGGTAGACTCCTAAATATTTTGTAATGTCTACAGTAACTTTAAATGGAATTTTTCTTTCTATCTCTTGCTGTTGGGTTTTGTTAATAATATATAGAAATGCCAATGACTTATGTAGGTTTATTTTATAGCCTACAACATTGCTAAAGTTGTTTATTATTTCAAGTAGTTTTTTACTTGATTCCCTAGGATTCTCTAAGTATATCATTATATCATTTGCAAAGAGTGATAGCTTTGTTTCTTCCTTGCCAATTCTAATACCTTCAATTTCTTTTTCTTCTCTTATTGCTAAAGCTAATGTTTCCAGTACGATATTGAACAATAGTGGTGATAATGGACGTTCTTGTTCCACCCCTGATCTTATTGGAAATGCTTCTAGCTTATCCCATTTACATATGATTCTTGCTGAAGATTTTAGGTAGAGGCTACTTATTATTTTAAGGAAGACTCCATTTATTCCTATGCCCTCTAGTGTTTTTAATAGGAATGGGTGTTGTATTTCGTCAAAAGCTTTTTCTGCATCTATTAAGATAATTGGTTTCCGCTAGTTTTGTTGTTGAAATGATCAATTATGATGTTTTCCTAATATTGAATATTATATTACAATATTAATATTCTATGATTATACTATATGTACTATACTATAGTACACTAATATACTATATTATATTATTATAATATATTATACTAATATTATACCAGCCCTGCATTTCTGGTATAAATCCTACCTGGTCATAGTGTATTATTCTTGTGATAAGTTGCTGTAATCTATTTGCTAATATTTTATTTAAAATTTTAGATCTATATTCATTAGGGAAATTGGTCTATAATTTTCTTTCTCTGTTTTGACCCTTCCTGATTTAGGTATCAGCACCATATTTGTATCATAAAAAGAATTTAGTAAGACTCCTTCAATAGTTTTCTTAATTTCAGTTTTATTAATCTCTCCTTTGGTTTTCAGTATTTCTAATTTGATATTTAATTGAGGATTTTTAATTTGTTCTTTTTCTAGTTTTTTTAGTTGCATGCCCAATTCAATGATCTCCTCTTCATCTATTTTATTCATGTAAGCATTTAGAGATATAAAACTTCCCCTAAGAATTGCTTTCCCTGCATCCCATAAGTTTTGGTATGTTGTCTCATTATTGTCATTCTCTTGAATGAAGTCCTTGATTGTTTCTATGATTTGTTGTTTGACCCATTCATTTTTTAGGATTAGATTATTTAGTTTCCAATTAATTTTTAGTCTATCTTTCCATGGCCCTTTATTAATATAATTTTATTGTATCATGATCTGAAAAGGATGCATTTAATATTTCTGCCTTTCTGCATTAGATTGTGAGGTTTTTATGCCCTAGTACATGGTCAATTTTTGTGTATATGCCATGTACCACAGAGAAAAAAAGTATATTCTTTTCTATCCCCATTCAATTTTCTCCAGAGGTCTACCATATCTAACTTTTCTAAAATTCTATTCAACTCCTTAACTTCTTTCTTCTTTATTTTTTGGCTAGATTTATCTAGTTCAGAGAGGAGGAGGTTGAGGTCCCCCATTAGTATAGTTTTGCTGTCTGTTTCTTCCTGTAATTCCCTGAACTTCTCTAAGAATTTGGATGCTATATCACTTGGCGCATATATGTTTAGTAATGATATTACTTCATTGTCTATGGTGCCTTTCAGCAGGATGTAGTTTCCTTCGTTATCTCTTTTAATAAGATCTATTTTTGCTTTTGCTTTGTCTGAGATCAGCATTGCTACCCCTGCTTTTTTTACTTCAGCTGAAGCATAATATATTCTACTCCAGCCTTTTACCTTTAGCCTGTGTGTGTGTCCCTCTGTTTCAAATGTGTTTCCTGTAAACAACATATTGTAGGATTATGGTTTTTAATCCATTCTGCTATCTGCTTCCATTTTATGGGAGAGTTCATCCTATTCACATTCACAGTTAAGATTACTATCTGTGTTTTTCTCTCCATCCTATTTCTCTCCCCCCCCCACCCCGGCCTCCCCCGCCCATTTATGCTTTTCTTTCTCCTTCTGCCTTTCCCTCCTCACTAGTGTTTTGCTTTTAACCACTGCCTCCCTTGGTCCCCCCTCCCTTCTATTAGCCCTCTCCCTTTTCTTCCCCTTTACTCTTACTACTTCTTCCTTCTCTTCTATTCCCACTCTATTTTCTTTTCCCTTTTCCCTGCTATTGCCTATAGGGCAAGTTAGATTTCTATACCTAACTGATTATGGTATTCCCTCCTTGAGCCAAATCTGATGAGAGTAAGGTTCAAACAATGCTCATCTCCCTTCTTTCTTTCCCTCTACTGTACTTTTGTGCCTTTTTCTGTAAGATAATTTACCCTTGTCTGCCTCCTCCTTTCCTTTTCTCCCCCACAATCCTTTAATTAGATCCAATTAATCCACTTATTTAGATGCATTTAACCCATTTAATTAGATTTTTTTATCATTACATCAAAGTCAACTTATACCCACCCCTCTGTCTATGTATACCCTTTTAAAATGGTGTAATAACAATACAGTTTTCAAGAGTTACAAGTATCATCTTCCCTTGTGGGATGTAAATAGTTTGTCCTCATTAATAACATGTTATTTTTTTCTGTCCTGTTTACCTTTTTATGTCTCTCTTGAGTCTTGTATTTGAAGATCAAAATTTCTGTTGAGATTTTTTTTTCTGTTGGTCTTTTTATCAGGAAGGTATGGAAGTCCCCTATTTTGTTGAATGTCCATCTCTTCCCCCTGAAAGGTTATGCTCACTTTTGCTTGGTGGTTGATCCTTGGTTGTAATCCAAACTCCTTTGCCTTATGGAATATCATATTCCATGCCTTACGATCTTTTAATGTAGAAGCTGCAAGGTCCTGCGTAATCCTGACTGTGGTTCCATGATATTTAAATTGTTTTTTTTTTTCTGGCTGCTTGCAGTATTTTCTCTTTGACCTGGTAATTTTGGAATTTGGCTACTATATTACTTGGCGTTTTCTATTTGGGATCTTTTTCAGGAGGTGATTGGTGGATTCTTTCTATGGCTATTTTATCCTCTGGTTCTAGGACCTCAGGGCAGTTTTCCTTGATGATTTCCTGAAAGATGCTGTCCAGGCTCTTTTTTTCATTGTGGCTTTCAGGTAGACCAATAATTTTTAAATTTTCTCTCCTGGATCTATTTTCCAGGTCAGTTGTTTTACCAATGAGATATTTTACACTTTCATCTATTTTTTTCATTTTTTTGTTTCTGTTTGAGTGATTCTCATTCTGTCATAGAGTCATTAGCTTCTACTTGCCCAATTCTGATTTTTAACAAATTGTTTTCTTCTACTAGATTTTGTACCTCCTTTTCCATTTGGCCCATTTTACTTTTTAAGGAGTTGTTCTCCTCAGTGAGTTTTTGTGCCTCCTTTTCTGTTTGGCCAATTCTGCTTTTTCAGGAGTTGTTTTCTTCAGTGTACTTTTTTTCCAGTTGACCAATTGTATTTTTTAGGGACTTGATTTCTTCAGTGTACTTTTTTTTTTTACATTTGGCCAATTGTATTTTTTAAGGACTTGTTTTCTACAGTTAATTTTTGTCCTTCCTTTTCCAAGCTACTGACTCTCTCTTGCATACCTCTCATTTCTTTTCCCAATTTTTCTTCTACCTCTCTTACTTGACTTTTAAAACCTTCTTGAGTTCTTTCAAGAATGCTTTTGGGGCTTCAGACAAGTTCATATTTCCTTTTGAGGTTTCAGATGTGGGTTTGTTGATGGTGTTGTCCTCTTTAGAATTTTGCCTTGATTTTCATTGTCCCCGTAATAAGAATCTATGGTCATTGTACATTTCTTTTTGCTCATGGTGTTTGCTTATTTCCTGGTCTTTAAAAAAACTGAGCTCTCCTCCTGGGGAGCATGGGGCACTGACCCACACTTCTTGTGCTGGGATCCTAGGGCCTGTTCGCTGGCTTTGTGTGCTGGGGCCTCAGATGCTGGCAGTTGGAGGCTGTAGGGTTCTGGTAGCTCACCTGGTGTTGGGCTGGAATCAGCAATACTGGAGCTCTAGGGATAGGGATGGGGAGTCTGACCTCTGGAGGATGCATGCTCACTAGGACCTTTCACTTCTTTCTTTGGCTCCTTGTAGATGGATGTTTTGCTGCTGCAGGATGTTTTTATGCCTGGAGCTTTCCCTCTTGGAGATGTGCTTTCTGGAGTTTTGCTGAGGCACCGGGAGACTTGGCTGATGTAGAAGGCCATGGTGCATGGTGGGTTTCCGAGCCAGTTTCCACTGGTTCCCTGGACATACTGAGGCACTTGGGGGTTCTGGTATTGGTGCTTGCCTGCTCTACCACCTGGGGTTGAGGATCTCCCTCTGGTATGCTGAGGTGGGGCTTTCCACTAGCTTGCTGGGACACTTCTTGTTCTGTACTGCTCCCCCTCCCCCAGGGCAAGAGGGACCTTTCACATTAATCCCTCAAGCTTCCTGGGCTACAGGACTGCTGTACCCTGTCTTCCTGCTGGTTCAGCTGTTCCAGAGTTTTTCCTGGGGTGATATTTTCTAAGCTTTCAGAGGTTAATAAGGGAGGGTGAGAGTGACTTACTTCTTACTCCGCCATCTTCTTTGCCAGGCTTCTTCTCAGGATCTGGCTGGGATAGGGATAAAAAGTCGAAAACAAAAGTCTGCCCTCAAGTAGTTTATATTCTCTGGAGGAGGAAGTCTGTCCATGTATAGGTATATACAGAAGGATGAAAAATGTGTTTTTATTGAGTAAAGCAAAGTCAACACAAGCCCATCTATGTCAGAAATTATAGCAGTGTTCTGCACTGTTGAATGAATGACAATTTTAAATGAACAATATGTCATATATCAAAAGGGAAGTTACAAAAATGGCAACACGTTACACATAGAGAAGATGTAACAGTCTTTCATGTAGGCTAAGGAGAAAGACATTTCTTTATAGAGCAGCCCTCATGGCTGGGGTTTTTATGTGTTGCTAGATAGGCATTTGGGGTCTAAGTGTCTGCTAAAGGTAAGCTCTATTAGGATGTAAATCTTTTGGAGGTCAAGACTGTTTTCTGCCTACTTTTGTATTCATAGTATCTATCACAGTGACTGAAACAAGTCCTGAATAAATAAATGCTTTTGTTTGATAGGAGAAAGTAATGACCGAGAGGTGGGATCTTCTTTCCATTTACTCTTATGTAGAGGGAGATGGAAAGGGGCAGAAACCCTCTGACTGGGTCCCATAGGCATACTCCCCCAGGGTCCATGTTCTTTAGTATTCTCTAGGTCTGTGCCCACCCAAAACCACAGCTCACAATTTATGAATTTACTTTTTTTCTAGTCAGCCAGAGGATCCAATTAATTCAAAGCAAAAGAATTTAATGAAATAACATGGAAAAAAAGAAATGACATTAACCTGGGGCACAGTCTCCTACATATACAGACACAATCAATGAGAAGAGTAGATACATAACATTTAATAACTAGCATTCATATGGTACTTCAAGGTTGTATAGTAGAGAGAGTGCCTGACTTGGAGTCAGGAAGACTAATCTTCCTGAATTCAAATACAGCCTAAGACACTTACTAGCTTTGTGACCCTGGACAACTCACTTACCTATGTTTGCCTCAATTTCTTCAACTGGTAAAAGAAAAACAAATTGAAGAAAATGGCAAATCACTCCAGTATCTTTGCCAAGAAAACCCCAAAAGGGGTCCAAAAAGAGTTGGACATGACTGAAGGGGAAGCAACTGAAAAGGGCTGCGCATATGTCATCTCATTTGACCCTGGAAACATCCAATGATAGGTTGGTGATATTATTATCCCTCTTTTGAGGCAACATTTGAACCCAGATCTTCCTGACTCCGAAGACCAGCACTTTTACCTACTGTACAACCTAACTTCCATAAGGAACACACATAGAAAAGCATACATGTAAGGAACACATGTAACTAGAGAACACACATGGAACAGAACACACATTAGGGACATGTGTGACCTGAGCTTATGTGTGGATGAGTAACTCATGCCTTGAACACTCTAAGAAAACTCTAGTAAAGGTATCATCCTCTTCTCACTGGACCTGTTCAGTGATGATCTCATATAATTTATGATATGTGTGTGTGTGTGTGTGTGTGTACAGGGCAAGTACTCTCTGCTATCAATATCTGTTGCTGCCTCCTAGTATCTCACAACCATTTCTTGTCCTTCTTCTGCAGGTCTGGTTATTGCTGTTTGCTTCTCGGCACAGTTGTACTGGGCATAAGGCTGGAGGGCTTCTCTTTAGTTTCAGTTTCTGGCCTTAGCTGGATTCTCTAGCTGAAGTGCTCCCTTTTCCAGTTAGGGCAAGCTCTGAGATGCTCTTTTAACTTAATATTCCTGATATACGTACATACATACATATATACACACATACATACATACATACATACATATATATATATATATATATATTTTGCTATGACTCTTTTGGAAAGGCATGATGAAGTCTAGAGGGTTTAAGGGTGCTGAGAACCCAAGATCATGACACACAGGTCCTGCCCAAAAGAATTTCACCCAAGCATTCTTTCAGCCAAAGATAAGATTTATTAAGGATCCTCCATATTGGCCAGACTCTTAAGGAATCTGAGCATTTGTGAGCTATTGGCTAGGTTCTTAAGGAATCTGAGCACCTTAATGGAAACAAGATGGACCTTATATACAGAAAGACTGTGGGAGGGATCTAGGAAGGATCTTGATGGGACTGACTGGAAGGTCTGAGAATGGGGTCTAGATAGGGTCAAGGGTGAGAAGTAGCCAGGGGCCATAGGGAGGTAAGAAAATGGAGGGCCAGGTTAGGTTAAGGGTGACAGAATTGGGAGATTAGGGGTAGGTTATAACAAAAGGTCAGTAGATTGGGACTACAGCCTTAGCCAGATGCAGAGACCTCTTTGATCAAGTGGGAGAATTCAAGGAGAATCCCTTAGACAAATGGGACCCAAATTCTTTTTGGAGTAAGGGGCAAAAGTTTTGGCTTGGGCCCACACCCCATCAGGTAGAGACCTCATATATCCAGTCATTGGACCAGGGAGGGGAGGTACTTAGTAGTTTTTCTCTCATTAATCAGGGTGTGGGCCAGAGGGATAGGTTTCTCAAGAAAGTTTCTCAGAGTTTTGGTGGCAACAGATGCTCCAGAAGGAGATTTTTCACTCTAGGGACCAGGTTCTTTAGAACACAGAATCACCGCAGCTAAATAGTACCTTCTGGCTTAAGCCTATCTTTTAAGCTCAACTTCATGGTCACCAAGAATAATGCTTCACTCTGATCTAGGGTTAGAATATAGCTAATGGCTAATATTTATATGCTACTTACTATGTGTCAAGTGCTGTGCTAAGTGATGGGGCACTAACAATGGATCCCTAAAAGGCTCTGGATTTTCCCCTACAGCCCAGTCCCTGGCAGTCACCTGAGACATCCTGCCCATCCCAGCATAATCCTTTCAACTGTCCTTTCATTGTGGCCCTGACCCAGCCCAGCCTTTCATTCTTGGTTACCTCCTGGAGCACCCCAAAGCTACTTGCCACTCCTTAATCCCATCAAGATCTTTTCACTGACACTTTTCCCTTTTTTGGGTATAAAAATATCATTCTCACCTCCATTAAACTCAGATTCCTTAGGAATAAAGCCTCACTACTCTCACTGAAAAAAGACTTGAGTGGTTGCCCTGTGTCCTTGCATTTCAGGGTTCCTGGTACCTCTAGACTGCATCACTAAGCACTTTGCAATTATTATCCTATTTAATCCTCACAACAACCCTGCAAGGTAGGTGCTGTTGTTTTATAGATGAGGAAACTGAGGCAGAAAAATGTTAAGTGGGTTGCCCATTGTCACACAGCTACTAAGTGAGTTCCTAGTGGCTCCCTGCCTATTTTTCATTTGCTAAATTGCATCTAGTTAGCATTAATTTGAAGGCTATTTTCAAGGGCTCTCTGAATTCAGGGTCCCTCAGTTTCTCATCCCCAACATTCTTCAGAATTCCTCTAATAAATGGGAGGGGAAAGTCACAGGAAAAATGCTAAACCCAGGAAGAAAGTTAATTTTCTTCTCTTTCTGCCTAGGAGAGCTCCTGGCTACATTCCTGTCTTTAAAATGTGTAGTGGCCAGCTACAAGCTGCCTAACACTTAAATGACTTCCTGGATGAGGTAAAATGCCTATTCATGGTCAATTTCTAATTCATTTTTTGTTGTGAAAGCTTGAAGACATCCCCTGGGGCTATCATTTCACTATTTCTGGATTTCCTCATCTCAAAATTACTTCTTGGCAGCATCTTTCCACCAGGTGTCTTCCAACTCAGGGAGTTTAGCACCTCCTTTCTCCAGGAGAGAAGGCTCCCCATTGTATTCCCATGAAAACAGTAAAACTACAATTGGAAGGCAATTCCCTTCCAGCTGAAAAGAACAGTTCATAAACTCAGAGCTACAACATCAAAACAGATTTCCAAGGGCTGGAAGCAGCAGCATTTAGGGCTTTCTCTTACATGGCTGGGAGGAAATTGCCTCTTCCAGACATCTCCACGTGGTCCTTTCTTACATTCCTAGTTATTGTATATTAAAGCAGTGCTGAAAATAAAGATATGAGTTTTCACTTAGATGGTATTGTTCCAAACATTTTCCTTACCTTTCCTCTCATTGGGATTCAAGCTCTGCTCTTCCCAGATTACACTAGCACTATCTTTCCACTGTGGCTTTTCCAGTATCATTGAGCCTAGGCTGCAGTGAAGCTATATTAAACACTACCTGTTTCTTTGAGCATAAATATTCTGCAAGTAATGCAAAACTGAGTAGCATTAATCCCTTGCATCTTTCAATAGCCTTCTGATCTGCCCATATTCAACGTGATTTGTTCAAAACAACAACACAAAAAAATGCTGAGTATTCAACTCATTGGGGAAACATGCAGATCATAGCCCTTACCCTCTTAGATTTCCTTTCCTTACCTTATTATCCCACACAGTTTACATGATAAAAACAAAAAAGAAAGAGACTGTTAAGAGTCTATGATAGTATGTATTAATTAGATA
Organism: Vombatus ursinus; assembly: GCF_900497805.2. NCBI lineage: Eukaryota > Metazoa > Chordata > Mammalia > Diprotodontia > Vombatidae > Vombatus > Vombatus ursinus. The sequence goes on from NW_020947390.1 coordinate 5,366,280, forward strand.
TATCTATATTGTATCTCAGAGAAAAACATGAGGGTGTGCTCAAGGAGGGGATGAAAGCAGAATCAGAATCAACTACATGGTGGAGTTAAAAACCCTGTTCACCACAGGAATGTGCAACTGGTCCATTGGGATAAAGAGACATTCTGTAATGACTTGCTCGAGGCATTCAGGGACAGCTCAATTTGGTGTGTGTCATGCTTAGGGTCAGAGAATGACAAGATTAAACTATCACCTCATCACAGAAATGCAGATGTGCCTCTGTAGAATGGAAGGTGAACACTCCCACCTGGTGTGATGACTTGATTCCAGATGACAAGTGGCATCCTCCCTTCTGGTCTGCAAGACCCAGTCGGGTGACCTTCAGCTCCTGGATATACTAGAGAAATGACTTTCATTTTCTAAGAGAGAGATCCATGAGAGAGGAAGCAAACCAGCTGGATTACAATCAGGGTATAAACTCATACCAAGTCCAGCATTGCTGTGATGGAGGAAGAAATGTTCCAGCTATAATGCTAACTTCTGGTGGAAGTTGTAGGGGTTTCAATAAAGATTGCTAATTTCAAAATTTCATTATATAGTCATAATACGGGAATAATTTTGAGGCAGCTTCCCCGATCTGATTTCTTTTTTTTTTCCTTTCTTTTTTATTTTTTAAAAAATCTAATCAGATCATTTGTCTGTCTCCATTCTCACCCATGCCCTGTTGTTCAAAGGAGCTCTGCTGAGGCTGAAATCATTAATAGCATCAGCAAAAACTACACAGAATAATAATAACCAAGGAGCAATTTACACTAGCGGGAAAGAATAAACTCGAATGAATATGAAGGGAATGTTAACCTGTACTCTATTCTCTGCAAATATCAGGAGGACAAGTATGATTATTAGGGGTCTGCATGGTGCCTGCTGATTGCAGAGTGGCAACTGAAAACCAAGTGGCCACATTTAGTCCTAAGAACTCTGGTATAGAATGTATCTAATTTTTCATGCAGAAGACAAATCAGGAATTAGAGAACAATGTTAACTTTATTGTAATAACTTATCATCTTTTTACAACAAGAACAACTAAATTTTTTAAAAGAGAATTTCAGTAATGACCAAGAAATTTGAATACTTTACCAACTCTACAAAGTGTTTATGAGAAGAACATACACAAACACTGAAAGCATCCTTGGTGAAAGCATGGGCAGCTGTCCAATCTGCTCTACAACACAGTGGATAGGGCATTGAATCTAAAATCAAGAAGATGAGTTCAGATCCTCTCTCAGATGCTTTCTAGCTGTGTGACCCTGGGCAAGTTACTGAGTCTCTTAGCCTCGGTTAGATCATTACCATCTGTAAAATGGTAGTATTCATAGTATATCATCTATAAGATGATAGTAATAGCAAATACCTCCCAAGGTTGTACCCCAGAGGAAAACATGAGGGTGAGCTCAAGGAGTGCATGAAAACAGAATCAGAATCAACAACATAGTAGGGTTAGAAACTCTGTTTAGCCCAAGAATGTGAAATTGGCCCACTGGGATAAAGAGATATTCTGTATGAGAGAAAATATGTTTTGTACTTTGCAAATGTTATTGTTATTATTGTTCAGTTGTTTTCAGTCATGTTGGATTCTTCGTGACCCTATTTGGGGTTTGCTTGGCAAAGATGCTGGAGTGCTTTGCCATTTCCTTCTCCAGCTCATTTTATAGGTGAAGAAACTGAGGCAAATATAATTAATTAATTTAATTAAGTGACTTTCCCAGAGTCACACAGCTAGTGTTTGGGAACAGATTTGAACTCAGGAAGATGAATCTTTCTGATCCCATGCCCAGTGCTCTATCCACTATGCTATCTAGCTGCCCTTGCAAACCTTAAAATATTGTAAAAAGAAAAAAAAGCTGTTATTATCTTAAGGGTATAAGTTGAGCTCTCAAAAATGATATTTTACAGCAGACCATATTCTAAAATTAATACAACTGGATAAAATGCATAGATAACATACAATCTGACTGAGTTTATGGCCCATTGATTATAAACATTCATTTCACTTGATAAAGCATTATACTACCTTAAAGATTTTTCTCTGATAAGGTTCTGATAAGGTTCCCCACGTGCCTATGTCAAAATCATACAAAATTCCTTGAAAGATATAATTACAGATAACTTTGATGATGACTACTTTCTTATTATTAATATTAAATGAGGCATAAAACAGGGAGATTTATATTTGCCAAAGGTGTTTACCATCAATATTGAGGCTATCCACGATAGAATCCAAATGGATTCCATCCACATGTATATTACCAATATATTTTCCATATTTACTAATCAACATGTGTTGCCAACCACATGTGTTGTCTATGTATATGACCATTTACAAATGCTTAGATCACTTGTTCCTTACATGTTTGTCCTTCTTTGCTGTTATTATCCCCATTTTACAGACAAGGAAATTGATGCAAACAGGTTAAGTGAATTGCTCAGGGTCACATAGCTAGTAAGTGTCTAAAGCTAAATTCAAACTCAGGTCTTCCTGACTCCAGGCCTGGCACTCTTATCATGCTATTGTGCCAGACTTGTGATGTGTTTTTCCTACTCTTCATCTGTTTCTTCTTTCTGTTCTGGTATATTGTTCTATCCTGGTGTCCTGGTACTTTCTTAATATGCAATGTTACTAATTCTTCCATCCCTTTTAACTATACCTTACAATAAGGTATAACTATAGAGGACCACAGGATTTCTAAAATATCTGCTCTCTCATGGAGATAATGAGTCCATAACAATTTCAGAAGCCACCAAGTCCACTTTAGTTAGGGTCTTAATACTCAGATACCTCGCATTAATATCATTAATAGAGAAGCTGTAGATTGGCATGTGAAGACTGGGCTCAAAAATATTTTTATCAATCAATAATTCAGTCAACAAACATTTATTAAACACTTAATTATATGTCAGACACTATAATACTTAAACATTAAGGTTCCTATGGCTAGAAGGAACAAATCAGGATCCAAGGGACTATCAGCCAGAGGCTAGGACAAATCAGGAACTAGGAGTAAGATGCCAAAATTCAAAGGACTGAGACAGAAGCAGGAAACTAAGATGTTCTGCATGGAATTCAGGATACCATCAAGAAAACTGGTGAAATGACTGTTTGTCTAACAGAAATGCTTTCCAAAAACTCTACCGTTTTCTGGTAATGTGCATTCCCTACATGTGACTTTATTTCTTGCAAAGACATAATCACAGATTATCCTGGATTGGCTGCACCAGTGAGGCTATTGGCTAAGATGATAGGAAAGAATAGCTTCCATTTTGCTAGAACCTTTAAAACCTGTTCCTTATATCTGACTGAGAGCTGAAAAATATGGCATCCTCTACTTTTCAAGCTCTAAGATAGATTTAGGGGCATTGAGCTTCCATTCTGAGAAATAAGTCAGTTTTGAGACATGAAGATTCTAATCCGTTAGCAACACAAAGCTGCCTCATGGATGGAAGACAACCTAAAAGGAAGGACTTTAGCAGCTGAATGGGACTGGGAAATATCTCCTAAAAAAGGTAGCATTTGAGTTGGGTCTTAAAGGAAGCCAGGGGTTCAAGAGGCATAGGTAAGGAAGGATGTTATTTCAGAAATGAGGGACAGTTAACGCAAAGGCAGAGAGATGGAAATGTGTGAGGAACAGCAAGTACATAGATCAGTATGATTGGACTGTATGTGTATGGAGGGAAGTATCATGTTTAAAAAGTTTGAGAGGCATAGTTTCTAGGTAATTAATCATTTTATTAATAATGCTAGCATATTGTCAATAAAAGGAATGGTCATTTGGTCTCTCATTGGCCAAAGACAAATCATGGTGGTGAGCTCACAGTTTATATGGCTTGGTAGAGTGGATGTTCCTGAGAGTGGCAATCAACTCTGGTTGGTTAACGATTAATGAGAGTGAGAATAAATATGAAAATGAGAGGTGGACCTATTCTAATGAGGGGCTGGGGGTTGTGACTTTGATTATGTCACTCTTACTCCCAGACCACCCCCAGACTCTAGGAAACCTAGGCAAAAGATCCATATTCACCCAGCAAAACCTGAGTAGAACACAATGGGTCAGGAGTTTCACCTTAGATTAAATTTCTTTTAATGTTGGGTGGGGCAGCAATACCTCAATTGAAGAGAATGTTAATCCTATCTACCATCTTCAGTCTTGTCCTTCAGAGACTGAGCCTTGAAATGAGGACTTTAGAAAAAGGGGGAGAACTCTAGATCTCCCCAAATCATTGGTTATTAATAATCATTTCTTTCAGAAGTAGTGTATAAGAAAACTCAAAGATAGAATGAGGCCAGGTTACGAAGAATGTTAAATACCAACCAAACAGAGACGTTTATATTTGATCTTAAAAGTAATAGGAAACCACTGGAGTGGCTTTACCAAGTGGGGGGAAGAGAGGTAATTTAGTCCTGCACTTTGCAAAAATTACCTATGTAAATGATAGATTAGAGTGGGAAGCAACTTGATGAAAGAAGGCTAGTTAGAAGTCAGGGGGTGATGAGAGTCTGAACTAGGGATAGTGGCTGTGTGGGTAGAGAGAAAGGAATGTATTCAAGAAATGCTGTAGAGGTAGAAATGATAAGATATATGGAGTGAGTGAAAATGAACAGTTGAAGATGGTACTAACAAAACAAACATGAGTGACTTGGGAAGTTGACAGTATCCTTCACAAAAATAGGAAAATCTGGGAGAACAATGGGTTTCCTGAAAAAGCTGCGTTTGGTTTTCACCATGTTGAGTTTGACATGCTTATGGAACACCCAGTTCAAAATGTCCAATAGACAGTTAATTAGTGATGTGGAACAGGAGCTCAGGAAAGAGACTAGGACTGAATATATAGATCTGGGACTAATATAGATGATAAACAGATGGGAGTTGATGAGATGACCAAATGAGAGATTGTAGAGAGAAAAGAGAAGACCCAAGATAAATTATCCTAACATTATCTTTCATTCTTCACATACAAATATGAAATGCTTTGCATTGCTTGCCCAATGCTTGTGATAGGTTTAGAGATAATTATCTACACCTTTTGCCCATTCTCCTTAGAGGTACACGATATTATACATTTGCTTGAGGGTTGGTTCTGGCTAGGAGAACAGTTTTTAACGATGAAACAGAAGAGGTATCCAGAGGAACCAAACCTAAGACTTGAGTGATGGCACCATGTTCTAACCAAAAGGTTGTTATTACTAGGACATCAAGGAAGACTTCATGGAGGAAGTAGCATTTGAGATGAACTTTAAATTATGGATAGGAATTCAATAAGAAAAGACAGGGTGAATATCCTGTCTTACAGAGTGAATAGCATAAATCAGGGGTGGGGAACCTGTGGCCTCAAGGCCACATGTGGCCCTCTAGGTCCTCAAGTGTGGCCCTAACCCTTTTATTAAGGGAATCTGTTCTGTGAAGTTTGGATTCAGTCAAAGGGCCGCAATTGAGGACCCTTGAGGCCACAGGTTCCCCACCCTTGGATCAAGGTATTGTGGAGGAAAGAATACTCCTGAGTTTTGGGGGAAATGTTTGTACTTTTGTTGTTGTTATAACTTTGAAGTAAATATCCTTTTCTAAAAGTTAATTAATGTCAAATGTATAAATGGAACTGAGGTTCTAATTGTTGTCATCTAACAGTGGGAGAAATCTAGCTGGTGGGAGCTTGAGCTGATAGCAATAGAAGAGAGATACTTTCAAATTACTCATGGTATCCCAGATCCCTGAGGAGACATAACTTTCCTGATCCTGGGAGAGCAGGCCAGAGCAAATGCACTCTGTTAAGACAAAAGAGTTTGAACTTTACTTCATAGGCAGTTGGCAGCCACTAGAAATTTTTTTGGAAAAAAATGACGTGGCCAGACCTATGCATATGGAAGAGTGTTATGGTAGGAACACAAAGAATGGATTGGAATGGGAGAAAGCTGGAATGGGAAGTCCATTTAGCTTAAGTTAAGGGTAAGAAGGGCTTGTACCATAAGAGTGACAGAGGGAAAGAAGAGAAGTGGTCAGATGCAAGAGATTTTGGGGAGGCACAGTTAGTTAGAAACAAAAGATAATAAGAGGATTAAAAAACTCACAAGGGGAAATGCAGCAGATAGGAAGGAAAGCAAGAGAAGGAGACAGAAGTACTCAAAGCTCTGTGAGTCACAGTGAAGACAGGATGATAGGTGTAGATCAAGCGGACATCATCCTTGTCATATGTGTGTCATAGTTTCGTTTTTAAGAAACCTGGGCTAGCTGATCATGTCCACTACATGTAACCCCTGTTAGAATTGTGGCCTCAATACAAAGACCCTGTCCAGGCTATATACTTTAAGCCCTTAGTGTAGTCTCCTCCTCACTCATGGTCTTCCACTTCACTGAATTCATTAAAATCACACTCATTAATGAAAACAGTAGCAACCCAAATTCAAAGGACATGCTCTGCCTTGCTCTTCAAAAACATAATTTATATTTTGTCACTTTGTTGTTCCTTTAATATATTAGAATTCCCATAAACACATTTTAGTTATTAAACTCTCCACTTGTAAACAGCGTAACCATACTTCTTAAAAATCACTTCTCCCTGTACATCATCAGCTTGAGTACCGAATCAGAGCAGATTAAAAAATGCCAAGTTTTTTTTTACATTACAGGTTTCTATTATGCTCACATAATTATAAATGATGAATTAAGAGTCAAGTCATCATGCAGAGTATCTCATCAGAAGGCATGATGCTGACCTTTGAAAAGTTCATCTCCTGGGGAATTAGGGTCTCAACCAGGCGAGATGGAATCTGAGGACTTTTAGAGGCAAGAGAACAGCCTTGCTAGAGCCACTCAGTGTTCCACTTAATGAGGTCATGGACAGCACTCCAGGCTTCAAACAGCCAACTTCCCCGTATTTGATTTGCAACTTTCTCTGCACGGAATATTTAACGAGACTCCTTGCAGTAAGCAAAGAATGTTAAAAAAAAAAAATCCTCGATGTTTTGGAAAACAGGAAGAACATCCAAAATGTCTCTGGACAAATGCCACCTTGTCCTGTGATTGCATTTTGAAAAACCCAATCTTTTCTCATCTCTCTTGATGATATTTCAACTCATGGCCTGAAAGTAAACAGTACATCTAATCATCCCCCAGTTATGGAGATTTGAGTTTCAAATGTATGTGTCAGAGGTATGGTGTCAGGAACCGGCATCTCAACTTTTGTTTAACAGCAAGAAGTACACATCTGGAGCCCAAGAGGTGAAATATCTGATCTCCCTAAGGAGGGAGACACGGGTTGAGATCCTATTATTACACCATGTCAGGTCTAGGCCAGTTAGTTCCAGGCCTAACTCAAACCCATCCTGGGAGTAAAAGAGTGTATAATTTAATGAGCAATGAAATTTGATTTGAGCCCTAAGGTGAAAGGGCAGCAGGGAGGATTCTAGTAACAATTCATTAAGTAAAGTCATGCCACAAAGTGGAACCTCCAGTATGCTATATTCTCCCCATTAATTAGCTCCTCCTTGGGAATAGGTTATATACTTGGGAAGCTATGCTGACTCTGTTAGGTCCCAAGGGAATCAATTGATAGTTTTATTATGTATGTTACTCACATGAGATTATTGTATTGCAAACATGTATCTGTGCTCCAGGCTCTTCCTGGTCAGAAGAGGATGGAATGAAGGAGAAAAAAACAAACAAACACTTTTCACTTCACATTGATCCTCCTGGGATAAAATGTCTTGAAGGACAAAGATCAAATTGTTTCCAGACGAACCAAGCTTAAAAATAGTTGTAACTTTCTAAAATAGCAACTTCATAGTCTGTTTTATACAGCTTCTAAAATGTCCAGAGCAACTCATTCTTCAGTCCCTTATTTCTTCATTCTTTCCTGACTTCCTCATATAGTTTTCTCACCCAATTTCCTCCCATGATTGTGTAATACTGTTGATTATTGGCATCTTGGTGGATTGGCACAGTTGTCAGGTTGTTATTCGTCATGACCATCTTGTCCCTAACACCTTTCTTTGCCTTTGGAGATTTAATCAGCCCAACAGATCCTGTTTTAACAGTTAGTTCATTTTTCAGCCCATGAGCAAGATAATAACATCTCCTCAGGTCCATGTGGTCCCCTTTGCTCACGCTTTTTGGGAGTCTCTATCAGAAGAAAAGTGATTAGCAAAATCACAATAGCTTAGAGCCCCTGATTGGGAAAATCCCCAACATTTGGGAAGAGGTTCAGCTCTCTGCCCTAATTTAAATTTGTTTTAATCTCTACCTAACCCTTGGTCTCTTTGAGGCAAAAAAGAAATTACAAGATGGGAAATGTTGAAGAGAAAGACATGAACAGATTTTATACACACACACACACACGCATCTATAGCTATACGCACATATGTTCTTGATATTTAATTTTAAAATTATGTAATTTTTAATATTTAAATATTTATTTAAACAACTTTTAAATTTTTTTAAAGTTTTGAGTTCCAAATTCTATCTCTCCCTGAGATAGTAAGCAGTCAAATATAGGTTATATATGTGCAATTGTGTAAAATATTTCCATATTAGTCTTTATGTACAAGAAGACTCAAATAAAAGAAAAAGAATGAAAGAAAGTGAAAAATATCCTACTTCAGACTATATTCCAACAATATCAGTTCTTTCTCTTGAGGCTGATAGTATGGTTCATCATGAGTCCTTTGGGATTGTCTTGGATCATTGTATTGCAGAGAACAGCTAAATCATTCACAATTCTGCATTTTACAACATTGCTGCTACTGTGTAAAATGGTCTCCTGGTTCAGCTCACTTCATTTTGCATCAGTTCATGTAAGTCTTTCCAGGTTTTTCAAGCACATTATATATTATAACACTTTTTACTAGACAGGTATGGATAAAGGAAGTTGGGAAAAGAGCAGATTTTTTTTTTTAACTTCCGTTAATCCTTGGAGAGGTCAGTACAAACTGAAGCTTTGGCCTCTTTTAAGCTGCTCCAAGAGGACCAATGGCCCTCCTTGATCTCTCCCTTCTCTGCCTTAGCCAAGCCCACATTTCACTTTTTCTTTTCAGTAGCTCCTTTCAGTTTGTTTTTTAACCTTTCGCATCTATATTGCTGATTCTTTTGGGTTCAGCTTATTAATTGATGGGGAATAATTGATCTGGGGATGCTATTGCTCACTGCTGCTGCTACTCATGTCTTCAAATCTTCACTTATCTCTCTCAATTTATGTCTCAAAGACTGTTTATGTCTCTTCTTTTTAAATTAAATTTTATTTACTTTAATGAAGATCTTCCTTCTCTCCCTCCTATTGGGAAAGTAAGTAAAACAAACCACTAGTACAAATTTTATACAGTTAAGTAAAACAAACATTATACAGTCAAGTAAAAAAATTCCCAGGTTGACTATGTCTAAATATATATATATATATATACACATATATCTATCTATCTATCTATATACACATATTTTTCTGTCTATACATCACTTCTCTATCAGGAAATGGGTAGCATATTTTATTTTGAGGCCTCTGCAATCATGGTTGGTCATTGTGTTGATCAGAATTCTTAAGTATTTCAAAGTTGTTTTTCTTTACTATATTATTATCATTATTGGATAAAGCATTTCCCTAGTTTTGCTAACTTCACTCTGTGTCAGTTTATATGTATTCCCAGATTTCTCTAAAACCATCCTCTTCACCATTTCTTACAGCCCAATAGTGTTCCATCACATTTGTTGTTGAGTCATCTCAGTCCTGTCCAATTCTCCATGACCCCATTTGGGGTTTTCTTGGCAAAGATATTAGAGTGGTTTGTCATTTCTTTCTCCAGCTCATTTTACAGATGAGGAGCGGAGGCCAACAGGGTTAGCTGACCTGCCCAGGTTCACACAGCAGCAAAGCTCTGAGGCTGGATTTGAAGTCATGTCCTTCTGACTCTAGGGCCAGCACTCTATGTATTGCACCACCTACCAGCCTTATTCCATCACATACATATACCGTAACTTATTCAGCTATTTCCTAATTAATGGGCACTCTCTCAGTTTCCAATTCTTTGCCATCACAAAAGAGCTGCTATAAATGGTTTTGTATATATTTGTCTTTTTCCTCTACGTTTTAACTTTTGGGGTATAGACTTAGTAGTGATATCATTGGGTCAGAATCAAAACTTCACAGAACAAATCCCCTTAATAAAAGAATTTGTTCTGTAAAACTTGGATTCAGTCAAAAGACTGCACTTGAGGACCTAGAGGGCCACATGTGGCCTCAATTCCCCATCCCTGGAAACTCTAAGCTAAGGGTTCAAATCTATATGTCCAGGCCCAGTCTCTATCTTCAACTCTTGTCTCATATTTCCAGTTGTTTACTGAATAATTATAGCTGCATGCCTCCCTGTATTGGAAATTTGAATGTCTAAAAACTGAATTATTCTTCCCTTAAAAACCTATACTGTTTGCTAACTTAGGTATTTTTGAAGGTGGTCTTGACTACCTTCCCATTCATCTGAGCTTATATCTTCATGGTCATCCTCTACTCTTCACTTTTCCTCATCCCTAAGCCATTATTTTACACACACACACACACACACACACACACACACACACACACACTCCTAATGTATACAATCCATTGCCAAATTCTCTTGGTTCTACTTCTACAATCTCTCTCCTATCCCTATCCCCTCTGCACACTATCACCATGTCGTCAGCCCCCAGTCATCTGACAACTATGATGGCTTCCTAGTTGATCTTCTTGATTCTAATCTCTCCCCCATCACATGCATCCTTCACATAGATGACAAGGCAATCTAATCAATGGATTAGAAAATCCAAGTTGTTTGACTCCATTATTCTCTTCTTCAAAAAGCTTCAGTGGCTCCCTGCTGCCTGGAAAATAATATGGGGCCTTTTTATTCTGGTGTTTAAGGCCCTCCACAATTTCTCTCCAACCTGTTTTTACAACTTTGTTTCATGGCCTTCCCCTTTAGGCATTCTGTACATCTGCCCAACTGGCCTACTCATAGTTCCTTATTCATTTTCCTGTTCTCTACCTTCTACCTGGTATGGACCCATTCATCCTCTATTGATATCTTTCTGCCTCTCGATATCTTTTTTCTCCTTCAAGGGATAGAGGAAAGGCCGTTGACCTCCTTCATGAGGCCTTCTCTGATTCCAACAGTTAGAAGTATCCTCTTCCTACTTGAATCTTTCAGAATACTATTTTTGACACTGCCAACAAAATTAATAATTTTTTCTAGCTTGTTATGATGATTTTACATATTTTGTGCATATCCTTATCCCTCTATTGAACTGTATAGCAAGTTCATTGAGGACAAATTGTGTCTTTTTTTTTTTCATTTTTGTGTTCATGGAGTCTTATGCACAGTAGGAAATTAACAAATATTTTTTGACTGAATGAAATTGAAACATTACTAGCAGTATTCCTCATTTAAAAGCCAATGTCTTTCCATAATTTCAGAGAGAGGAGATAATTCATATTCTCCGCTTGCTTGGGGACTTTTAAAGGTTACTTTAAATATTCTGTTAATTTTAATGAAGCATTGAAGGTAGAGGCTAATAGGAATTAATTTTTTCTTTACCAGATTTGGTTAATTTTGGGAATCTATTCCTAACATCAGATGGGATCCAGTAAAGTAAACCATCCTTGTCAGCAGGTTTCCTTCTAATTATACTGCCTGCCTCGTCCTATTTGAGTCAAGAGGGATCTCTACAATGCTCACAGAAATGAAACTTTGGATCTGGTGTTACCTTCTGTGCAAGTGTAGCTGTCAAATCTTAATTAACGGTAATTCCCTCACCAACATTCTGAACAGTGCAATAGCAGGCCTCATCCTTTATTCCTCCATAGCATAGAATAATATTTCACATTTTCAAGACACAAAATTAAAACCAAAAAGATTTCTTACGTGTTTCTAAATAGTTGGCATCAATCTTGGGGGAGAGAGGAGGTCTATGCTACCGAATGGGGGGGGGTATAATTTCATTTTTAATCAGTCAATCAATAAACATTTATTAAGTGCTTATTCTGTGCCAGGCACTGTGCTAAGAGCTGGGGATAAAAAGGGACAAAAGACAGTCACTGCCCTTAAGGAGCTCACAATCTAATGGGGGAGATAATATACGAATAAATATATACAAAGCAAATTGTATACAGGATAGTTAGGAAATAATTAACAGAAGAAAGGCACTGGAATTAAGAGGGGTTAGGAAAGGCTTCCAGTAAAAGAAGGAATTTTAGTTGGTGCTTAAAAGAAGCCAAGTCAGTATGACTCAATTAAAACATTACAGTGCACAGAGATAGGGGCCACACATGGGGTTGGGTAGCATTATACAAATTGGACAACAAAACAGGAAGCATATGGCACCTGGATTTCCCCTGTGTGTGATTGAGGTGACTGAACAACCATGCTTGTCTTCTTTTCATGGCTTGCCCTTAGAAATAGACAGAGGAGGTGTCATCCTTCTTGCTGTGATTTTCTAGGGGCAGTAGGAAGTACTCTTCCTAGAGAAAAACCCTCAAATGAGTCATTTACTTGTGCAGATGCCTAAAATTCCTTTCAAGGATGTGTGTGTGTGTGTGTGTGTGTGTGTGTGTAAGGGGGAGGGCTGAGGAAAGGGGAATAAAGTTTTTAAATATAAAATTTTAAAAACGTAAATCTTATGGAGAGGAGGAAAAACTGCTTCAATTAATAATAATAATAATAATATAATAATAACAATAACACTAATAATCATGACCTATTATCAAAAGGTATTTGACTTTAATTTTGCACTCATCCTAGTGGGCAACTTTAAGTGGGCAAAGTGTTTTTCCAAACATTCTCTCCCTTGATCCTCACAAGGACCTTGTCAGAAAGGTCCTACAAATCTGATTATTCTTGTTTTATCTCAATGCTCTTTACACAAAACAATACAAATGATTTAGGGTATATCCTTTTCTGAGACCAGGTGGGGAGACAATGTGGGTGCTCAAAGTCACACACAAAGATGGTCATACCTCTTATCTTGTCATTACTCATAAATGTACCACCTTCAGAATTCTGAAATCTCTTTCTCTGACCATAATCCATTGGCTTTTCACTCTCTCTCTGCCTTCCCTCATACAACTCCACTCTTCATTTGCCCTATGACCTCCAATCCTTTGACCTCTCATTTCTCTCCCAGGCTCTCTCCCTTTTACTAGGTACTCTCTCCTCTTCTCCTCATCTTGACTGCTTGGCGAACCAATTCAATTCTATGCTGTCTTTTTCTTTTGAATCCTTAGTCTCCTTATCACATCACCTCAACCTTGTATTACCCCCATTATTGGTTGCCTTCACTCCTATATATGTGCTGCTGAATGAAGGGGGAGAAAATCAGGCAATCATTCTGACTAGATTCACTATAAGTTACGTTACATAACCTCAACTGGGTCCTCACTGCTATTAGGCAATCTACTCTACCTCTCTCATCAAAATCATCCCCTTCTTAATTTCTTATACAATGGCATTCTATCACATACGAATGCTATAACTTGTTCAACCATTCCCCATTTGATGGGCACTCCCTCAGTTTTCAATTCTTTGTCACCACAAAAAGAGCTGCTATAAATATTTTTGTACATGTGGGTCCTTTTCCTCTTTCTTTGATCTCTTTGTGGAGATACCTCATAGTGGTTCAGTGGGTAAAAGAGTATTCAGTTTAGTAGCTTTAGGGGCATAGTTGATTTCCAGAATGGTTAGATCAGTTCATACATTTATATATATATATATATATACACACACACACACACACATACATACACACATATATATACACATATATGTATACGTGCATATATATATATATATATATATATATAGTCCCTTGGAGATTTCAGGTTTGATTCCAGACCACTGCAATAAAGTGAATATAGCAACAAAATGAGTCACACAAATTTTTTGATTTCCCAGGGCATATAAAGTTATGTTTACACCATACTGTAGTCTGCTAAGTGTGCAGTAGTACTATGTCTAAAAAAAACCATGTACATTCCTTAATTAAAAAATGCTTTATTGCTAAAAAAGTGATAGCCATCACCTGAGCCTTCAGCAAGTTGCAATCTTTTTGCTGGTGGAAGGTCTTGCCTCAATGTTGATGGCTGCTGACTGATCAGAGTACTAGTTGCTGAAGGCTGGAATGACTGTGACAATTTCTTAAAATAAGACAACAATGAAGGTTGCTGAATCAATTGACTCTTCCTTTCACTTGAACACTTAGAGGCCATTATAGGGTTGTTAATTGGCCTCATTTCAATATTGTTATGTTTCAGGGCATAGGGAGGGAGAGAGATGAGGGAATTGCCAGGTGATGAAGCACTCAGAACACATACTACATTTGTCAATTAAGTTCACTGTCATGTATGGGCACCATTGGTGCCATCCCAAAACAATTGCAAAAGTAACATCAAAGGTCACTGATCACAGTTCACCGTAACAGATATAATAATAATGAAAATGTTGGAAATTTATATTTCTCTAATTATTAGTGATTTAGAGCATTTTTTTATATGGCTATTGATAGTTTAGATTTCTTCCTCTAAAAACTGTCTAGTCATATCCTATGACCATTTATCAATTGAGAAATGGCTCTTAAATTTGACTCAGTTCCATATATATGTATATATATGTGTATATGTATATGTAAATGAAATCTTTATCAGAGAAACTTATTGTAAACATTCCTGACCCCCCCCCCCAATTCCTGTAATTGCAGCTGTATTGGTTTTATCTGGGCAGAAACTTTTTAATTTTATTTAATCAAAATTGTCCATTTTACTTTCTGTGAGTCTCTCTCGTGTTTCATTATGAAGTCTTCTGCTACTCATAGATCTGACAGTAGTTTCTTCCATGCTTCCTTAATATATTTATGATGTCACCTTTTATATTTAAATCATGTGCCTATTTGGAGCTTATCTTGATGTACAGTGTGAACTGTTGGTATACACCTAGTTTCTGCCAGATTGCTTTCCATTTTCCAAAGTATCTGCATTTTGAGAGTGAACATGCAAGACCCCCACTGGGCCTGTCTGTGCAATACTTCCATGAAAAAGAGTAGCTTCAGCCTAACCCTAACAGGCAGCTCAGTAGATAGAGCACAAATCCTGGAATCAGAAAGGCTTGAGTTCAAATTTGACCTCAGATTCTTACTGGGCAAGTCACTTAACCCTGTTGGCCTCAGTTTTCTCATCTATAAAATGAGCTGGACAAGGAATTGGTAAACCAATCCAGTATTTTTGCCAATCTTTGTAGGGTTTAAAATTGAAAGGAATTTTTGAAGGCATCTAGTCCAATCTCCTTATTTTCTGAATGAGGAAACAGGTCTAGAGAAGCAAAGTAATTTACACAAGGTAGTAAATGGAAGTGTCAGGATTGGAATCCAGGACATCAAATTCTATATCTAGTGCCACGATTGTTGTTTCACCATCTTCTAAATATTACTCATCTCCCTAATTGACAAATACATGATCTTGTCTTCATGAATTTGACTGTCATACAATTTTGCCACTAATTCAATTTTATTTTTAAATGTCATGGGTACAAGGAACACCTTCCATTGGACAGCATTTACCTAGGACTTCGTAGTGGGGGCAGGGTCAAGATCATCAAGGTTTTTCATGATGGAGGTATCCAAGGTTCTAATTGAACCTCCCTAGTTTAGGGAGTAGGGTAGGAATGGGGCTGTGGTTAAGAAATCATTGCTCAGTTGGGGGTCAGATTTTCACTGTGAACAAGCTAAGTTCAAGAGTTAGACAATCCTAAAAGGATAGGATGCGGGGGTGGGTCTGAAGAAGTTGGCTCAAATTCAAAAATCAAAACAAAATTCAAGAGAAGAGAGACAGTGGTGGCAAGATTGCCTCTGAGCTTTGGGCTTCAGGAGTTCAGTACCTGTGGTTCCAAGAAGCTCTAGTGTGTGCAGTGGCCACACTCTAATAAAACTATCTGGGCAGATGGGTTAAACCAGGTTGAGGGTAATCAATGGGTCCATAGGTGAGTTGGGGGGGGTGTCTACCCCAAGTATGTGAAGACTTGCCCTGGTGCAATGAGCAGATGAGAATTATTTATTCCAATGGCCATGAAGGAGGATGAAGCAGGTACCTCAGAGAACTTAGAGCTTGGCCATTCACTACATCCTGGGTCATTGCCAGTTGTCCTGACTTTTTCTTGCCACTCAACTTTGATGACTCTGGAAGACAGAATGAGTCTGTTGACTCTGTTCAACTCTGCCTCACTTAAATCCAACTCACAAGGGAGTCAAACCATCACCTCGTGATGCCTTTCGTACTCTTAAAAAATGAAGGAATAACAGCTAGTACCAAGTAATTAGCCAGGTCCTGAATTACACAAAGAATGATCCCAATTCACCGTACTTGGTTGGCTTGCATGAGTATTTATGTTTTTGTGGTCAGTTGGTCCATTATTTAGTTTTTTTTTTTAAGTTCCTTCAATTGGAGAGCTCCTGCTGCTCCTGCTCTCCTTGTTTTCCATGGCAAAGGCTAAATCCATAGTGATGCTTAATGTCTGACTTCTTCCATTAGAATGTGAGCTCCTTGAAAGCAGGGACCCTGTTTTTGCCTTTGATTCCTCATTACTTAGCACAGAGTATGACACATAGTAAGTGCTTAATAAATTGCCTATTGATTGACCCTTTGCACATTTGGTATAATGCTATGAATTTAGAGTAGATGGAGTAAGAAATGACACATTGCTACCAGATTAACATCTTTTCCCAGTATTTTTTCATGTCACTACCCTGTTCATGAACTTTCAACAGGTCCCCAGTGTCAAAGAATAGCTTGGAACTCAGGGTTCTAGAAAGATCACTGAGTGGACGTCTGAAGACTTGGATTTGAATCTTGACTCTGCCACTTATTAGATATATACACCTTGGCAATTCATGTAACCTTTCTGTGCCTCAGTCTCCTCATCTGTAAAACTGGTGAAATGATACTTGCACTACCTACTGAATAGGACTGTTATAATAAAAATGTTTTTAAACTTCTAAGCACTATATAAATCTAATGCCTCAACTTATGTGTCTAACCTTATTTTCTATTAATGCCAAATCCAAACTTTTGGCTCTTTATAGATTACTCTTTTCACTGTTCCCAGCGTGTTATGTTGATTTATGCCTCGAAGCCTTCGTTTATGCTGTTCTTCACTCTCTCCCCATGCTCCCCAGAGTGTCTTCCTCCTCTCCCCTCTACTGATTCAGACACTTTTATTATTCCATTATAACACCCATTATTCCATTACACATTACATACACTATTACACATTTAACTCAGGCCCTACCTCTTCCATGAGGTTTTCTGGATTACTCCAGCCCATGCTCTTCTCCCCCTTCTCTAGCAACCTATGACACCTGGATCTCTGTTACCTCTTATTACTTATTGGCCATCTTAATGTATATCTCTTAGATCTTCAACTACATTATGATTTTCTGCAAATCAGGAGCCTGATCTTATGCTTCTTTGATTGGTGTTGGACACAAAGGGAGTGCTGAATGATTATTTGTTGAATGAACAAATGAAAATTTTACAATTCTGAAAAGTACTGACTGCAGAGGTCTCCAGCAAAGTTTACTAGCTGTGTGACCCTTGGCGAGTCACTTAACCCTCTCTGTCTCAGATTTCTCAGCTGTAAAATGAGCTGGAGAAGGAAATGGCAAACCACTCCAGTATCTTTGCTAAGGGAACCTCAAATGGGGACACAGACAGTCACTATTGAAAAACAACTGAACACAGCAGGACTTGATTTATTGTTATGATGATTGTCTAGGCATAAGAAAATGATGGAGAAAATGTGAATAATGTAGTTTAAACTTAAAACTGTGTCATGCATACTTCCCCCCCCCAACAGAGAGCCAGTTGTTAAACATTTAGAAGTGTATCCCAGACATACCTGTCCATCCCTGAAGATCCCAACCCTTCTGTTAGTTGACATTCTTTGTGAAATCTTAGGTCCAAAAAAATTTAATGCCTCCTGGCCAGTCTGATCCACGGGCCTCTTAGAACTTAACTGGACTCCATATTGAATGATAGATGAAAAGGTAGGTTGAATCCCAACACTATGTTTTCTTAACTTCCATTTCAATGCTTTTTCCACCACACTGTCAGGCATCTCCTTAACCAAAGCTGAAGGGTCAGGGAGCATGTTTTTTATGCTATAGTACTTTGAATTCCCTACAAAGACTAGTAGAGAGCCTTACACAGGTTCTTAACAGGTATTTGTTGGATGAATAATGGAATAAATGACCATTAATGATCATCATTACCTTCTGAATAACTGATTGGCTACCTTCTCTCACCATTGAGACTCTGCATGGGTTATCTCCTGGGCCTTTAATGTACTTTCTCCTCATTCCTACCTGTTGGAATCCTCCTCTTCCTTCAAGGCCTAGCTTATATCTGACCTCCTCTTTGAAGCCTTCCCTATTCTCTCCGGTTTAAGTCATTTTTTCTCCTACAATTCGCCATAAGGTACTTTGTCTGGGATCTCTCCTTAGTGTCCATCACATTTTACCTTGTACCACACTTGTTTGTGGAAAGGTAATACCCACTCCCCATTCCCATTCAACTATAAGCTCTTTGAGGGTAAGGAATTCTGTTGCCTTTTCATCTTTGGACCTCCAGTGCCTAGCACAGGCCTTTGCACTTGGTAGGTGTTGAATGCATGTTCGTTGACTTGGGATTGAGTTCTGACACTCTAAAGCAGTTTAGAAATAGACCTTTCTGCCCTGGGAAATAACTTGTCTCTCTAACTTCAAACTTCAAATTTTATTTCTGAAAATAACTTTATTTATTTCATAGAATTCTCAAGGTTTGAATGTTTATGATGGAATAACTTAGTCACTATAAATTTAATTTGTAGTCTCAGGATGATCTTTTGAGATTTACTAGTCATCAGCCTAAAAATACTGGTGACATTCAAAATCTTTACCTTACCAATTGCCTTAACCTCACTCCTTGAGAGATTCAGGCTACTTCTTTCTATAATGTCTGAAGTTTCCATTAGCAGCTACTATTTATTTAATTGTTCTAAACTATACCCCCCCCAAAAAAAAGAAACCTAGAGGTTTCTTTTTTTTCTTGGTCAATCTGTATCTAATTTGATCTAGATTCAGACAACACATGTAGGTGATACCTGATGATGCCAGGAAGATGGAAGAAAGATAGCTAATACATTGGATGACAGAATAAAGATAAAAAAGAGAAATTTCAGTAGGCTAGAAAGGTAAAATAAAATTTAATAGACAGCAATGAAAACTCTTGAATTTGAGTTTTAAAAAATCAACCATACACATAAAGGATTAAGAAGATGTATTAGAGGTCTCTGGGGACTGTAAGCTCAATATGAGTCAGCAATGTGATGTGGCAGTCAAAAAGGAAATGTGATCTTACGTTGAATTACAAACATAGTATCCAGAGCAGAGGAAATGTTAGACCATGTCTAGAGTCAGACTATATCTAAATATGGAATAACATATACCCTAGACTTTATGAAATCAGAATTTAAAAAATCAAGGAAGACTTATGTATGATCCAATGCCCAAAGACCCCACAATGAATATAATTCAGAATGGATGGCAGACTTTAAATACTGATTATATGATTACAAGGGAACCTAACAGAGAGGAAATTAAGAGCATATTCAAGGAAATCAATGTGATTGCATAGGGAACTCCCTGATGAGCCTATATATTTAAAAGGTCATATGCAAATTATGGGAGGAGAGGCACATACTAAACAACAGGTACAGAACTGTATGAATCTCTAAGAATAATTTTAGGGAGATCTAGAGAAACCTACAACTTGCAAAAAAATGGTAAGATGAACAAAAAAAAGGCTTTTAAAAGCTGAAGTCTAGACAAGAATTAAAACTAGGAAAGAAGAGGCTCATTACTTGGAAGACTGTATAATGTGGTGAGTAAAATGAGACAAGGAGAAACTAAGGTATGTTTCTCTAAGCAAAAGCAGTTCATTAACAGTGAGGTGTATGACTGCTAACAAAGCAGGCCAGACTAAAGCCAGTGACCCCCATGAGAAGTAGAAGACCATTTTTATTGAGATGCAGGTAAGGAGGGAGTGAGGTAGTTGAGGGACATTATGATTGGCTGCAGCTGAGGAAAGTGGGTTGGTCTTCAGGTGTGGCTAATCATGCACTTCTCTGACAATTAAGGGATGTTAATTACTTTATGGGATTCAACTGCCATTTGTAATCTTGGTTATGAGACTAGAACCACTCACTCTGATCTCCACCAAGGGGGGGCCTCCAACCTCCCCTAATTTCATAAGGAGAGACAAGGGATCATTCCTTTTCAACCATGCCTTTAAACCAATTTGGAGTGGGAGAGACTGCATTTTGAGTGGGGTAAGTTCAGGCAGATGCTAACAATTATAAAGATCAATATGGCATAAAATCAATTACATTGTAAAATCAATACAGTAGAAATCAGATGAAATATTAATTTTTATCTTTTCATAATGTTGACAAAAGAGTAGGCAAAAGTGGGCATGTGCTTTGTAACAGTAGGTACTTAAAAACATTTGTTGAATTGAATATAAGGAGAATCATTCCTAACTCAGTTCACCCTTCTGACTTCTCCAACTACTTGTCATCATCCTGATCCCAAAGAAATCTCCACTTTCTTGATTAGTAGCTTCCTAGTTTTGACCACCACTTCTTGAAAGGGTCTGGCCAGATTCACTTCACTCTTTGATCTATTCACTCTTTGCACTCCTCAGATGCTTTCTCCTTCCCGCTTTATCCCTACCCTGATTCCTGCTTTTTAGATTCCCTTTGTGTTCATTCTCTCTCTCTCTCTCTCTCTCTCTTTCTCTCTCTCTCTCTCTCCTGTTACAAAGCACAATACTACGTAGCAGGTATACAAAGATAGAAAAAAATACCCTCTGACTTCAGGGTGCCTACTGTAGAGATGTATACAGAAAATATCAGATACATACAAAATTATAAAAACCAGATATTTTGGTATATCCTCAGTGCTTAACATACTTCTTTGCATGTAGTAGATAATTGATAAAAATGTTGATTAAATGAATGTGTTACATTAAAGGTACCTGAATAGTGGCTTTAAGTGGTAGCTACACTATCTTATTAGATAGTGTAACTATTGCTGGTGATCAGTAATGTTTTCGAAATCATAAAGAATAGAAGTGACAGAATATTGAAGGTGGGCAAATATTTCAATTTTCAAAATACGAAAAGGGGATGGATTTCAGACTACAGACTACTGAGTTTTATATCAATTTCTAGAAGAATAGATGGTTTGTGAGTACTTAAAATTATAGTAGAAATCACCGAGAACCAGCATGACAAGAACCTGTCATGCTACACTCACCACATTTCCTTCTTTGATAGTTATTAAATCAAGGGAATGCTTCAGACAGAGTGAGTCTTGATTTCAGTAAAGCATTTGACAAAGTCTCTAATGGCACCCTTGTGGATAACATAAAGACATGAGGGGTTCATTGATGGTGAATTCATAGCTAAATGAATTTAGAATGTTGATTAATGAGTCAATATCAATTTGGATAAAGGTCTCCAGTGACATGCCATGAGGCCCTGTACTCAGTGTTTCCTGTTCAGATTTTTATTAACACCACATAAAAACATACATGCTTATCAAAATTACATATGACACAAAATTGGCAGGAGTGGCTAATATATTAGATGACAGCATTAGGATTAGAATCATCTAAACAGTCTGGAATGAGTAGAAGCAAATGAGATGGAATTTAACAAAGATTGATTACAGATAGATAAGTATTCATCAGGATACATCACCATGCTTCAGATGTGCGTTGGATTAGGTAAACTAAGTCTCTTCTAAGTCTATGATTCAATGGATTTAAACCTTGCACTTAGATTAAAAAATATCAACAGTAGATTACAATATGGGAAAACCTAGCTTCATACCCAATTGCTGTGAAAAAGCACAGGGGATATTTAGATTTACATAAAACTCAGTTGTCTGTAGTCTGAAATCCATCCCCTTTTCCTATTTTGAAAATTGAAATATTTGCCCACCTTCAATATTCTGTCACTTCTTTTCTTTGTGATTTCTAAAGCATTACTCATCACCAACAATAGTTACACTACCTAATAAGATAGTGTAGCTACTACTTAAACCCACTATTTAGGCACCTTTAATCTAACACATTCATTTAATCAATATTTTTATCAGTTATCTACTACATAGCTATGGTGCTATGTGAAGCAAAACAAAACTAAAACATTCAATTTTAGGGTACATTATTAGAAGTTGAGAGTGCAGCTCAAGGTAAATAGTTTGACTCTAATCTGTTTTATTCAGATAATATCTTAAATAAATTGCTCAATCCTGTATGTCATGTTTTGAGAGGGACAAACTGGAGGAGTCCAGAGGAAGAAGGAAGAATTGGAAGCCATTTCATGTGAGGAATTATCAAAGGAACAGAATAAGTTTGTAAGTAAGTCTAGAGTGGATTTAAAAGGTCTACATGATAGCAGACTTCAAACATTCAAACATTGTTCTTCTTACAAGAACAAAACTTGCAAGCAAAAAAAATAGTAAAAGACGTAGGGAGGCTGATTTCAGTTCAACATGAAGAAGAGCTCTCCAGCAATTAAACTAACATGAAACAGACTTTTTCACAGTTAGGCATAGGGAAGAAGGTACAAAAATATTTGCTTGGTACTATGTTGTACATATTCAGCATTTACTCTCTGTGTACATTTCTATAGTAAAATGTAAGAATGCACTTCACTTTGCATCTGCAGCTCTGCTTAGTTTCAACTCAGATACCTCTCCCAGCATAAGTTCACTATTTCTAAACTTAGACCATGCTGCTAACTCAAGCCTTGATTAATACCACCTCCCCTGTCCCCTCTGATTGTAGAGCTGAAAGGTAGAGTACGAAACTCCTCCTAATGCTGTCCTGTCCTTTATAGCGAGCAGAAACTGCACTTTAAGCTCACTATACTTCGTGTCTGTGACTGCCTAGTTTCAACTCCACAGAACAAGATGCCTCCAAGCCAGGTAAGCCCTTGTTTCCCCCCATACTTGCTTTTCTGTGTGTTTTCTCCTCCTTTAGACTATAAGTTCCTTGAGGACAGGGACTATCTTTATTAATTATTTCACCAATACTTAGCAAAGTGCCTGGAATATAGTAGGCACTTAATAAATGTTTGTTGGATTGAATTGGATGTAAGCTCCCTGAGGTCAGGAACTATATTTTTTTTCTTTTGTGTTTGTAGTACCTAGTATTGTGCTTTGCACATAGTAGATACTTTAAAATATTGGTTGAATATTGTGAAAGTGTTGCGAAAATGGATTTTCAAATAAAATGTACTTTTCCCCACAAGGTTGATAGTTCCCCCTGTTACTCATAGTGTCCAAAATAAGGCTGGATGGCAACTAGAGACTACTCTATTCAAAATGGACTAAATTACCTCTGAGGTTCTTTCCATTTTTGAACTTCTATGATTCTATGAGTTTGAGAGCAGGAATGGCCAGAGGCATGGATTTGAAGTAAATGGGCACTGAGGTCCTTCTTAACTCTACATTCTGGGCTTCTGGGATGTGGAGTTCTTGGGTAGGTGACTTCCTTATTAGTTCGTGCTGTTCCCAAAGTGTGTGGAGCTGAGATAATGAGGGTAAAACGAGGAAAAGCAAACAGAGGTTATGTGTGGCAAAACCAATTTATACTGTGTGCCATTTTCTGTTCAAAACATTCTATTCTTCTATTTGTGGTAGCAAAGAACTGGAAACAAAGTAGGCTGCGGAATAAAGTATGATTGCAACAGCATCATTAAAAGTGGCAGCTTGGGGCCAGATTGGAGTGGGAAAGTAGCCAGACGCAGGAGACATCTCATCAATTAGGGGATGAGTAAACAAATTGTGTCAAATGAATGTGATGGAATATAACAGCACTGTAAGAAATGGTGAATATAGAGAATTCAGATAATTAAGGGTAGACATATGAACCAATGAAGATATGATGTTTACGTCAATGTAAATGGAAAGTGTAACCAGAATCCCTCCCCAAAGACAAAACTCTGAACTATGCATAATTTTAATGGTGTCGAAGAGTAGAGACAGCATCTTCCCTCATTTGCGGAGGTAGAAGACTATGGCTATGGAAAATTGTACACACTGCCATTCAATTGATCAGGCTTTACTGAACTTTTATTTCCCTTTCTTTTAAAAATTACTTGTAGTAAAGAATGACTCCCTGGGGAGGGGAGGGAGAGGGAGTATTTTTGGAAATGAGGGTGACATTAAAACAAATGATATCAGTACAAAATATAACAAAAACAAAATGTTCTGCTCTGGTATATGGGTTACTGACTGTAAGCTGAAGTAATCAAACAAATCAAAGCAGAAGTAAAATGCTCTTTGCCAAAGGGAAGTCAAGCCAGGTCAACAAGTCTTTATTAAGCACTTTTTGCTGTTCAGTCAAGTCCTGCTCTTGGTGACCTCATTTGGGGTTTTCTTGGCAAAGATACTGAAATGGTTTGCCTTTTCTTTCTCCAGCTCATTTTACAGATGAGGAAACAGAGGCAAATAGGATTAAGTGACTAGCCCAGGGTCACACAGGTAGTGTTTGAGGCCTGATTTGAGCTCAAGTCTTCCTGACTCCAGGCCCTGTGCTCTAACCACCTAGCTGCCCCTATTAAGCACCTACTATGTATCAACCACTGAGCTAAGCCCTAGGGAAATAAAAGGCAAAAATAGTCCCTGCTCTCAAAGAGCTCACAGGGACACAACATGCAAACAATTGAATGCAAAGAAGACATATAGAGGATAAATTGGAGGCTAATCCAAGAGGTAAGGCAATTATATGGTTAGACCTGTGTTTTAGGAAGATCAATTTGACAGCTTTGTGGGTGATAGACTGGAATGGGAGAGACCTGGAATAGGAGCCAGCAAAAAGGGCAGATAAAGTGTCCAGCCATTCAGTGTATGCACATTAAGCTAAAAGAGATGAGAAAGAAGCTTGATTTCCTTTTGCTAGACTGACTTTTTAAATTGATAGAAAAGAGAATTGGAATGTGGTGTTTTAGTTGTGTGTCCTTTGTTTTACCTCTTGGAAAACAGGGCTGATTAGGAGAAGTCTGGGGAGATAAGACTCCTGGCTGGAGAGAAGAATGGAGAGCAGTTCCCTCTCTTAGAACTGTCAAAGACGTGACTTTTCTAGACAAGTCCCTATAGTGGGGGCTAGGTGACAAGTTGCTGGGAGGAGCTTTGGACAGACAATTAAGAAGATGAATGAAAGAAACTGAAGTCTCTCTCTAAAGTCAAATGCAGAGTCTTAAAAAGGAAAAAAAAAGTAAAGATAAATAATGATAGTTAGGAGACTATATTTAACAGCCAACTATAGAAAAGATAATTCTATTTAAAGAAAACCTGATATAATATAGGATTGCGACATGTACATTACACAGGGGTTCAGTAAAATATTAGCATAGACTAAGGCATTTGCATAGCAATAAGTGAGCCATAGAACAACCACAGAATTCGTATTTTACATGTAAAGAAAAGCTTTGATTTTTTTCATGTATGAACTATGGAAATTGCTAGGAGAACATTTATTGTAGAGAAAATACCTGTGCCAATTCCAAATTCAGAGGGTGAGATGGGGAAGGGTTCAAATTGGCCAATTTCAAGTTAATTTGATTTTAGTAACGTTTCATAAAAATTAATATAAATCAGAATAAAAAACCTGTAAGGGAGAGGGACCCTCACAATTCTTTTGCTAAAACATCAATGCACCAGTAACCACAGAGCAATAAAGAAGAATTAGAGAGGTGTATTGCCAGGGAAGAAATAATGGAAACTATTAGAGGCTCAAAGAGCAGAATGACATCTGGGAAAGATGGATGACTCAGTGACTTTTATCACAATTTTCCAAAAGGCACACTAATTCACTAAGTAGTGAAACCATATAGTGAAATTACTGCTAGAGGCCAATTATCTTCCATAAGGAAAGAAGACAATAGTTTCTTTGTAGACGATCCAATGAAATCAGTGAGGACACATGAAATACTATGCCAGGGACAACTATACAAGGAGGTTGTAAATGCTAACAAAGTGGAGAAGGTGGTTTAATTAGCATTGCAAAGGCCAATCAAAATATATTGAAAGAGGTAGAAAACTTGAGGGCACTTGCTGTCTGGTTAGAGAGCAGCAGGCATATTCTGGCCAGATGATTAAACACATTGGAATACTGCTTCTTTGCAGAGATGTAACTAGGGCTGGGCAATGAGGGCCTTGTCTAAGAGTAGCAGGTATGGGGAGGGAAGGTTCTTCTTCAACAAATTGTCTCATGATTTGAGGTACTCTGCCAGATCTGAGTGAAGGTCCCACACATCTGGCTACTGCTTTACTCTTTCATCTGGTTCTAAACTGTGACTCTTAATGATACCATTGTGATTATGTCCCTGTTCTGGAGACTAGCTAGTCTGACTTTTGGCAGTAATCTTGCCAAATCTCAGGATTGAGGAAGACTACCACCACTGTGTCTTTGTTTACTTCCATGTTACCCAACCCCCACCTTTTTCTTGGAGGAGCTTGGTGGAGGAAGGGCCTTCATTCACACTATAGGAACAAGAGAAAGACCTCTCTAGGGGACAACTGCAACCAATCGAGATATAAAAGCTACTTGTCACACAACAAAGGATCCTGAGGCTCTAATACCCCAGGAGAGCTATTCTCTGAACCATCCCTTCCTTGCCATGGGAGCAGCCTCCCAAAACTTGGACTGTCCTGAAGTTTCTATCTCTTCCCCATGGATGGTGTCCTGGGGTCTACCTTCCAATGGGCCTCATGTGCCCAGGTGTGCTGAGGAGGTCTGAGTTCTTATTCTACCCTCTCAGCTGTTTGCTGAGCACCTGAATTGCTAGGTTCTATTTCTTTGATCCCATGATTAAAGAGACAGAGGTTTATATGAAGCAGTCACTGGCATTACTAATTCCTCCAGGCCAGTCCAAATTGAGTAAGGGCCCATCAACATGCTGCCAAATTGCTCTACCACATGCAGGATGGAAAAACTAAATCAGTGGTTCTTAACCTTTGGACTTTGGACTTCTGGAGTGATCAAGAGTTAGAGTGAAGGGTGGAAGAATCCAATGATTAATTTTTCTCTTTATTTGGTATCAATAAAATATGTTATGAATAATGGGCTTTGTGTTGGTGATTTTAAATTATTAATGCTGCATTATGCCAAATAGGAACATTTCCCCTTTGCCTTTAAGAATTAATTGTGAGCTTTCTGATTGCAGAAATGCTCTTCTTGGAGTGGATTGTCTGAACTATTGACTCTCAGATGATATGAAGTGTCAAATTTGCTTTGATCCTAACAGTATAACCACTATTCTATGTACATTTATTTGACCTTACAAAGTACTCTTGGTATTTGAAAAGGTTGAGATCCACTGCGTGCTAGATGCAACATACATGCAATAGGATAATAATAATAATAATAGTAATAACAATAACAATAACAACAATACTAGCTCTTACGTAGCACTTTAAGGTTTGCAAAGCAGTTTATAGCTATGATCTCATTTGATCCTCACAACAGTCCTGAGAGGTGGATGCCAATAGTATCCTCATTTTACAAATGAGAAAAGTGAAGCAGAAAGATTTTAGATGATTTGTCCAGGGTCACACAGCGAGGCTGTATCTAAGGCAAGATTCAAACTCGGGTCTTCCTGATTCCAAGTAGAGCACTCTACCCACCACACCACCTCGCTGAAACTCAATTGAAGCTTCGTGACTTTCCCAAAGTCACATAGGAAGTAAGTTCCAGAGATGGGATTTGAAATCACTGATGTGTTAGCCCTGACTCGTTCCAGCTCTGGAGAGCCAATTGTTAATTTTTAGGCGTAACCAAATTAGGGCTTGATTTGTGGTTTTGTTGGTTTTCTAGACTCAAGAAAGTGATGGAGAAAATGTTAATGCATATTAAGCTTAAGTCTGTTGTACTTTTATTTTTCCCTCAAGACCTAGTCATTAAGCATTTACCAACACACCCCTGGTTTGAACTCCAGGTCCTCTTGACTCCAGAGCCAGGAGTTTGTAAGAAGGGAGGGATTGCTTTGGGCTATAGTGATCTGGGAAGGCCAGATAGAAGAGGTGGCATATGATCCAAAAGAAAGAAGCAAAACACTTCCTTGTAAAGAGGCTGAAGGAGACCACGTGGTTTCCAATATTGATTCATTTTCTCCACACTGCTGGGAAAATAGCAAAAATGAAATTAGAATTAGCAGTATCATCACAGCAATCTTGGAGGAAAACCCTAGGGAGAGGGAAGCTACTCAAAAACACTGCAGTAATCAATCAGTCCTGCCATTAGATGGAAGATGAACTAGGTCATTAGGAAAGCTACAGCAGAGGCAAAGGAGGCAATGACCAATTTTCTCCTCTTCTTGGTTACATCTTCAATCTTCATCCACTGTTCAGGGTTGGAATATTGGGGATGGGGAGGAAGGGAGGGAGGGAGAGAGAAATAGAGAAGAGAAAGAGAGAGAGGGAGGGAGGGAGGTTGGGTATACGCACATTTGAATAAACTTATTACTGACCATTTTGATTCCAAAATATTCCCATCACAATGGAGTTAATCAGTCAAATATTGTAGAGTAACGTTAACACCAATTGTTAATGTTATGACCTTATCTTTCCAAGGTTTGTTCAAAGTATAGTAAAATAGTAAGTGACATGGTATAGTGAAAAGGGCCCTCTACTTCAGAGACCTGGGTTGGAATCCCACCTCTGACATTAATACTAATGTTTGAGGGGATACTAATTAGGAGATAATAATACTTGTACTAACTCATAGGAGTGTTGTGAGGTTAAAAATAAATGTGATTTATTCTTACACTGGTATAGACTGGCATAATGATCAGCCTCACATATTTGTGTATATGTCTCATGTGAGAGCTGTGAGAATTCTTGACACAGCATCAGGAAGGAGACATTCACACTTATTGAGCTGGGATGATGTCTATAAAGCCATTTTCCTCATTCATTCATTTATTTATTCATTCGTTCAGCAAGCTTTTATTAAACTGCAGCTATCTTTGAGGCACTGAACTAGTAGATGGAGGACAAAAAGATAAAAAACCAGAACATCTCTTGCTTTCAAGAAGCTTATATGCTACCAGAGAGGAGGATAAAACGTGCACAGATCAGTAAATACAAAGTATATGCAAAAGAAGCTTCTTAGAGAAAGTCTGATTGTGTGTGTATGTGTGCATGTGTACGCGCACATGTGTGTGCGTGTTGTGGGTGTTGGTTGTTTATCATTCTCAAAGATGACCAAAATGACATCACTCTGTTGGAATCAAGGTATAGTGTGCCCTACCGTGGCTGATCAGACCAATACGAGCTAGCTACTCTTATTGCATCAGATCCTGTCACCTTCCTGAGATGTTTTCTCTTTTCACTTCATCAGATTTCCTCCCATTGTCTTTGATCTAAGAATGTTGAATATCTTTGTGAACTGTGGACATCACAGTCCAAAAATATTCTAAATAAAACGACTGTTATAATGGCCACCAATCACCTTGGCGTTAGAGAGAAGTATCTAGTTTTAAGGCAGCTGCTGAAAATGAATTTTATCAAAATACCGCTGACAGCAAAACCACAAATATTTCTCACATGACCTTTGCAGGGAAGCCAAAGACATTCTTTCCCATTAGGGATTTCTGGGAAGCAAGAGGAATCTTGCAAACAGAACATGCAAACATTAACTGATGTAAAAATAGTTCACAAGAGGTTTTCTGAAGATAATGAGAGGCAGTGTGATATATTGGAAGAAGTGCTGGACTTGAAGTTGGGAAAGACTTGGCCTTCATTCCTGTCTGCTGCACTTAAATTTAAGTAACTTAACTTCTATAAACCTCAGTTTCTTTATCTACAAAATACAGGATGATGCCATATATAGTACTACCACAAGGCTGCTGTTTTGGGGAGAAGGAAGGATACACCATTCCATCGTTTGGCTGCCCCTACCAGTCTCCAGCCTGGGCCTGGGACTAACATGCATCCTATTAAGCTACCTCCATCAGTCACCTGCCTGAGCTTCTCTCTCGGCCTGGATACTTCTTCTCCTTTACCTTTAGCTTTTCAATTGCACACTGTTGTTTAATTGCCTGAAAAGCTTCCAGTCTCCACTCCAAGCCCATACCTTGCAGATGTTGATAACCTACCTGAATTCCATCCTCAATGATAAACAAATTTGTCCGCCATTATTTAAACCATTCTCCCTACTGACAACTCTCTTATTCCCATCTCTCTCAATTCAGTCACCCACCCCAAATGTCCAAATGTCTAAAATGTCTAAAGATTCTCACCCCTTCCACTGTGCTCTCTGGAATGTCCATTCCATTAGTAATAATGAAAGGAACTGAAAAGGAAAAGTTTTAAGATGAAGGTAACTTAATTGCCCAATCTAATGACCTTTTCACACCTCTCAACCTTCCTAACCCTCTTTGCAGCCTTTGAAACTCTCAATTGTACTCCTGTCCTTGAGACTGCCTTTTCTCTAGGTTTTCATAGGGCTGTTCTCTCCTAGTTCTCCTATCTGCCTGATCATTTCTTCTCAATCTCCTTGACCATTCAAGTTTCAAACACTATCCTTGCATATCCTCCAAGTGTCTGTCCTTGGATTTCTTCTCTTCTCCCTCTGTACTATTTCATTTGGTAATCTTGTCTGTTCCTATGGATTCACAAATGATGATTGACAAATCTGATGAATCACTAATCTATTTTGATGGTACCTTTGTAACATCTTTCATATAAGCCCAGTGCTCTCCCCTGACGCTGACAACACCTCATTACCTGATGCAGACCCTCATTACCTCATACCTGGACTATTATAATAGCCTTCTGGTTGGTCCCCCTGCCTCCAGTGTCTCAGCAGTCAAGTTGATCTTCCTAAAGCATGTCACCCCCTCCCCCCAATCCCTACCCAGGTCTCCTGCACCAATAAATCAACTCCAATCACTCCCTATAACCTCTACAATCATATTTAAAGTTCTGTATTTGGAATTCAAAGATTTTCATAACCTGGGCCCCTTTACCTTTTCAGTCTTCTTATACCTTTCTTTCCTTCCACATATTCTTTGATTCAGTGACACTGGCCTCTTTGCTGTTCCTCACACAAGACACTGTTCCTCGCATAAGATACTCCTAACTGTTTATTTTCAATGGCTGTCTCCAAGTCTCAAATTTTCTCTGTCCTTATTTCAACCTCCTGCCCTCCCTTCAAGTCTCAGTCAAAATCTCACCTTCTCCAGGAAGCCTTTCCTGATCTCCCCTTAATGCAAATGCCTTTCCTTTGTTGATTACTTCCAATCTGTGCTATATACATCATGTTTGTCAATAGTTGTTGAGATGTTTCCTCCCCCCATTACACTGTGAGCTTCTTGAGAGCAAGGACCGTCTTTTGCCTTTTTTTTTTGTTATTATTAGCTGGTACATAGTTTATGCTTAATAAGTGCTTGTGGACTGACAGACCAATACATTGTAAAAAAGGCTTCCCACAACCTAAAGTATGATATACATGTGAGCTATGATGATGGTACTGAAAAAATGGAATAAATCCGTCTATTAACAATCTGACGTGTTCTGAATTCATAAGTAACTGATGTTCAATCACTTTCAAAGGTACAGGGAAGGCATTCACTGTTACACATATTGTACCATCTCACTGAAACTTGGAGATCTTAAAAATTTAAACATTCACTTGTTGAGGACATAAAGCATACTGATGAATAACATACTAATGATAACAAAATAACTTAATTACTCTGGATTTCATAGAACCTCAGCTATAAAGCTAGAAGGAAACTTAGAGGTCTTTAAATCCAATCTTCTCATTTTACAGATGAGCAAATGTGTCCGAGGCAAGATATGGACTCAGGTACTGTTGACTTCAAATCCAGTGCTCTCCGGGCTAGCGTCTAGTCACCCTCTATTGGGGATTTGTTCTGTGAAGTTTGTGTTCAGTCAAAGGCCTGCACTTAGGCCCCTAGAGGGCTACATGTGGCCTCAAGGCTGCAGGTTCCCCACCCCTGCACTAAACCATGTTGCCTAAAAGATACAAGGACTAATTTAATGAAGCTCTGTCCCTAGACGTTAGAGGGATTTTAATTTACTTTTATTTCTCCTTTTTGTTTCTCTTTTCTTTGGTTTTCATGGAAACAGATTTATTAAAATGAATGTTCCTGTTAGGCAACTCTGTAACCTGTATTTCTATGGGCATAGAAGGGGTGGAATAATTCCAGGAATTGAGCAGTGCAGTGAAAAGATCACTGGATTGGAAGTCAGAAGACCAGTATTCATAGCCTGGCTTTGCCACTTACTACCTGTGTGATAGTAGGTTAGTTGCTTAATCTGGCTGGGCCTCAGTTTCCTAAACTGGGTTGAACTAAATGACATTTGAGTTCCCCTTTAGTTGTGAAGCTGGGATCACATGAACTCTTCTTATAGTCATTTTCATTCAAGCTGAGTTTCTATCCTCAGAGTATCATAGCTGTAATGGTAGAAGGTGCCTCTGAGACCAGCTGGTACAACCCCTTCATTTTACAGAAGAATAAACTGAAGTCCAAAGAGGTAAGTGACTTGCCCCAAATCCCAGTTGGTGAAAGTCAGAGCTGGGATTGGAAGCTTCATCTTTCCCCCCCTGTATCATGCTACCTCTCTTCATGCAGCAACCAATTAGAAGAGGCAGTGCTTTTCAATCCGCTGTTGTGTCATCTGACTAGATAGCTAGACAGATCAATTTGTCCAACAGCTAAGATCTAAATGGTTGTCAGAGCTTTTCCATTACCATGGAGGTGGGAACAAAGTCAGCCTCTGGCTAAAAGGAAGTGGGGTTGGATAGCCAGAGGAGGAAACACTAGGAAATGAGGTGTGATCAGTACACATTTAGTAAGTCAAATGAAATTTGGCTTTTTGACTATTCTAGAAAAGGATTTATAAAGTTTACATCAAATTACCTTAAAATCACTGAAAACAGATTGAGGATGGGGTTCTTTTTGTGTTCTTTTTTGTATCCAAGAGGTAGCCTGGCATATTGCATAGAGTGTTGGACTTGGAGTGAGACACACCTGGGGGCTAATCCCACCTAGACTACTTACTGGTTCTTTTGCCATTGGCGATTTACCTGGTCTTTCGGAACCTCAGTTTCCTCTTCTATAAAATGCACAACTCAGAGCCTTAGCTAGGCAGAGGAACCTGGTCCTTTTCCCAGGGCACCAACTTTATGGGATGGCAAAACTTGGTGGGTACTGACATCACTTGCAGATCTTCATCAGGGCAGAAACAATAATAGCACTTAGCAAGAATAATTAGTTTAAATAGAAAGCTACCCATGTGGGCAGGATGAGTGTCATCCCGTAGTAATAACACTAGCTAACATTTATATGGTGTTTTAAGGTTTGCAAAGCATTTTACAAATATCTCATTTTATCCTACAACCTTTGGAGGTAAGTGCTATTATTATCCTCATTTTGCAGATGAGGAAATTGATGCAGAAAAAGGTTAAGTAACTTGTCTATAGCTAGTAAGTGTATGAGGCAGGATTTTAATTCTGGCTAAAAGTCCAGTAGTGCCTAAAATCATGGTCTTCTGAACTCTACTAGTCTCTCCTCACCTCTCAGATGTACTTCTTAGCATTGGTCTTATGTCAGTGTCCCAGATTTCTATTTCCTCTTATAGAGTGGCAGCTTAACCCCACTTTCCTCAAATGAGGGCCTGCTTCATAATGCTTGTCTTCTTGTGTTTTGTAGTACTTGCTTTAGATGCAAAAGCTATTGGCTTGGGATCTTACCTTATAGGCTTGTCATCAGGGTCAAATGAGATGTTATGTAAAGCACTTGGCATGTTTTAAAACATCAAATACACACACACACACATATACCTCTGTGTGTGTGTGTGAGCATGCGTGTGCACACATAGAGATAGACAGAAAATGTAGAACTAGAAGGAATGTCAGTCATTTTTGTGCTAATTTGTATCAATTTATTTTAGTTAACATGTATCTGGTGTACTACAGATAAGAATGTCCTTCCAAACCAGAACTCCAGAGCTATACCTGGAAGCAGCTAACAGAACCAGTTTTGAACTCCTGGGGACCTTGAGTATGCAGCTTCAACATAACCTTGAGTCCTTGAGTAGCTCTGTTTTTTCTCTCGCCTGACTACTTTTCATCTCTTGTTCTAAAAACTATAATCAAATCAGCACTCCCTTTGCTTCTGGAAAGGGAATGTCAATTGTTCTACTCACTATCTGTATGATTTCTCACTCCAAAACACTATTCCCTTGTCATTAGAGCTCTAAATGTGTTGTTTCCCCTTATTAGAATGTAAGCTCCTTGAGGGAAGGGAACATCTGGCTTTTGTATTTGTATCTTCATTGTTTAGCACGTAGTGCTTAATAAGCCCTTCTTTCCTCCCTCCCTCCCTTCTCTTCCTTCCTTCTTTCCTCCCTCCCTCCCTTCTCTTCCTTCCTTCCTTCCTTCCTTCCTTCCTTCCTTCCTCCCTCCCTCCCTCCCTCCCTTCCTCCCTCTCTTCCTGCCTCTCTTCCTCCCTCCTTCCTTCCTAACAAATAGGGCCTCATAGGAACCATTCCTTCATGAATTTAGCCATTTCAGTGTGAATGAACAGCAATAATGGACCACAGAATCATTCACACAGGAAAAAGTGAGATACACCTTAATTTAGCTTCACCTCTATCCTACTAGAAACCCCAAGATACCAAAGGTAGGGAAAATGTAATTATTTATAAAGTATTTTAAAAAGCAACCACTTGGCCTAACTAGAAGGTTTGGGCCTTGGCTTTAAGTCTCATCCATAAAACAACCTCTGCCCTCAGCACAGTGGGCCTCACTCAATATGGGCGTACGGAAACAGAGAGCTGCATCTTTCAAGCTGGTGCTAACTCATCCATAGAGCTTCTCATAGCTCCCCCGGCTTTCTGAAAGGTCTCACCGGGGAGAAATCTAGCAGTGGCCACATTCATCATTTGTGCTAATAATTTAGGGCTATTATCTCATATTCAGTCTCATATTCATTTGCTTCCCTCGGGGGAAAAATGAGACTTTTGACCTTTCTAGCTATGACAGGCCTCCTGGTGAAATTCAGGTCTTGCTTTTAGTAAAAATTGACTGTCTTACCCAAGGCTTTGGAGGGCCTGTCTGCCAAATCCAGACTAGAAAAATTAGGCCCTGCAAAGCAATTTGTGCAATGGTTTAAAAATAATAAGATAATGCAGCTGATTAGCATTCCTTGGAGCGAAACAGACTTGCTGTCTGTGTTCAGTTCCCATGTCAGTGCGAAGGTCTCTTGTCAAAGACATGGTAAGGACCTCCCAAATTATTTTTGGTTGTAAAATCCTGCCCAATACATCCTTTCCTAATATGCATCAATTGTACATCCTGTTAGATACTCCTCCAGCAGGACCTTCTACACTGGAGCTATATTTATTACCTTCTAGCTGGAGAAGAAAAAGGAGGGACAATGATTGACAAGGAGTTCCTATACAGATTCCAAGTGGCATATCATTTAGTTTCCAAGTTATTCATGTTTGATGGCAGGTTCAAGGGCCTGCTGCTAGAGAATTATTTCTTTGCATCATTAGTAATCATAGATTTGAATTTTCATAATGTGAGCCTGGCAGAAGCAATGTGTAGAGATAAGACACTGGCCTTGCAGTCTAGAAGGGCTGGGTTCAAGTCCTGCATTTGATTCATTGTAGCAGTGTGATTCTGGACAGCTCTTGGTGCCCTGGGCAACTCCCTAAGGCTAAAAGTTACATAACAGTTGGCAGTCTCTGTTGCCAGAGGGAGTTTGTTATACAAGAATTCTCCAGACCAATAAAATCACAGAATCACAGATTTGGTTTAAAAAAAAAAAAAACAGTGAGTATGAAAGAAAAACTCCCCTCATGTCCGAACAGGTCCCTTTGCACTGGAAGCTCACAGTAGTTTGAGATTTATGATGCTATGGACAAGTTTAAATACTTGAAGGCAACCTCTGAGAAAGGGTTGCAGCTGCCATCCCATCACACCTTCCCCTTTTACCTCTCCACCAGTCACTTCCCAGGATAACTTGGAATTCCTGGGGAGTAAAAGAGGATCTTCAAAAAAGAACTAATGCTCATGATGTTATGTTTACAGGTAAAGTAGATGGAGCACCAGGCCTGGAGTCAGGAATACCTGAGTTCAAATCCATTCTCAGACAGTTCTTATCAGTATGATCCTGGGCAAGTCATTTAACCTCTAACTGCCTCCACTTCCTTATCTGTAAAATGGGGATAATAGTACCTGCTTTGTAGTGAGGATAAAATGAGATAATGGTTGTAAAGTACTTTGTAAACCTTTAAGTACTAGTTATAACGATGATGGTGATGTTTGTGCATACTCCCCAAGATCTTCTTGAGAGCAACATTGAAACGAAGTTGAAAAAAAAGAAGCCCAAGTCAGATAAACCACCAAAGCTACCCCAGTTAAATATACGTAGAAATATCTTTGTCTTCTTTAAGGCTCTTTTTAAGTAAGAGTGAGGATTTTGGCTACATTTATCTGAATCTGGACAACACCTAGTATTTAGAAACCTGAGTGGCATGATGGGGGTGAGGGGGTGGTATCAAGAGAAACTCAAAATCTCTGAAATGCCCCAGCTTGGAAGTGGCTTATCCTGGCTTTTTTATGATGCTGGCAGAGAGTTCGTAGTATTCAGGTTTTTATTGATTCAAGTCCATCTTCTTACCAGCCACCTTGCTCCTGACCACAGATCATACCCTGGAGAGTATAACCTTCTCAGCACTGAAACTCATCCCCTAGGGCCCTACTGTCCTGATTGTTAAATATCTAATAATGATGAGGAGGAGGATAGCAAACATTTATGTGGGACCTACAGTGTTCTAGGTACTATGCTAAGTGCTTTACAAATATCTCATTTGATCCTTACCCACTGCATCCTGGGCCATCACCAGTCTTCTTGACTTTTGTCTCTCCACTGGACTTTGATGACTCTGGAGGAAAGAGTGGGGCTAACAACTTTGTGCAGCTCTGCCTCACTTATATCCAATTCACTCCAGTGTCAAGACATCACCCTCATGATGTCATTGGTCCTCTTTGAGAATGAAGGATCATCAACAAAATAACAACAATGACAGCAACAGCGATTCAATCCTCACAACAACCCTGGGAAGTGGATGCTATTAGTATGCCCATTTTACAGAGGAGGGCTTATGTGGTGCCCTATATCTGGACTGGCTCTGGTCATGTTTCATCCTACTCTCCAGTCACCTTCTTGCCAGCCATGTCAACACCTGCTTGGATCCTCTGTCCCTACATCCCATTCCAGTTCTAAATCAAAACTGCCATTGCTACTGAAAAGAGTGTGTCCATCTACTTTTCTCTGTGACTTCACTGTAAGTTTCCCTACTTAACAAATGCTTTTTTTCTTTTTTTTTTGAGACGTTTGCTTTGGTGACAAGGTAGTTCCTTTGTGCCCCTGTGGGTTAGCACCAGTGAGGTTCACTGACTTCATTCAAAGATAACAGGAAGAAAAACAATGTAATGCAGCCTCAGTAGGCCCAGACAGCTCCTCCTGGGCGCTTCTGACCTGTCCCAAGTTTGGTAGCCATATGATCTGTACAGAAGTCCACCTCAGAATGCAGGCAATGAGTACAACCAGCCTTGTCTCCATGCTGTCTTTGTGTGGTTTGCAGATCTCACCAAGAACTATTCAAAAGCCTGAGAGGGGCAACGAGGCTTAGCAAGACTCAGAGCCCACTCACAGGATCAAGACCCTTTGGGTCATCATCAGTCCTGCTTCTGAGTAGAGAAGGCAGGGCAGAAGCCAGTTTCCTCGGACTAGAGGAGGCAAAGAATTGATCTTAAAATCTCTGGGGAAGAGAAAGCTATTTAAAAAAAAATGGGCCAATTTACCTGATTTATGTAGCTCATTAACAACCTACCAACATGTTCTGATTCAGTTGACACTATAAATTTTGTATAACAAAGATGACAATTGGTTGGGGGGGAAGCATAAAAATGCAAGAAAATAAATTTTGTTTTCTTCCCTCTTTTCCCAGGTGACATCTTCCTCCCTCACCTTTTGTTCCAATAACAGTTCCTAGCTTCTTGTAGCAAATACACCTGAGATTTTTTTTCTTCCTTTTGAAATTGAGTCATCATGCCCTGCACTCTCTTTGTTTGGATTAAGTGAATGTGATTTAAGTCCTATCAGCAATCTGGGTAGTTTATGCTTTAAATTCTCTTCCTAAGAGACCAAATATCCTTTATTCTTTATCTCTGTTCTTGCACTGTGGTCAGACTTTTGGAGTTGAGATTAGCTAGATGAAATCTCAGATTTCAGGGGCAGGCAACTTTCTGGTTTCCTCTCTGGAACACTGATTTAAAATTAAAGAAATCCCTGGAGACCCTACCAAATGAAAGAAGCTTTGCATTTTCTTGGTGTGTATTGTTGAAAATAATATTTGTATGTGTGGGACACCATCTCTTTTAAGGGTTTGGGGACAGGCCAAAAGTATATATATGCTTATGGTGCAAATTATTTCTTATTATTAAACTACTCATTTGCAAATGAGTGTGTATGTGCACGTGCACACACACTCTACACACACTCTACACACACACACACACACACACACACACAGAGAAAACTCATAAAGATTCTCCACTATAAGTGCTCTACTGATGACCCATTGTGACATAGAGGTGATCTTGGCTTCTTGAAGGTTATGCTGATGAGCACAAATTCTGAAATGTATTGCTGAAGGGAAAAACTTCAGGCAGATGAATTGTAGGGATGCCATTCAGCATAACTAAGGTGGTCGGTCTCATCAACTTTCTATCCATATACATATATACATGTATATTTTGCATATACACAAAACATACATGCATAATTTTGTAGGCATAGACCTATACATGTACAAATACATGCCTAAGGGTACTTGCATATATGTACACATATGGATATGTATGCTATGTTTTCTTTTCTTTTTTTTGAGACCTTTGCTTAGATGACAAGGTAGCTCCTTTGTGCCCTGTGTGTATACACATGAAAAGCAATGTGGCTTAATGAATAGACAGTTAGACTCGGAGCCAAGGAGACATGGTTTCAAGTCTCATCTCTGAGACATATTTGCTATGAGACTATGTAACCTTCCTTGTAGTGCTTAGAGAAGTCACTAAAAATATAAGGAGAATTGTCGACCTGCATTGGTCGAGGTAGTTTTCTCACCTGAAAGTTTCCAATATCAACGAATTCAGATATCTGACACCTATCTATCTATCTATCTATCTATCTATCTATCTATCTATCTATCTATCTATCTATCTATCT